>NC_060187.1:10494110-10864110 GCF_021184085.1 Oncorhynchus gorbuscha | reverse complement strand
CATAATATAATTTTTTCCAGTACTTTTGGTCCACCAAAATGGGGAGACTATGTACAAAATCTGCTTTCATTTCTAAACTGTTCACCCGATGTGGATGAAAATACCCTCAAATAAAAGTTGGCAGTCTGTACATCATAGTATCGTTTCATCAACCTCATAGTATCATTTCATCAACCTCATAGTACCATTTCATCAACCTCATAGTACCATTTCATCAACCTCATAGTATCATTTAATCAACCTCATAGTTGTCACGCCTTGGTCATTGTATTTTGTGTTTTTGGTATATGTTTGGGTAGGCCAGGGTGTGACATGGGTTTATATGTTGTGTTTCGTATTGGAGTTTGTATTAATTGGGATTGTGTATGATTAGGGGTGTGTCTAGTTAGGCTTGGCTGCCTGAGGCGATTCTCAATTGGAGTCAGGTGATTCTCGTTGCCTCGGATTGGGAACCGTATTTAGGTAGCCTGAGTTCGCGTTGTATTTCTTGGGTGTTTGTTCCTGTCTCTGTGTTGTAGTCACCAGATAGGCTGTAATTAGTTTCACGTTTCGTTTGTTGTTTTCTTATATCAGTTATTTCATGTACCGTTTTCATTCATTAAAGTCATGACTAACCTACACGCTGCATTTCGGTCTGACTCTCTTCTTACGACAGACGAAAGTCGTTACAGAAACACCCACCACTCACAGACCGAGCAGCGTGTAAACTGGCAGGAGCTAAAGGACGACGTTATGGACAGCAGAAGCATGGAGTATACTACGTGGGAAGAAATCGACAGGTGGGCGGCCGACCCAGAGCGAGTGCAGGAGCCCGCCTGGGTTTCGCTTCAGCAGTGCGAAGAGGGCTACAGGCTAATGGAGTCTAAAAGGAAAACACAGCGACGCAGAGCGAAAACCGAAAGTAACGGGGGAGAGCGCAGAGAGAGAGTGGCTGAGTCAGGAGTCAGACCTGAGCCTACTCTCCCTGTTAATTGTGAGGAGCAGCAATATGAGGACTTCTGGTCTTGGGAGATGATATTAGACGGTAAAGGACCCTGGGCGCAGCTGGGAGAATATCGCCGTCCCAAGGATGAAATAGACGCGAATAAAGCGGAGAGGCGCAGGTATGAGGAGGCAGCACGGCGATGCGGTTGGAAACCGGAAAAACAGCCCAAAAAAATTATTGGGGGGGGGGCTAGAAGGGTGAATAGTTATGCCAGGTAGGAGACCTGCACATACTCCCTGTGCTCACCGTTGGGCTAGAGAGACCGGGCAGGCACCGTGTTATGCTATGGAGCGCACGGTGTTTCCAGTGCGGGTGCAGAGCCAGCTGCGGCACATACCAGCCCTTCCTATTGGCCGGGCTAGAGTGGGCATCGAGCCAGGTAAGCTTGGGCAGGCTCGGTGCTCAAGAGCTCCAGTGCGCCTGCACGGTCCGGTCTATCCAGAGCCACCTCTACACACCAGTCCTCCGGTAGCAGCTCCCCGCACCAGGCTTCTAGTGCGTGTCCTCGCGCCAGTACCACCAGTTCCAGCACCACGCACCAGGCCTCCAGTGCGCCTCGCCTTTTCAGCGCAGCCATCGCTTTTCTCCTCTGCTGCGCTGTTGGAGTCTCCCGCCTGTTTAGCGCAGCCAGAGCTTTTCTCCTCTCCTGCGCTGCCGGAGTCTCCCGCCTGTTTAGCGCAGCCAGAGCTTTTCTCCTCTCCTGCGCTGCCGGAGTCTCCCGCCTGTTTAGCGCAGCCAGAGCCTTTCTCCTCTCCTGCCCTGCCGGAGTCTCCTGTCTGTCCAGCGCGGCCAGTGCTCCCAGTCGGCCCAGCGCGGCCAGTGCTCCCAGTCGGCCCAGCGCGGCCAGTGCTCCCAGTCTGCCCAGCGCGGCCAGTGCTCCCAGTCTGCCCAGCGCGGCCAGTGCTCCCAGTCTGCCCAGCGCGGCCAGTGCTCCCAGTCTGCCCAGCGCCGCCAGTGCTCCCAGTCTGCCCAGTACTCCCAGTCTGCCCAGCGTAGCCAGTGCTCCCAGTCTTCCCAGTCTGCCCAGTGCTCCCAGTCTGCCCAGCGCCGCCAGTGCTCCCAGTCTGCCCAGTGCTCCCAGTCTGCCCAACGCCGCCAGTCTGCCCAGCGCCGCCAACGCCGCCAGTCAGTCCAGCGTCGCCAGTCTGCCAGGATCCGCCAGAAGTGCCAGTCTGCCAAGATCTTCTAGATTGGCCAGACAACCTGAATCATCCAGTTCCACCAGCCAGCCAGGATTTACCGGAGCCTACTACCTGCCTGAGCTTCCTCTCAGTACTGAGCATTTCATCAACCTCATAGTACCATTTCATCAACCTCATAGTACCATTTCATCAACCTCATAGTATCATTTCATGAACCTCATTGTACCATTTCACCAACCTCATTGTACCATTTCATCAACCTCATAGTATAATTTCACCAAACTCATAGTACCATTTCATCAACCTCATAGTATCATTTCACCAAACTCATAGTACCATTTCATCAACCTCATAGTATCATTTCACCAACCTCATAGTACCATTTCATCAACCTCATAGTACCAATTTGTAAGTCACTCTGGATAAGAGCGTCTGCTAAATTACTTAAATGTAAATGTAAATGTAAATGTACCATTTCATCAACCTAATAGTACCAATTTGTAAGTCGCTCTGGATAAGAGCGTCTGCTAAATTACTTAAATGTAAATGTAAATGTAAATGTACCATTTCATCAACCTAATAGTACCATTTCATCAACCTCATAGTACCATTTCATCAACCTCATAGTACCATTTCATCAACCTCATAGTACCATTTCATCAACCTCATAGTACCATTTCATCAACCTCATAGTATCATTTCATCAACCTCATAGTATCATTTCATCAACCTCATAGTACCATTTCATCAACCTCGTCTCATTTCATCAACCTCATAGTACCATTTCATCAACCTCATAGTACCATTTCATCAACCTCGTGTCATTTCATCAACCTCATAGTACCATTTCACCACCTCATAGTATCATTTCACCAACCTCATAGTACCATTTCATCAACCTCGTGTCATTTCATCAACCTCATAGTACCATTTCACCACCTCAGAGTATCATTTCAACAACCTCATAGTACCATTTCACCAACCTCATAGTACCATTTCATCAACCTCATAGTACCATTTCACCAACCTCATAGTACCATTTCACCAACCTCATAGTATCATTTCATCAACATCATAGTACCATTTCACCAACCTCATAGTACCATTTCACCAACCTCATAGTACCATTTCATCAACCTCATAGTACCATTTCACCAACCTCATAGTACCATTTCATCATTTACATTTACATTTAAGTCATTTAGCAGACGCTCTTATCCAGAGCGACTTACAAATTGGGGCATTCACCTTATGACATCCAGTGGAACAGTCACTTTGCAATAGTGCATCTAAATCTTAAAGGGGGGGTGAGAAGGATTACTTTATCCTATCTAGGTATTCCTTAAAGAGGTGGGGTTTCAGGTGTCTCCGGAAGGTGGTGATTGACTCCGCTGTCCTGGCGTCGTGAGGGAGTTTGTTCCACCATTGGGGAACAACCTCATAGTATCATTTCATCAACCTCATAGTACCATTTCATCAACCTCATAGTACCATTTCACCAACCTCATAGTACCATTTCATCAACCTCATAGTACCATTTCACCAACCTCATAGTACCATTTCATCAACCTCATAGTACCATTTCATCAACCTCATAGTACCATTTCACCAACCTCATAGTACCATTTCATCAACCTCATAGTACCATTTCACCAACCTCATAGTACCATTTCATCAACCTCATAGTACCATTTCACCAACCTCATAGTACCATTTCATCAACCTCATAGTACCATTTCACCAACCTCATAGTACCATTTCATCAACCTCATAGTACCATTTCACCAACCTCATAGTACCATTTCACCAACCTCATAGTACCATTTCACCAACCTCATAGTACCATTTCACCAACCTCATAGTACCATTTCACCAACCTCATAGTACCATTTCAAGGTGCTGGAGTACAGAAACAAAACAACAAACAATGTTTCACTGTCCCAACATTTTTGGAGCTCATTGAATATATAAAATAGATAATAAGATATATAATAGCCCAATATTGCTATTTTACCTGCCTTGATTCTAAATGTATGTTATTGTTTTTGTTTATCCCCAGTAGAGCAATGAGATAACTCTGAATGAAAACAGATATAAAAATGTAATCTATTATTATTAACAACAATGCAATAATCAATAACAATGTATTACTAGAAAAAAATCACAAGATATAAAAGTAAGAGATATGAAAAACAAAATAAAGGAAGTTAGTGTGTAAGTAAGAAAGTATACTACAGTTGAAGTTGGAAGTTTACATACACTTAGGTTGGAGGCATTAAAACTCATTTTTCAACCACTCCACACATTTCTTGTTAATTAACAAACTATAGTTTTCGCAAGTCGGTTAGGACATCTACTTTGTGCATGACACAAGGCGCTTTCCAACAATTGTTTACAGACAGATTTTTTCACTTGTTATTCACTCTATCAAAATTCCAGTGGGTCAGAAGTTTAAATACACTAAGTTGACTGTGCCTTTAAACAGCTTGTAAAACTCCCCAAAATTATGTCAAGGATTTAAAAGCTTCTGATAGGCTAATTGACATAATCTGGGTCAATTGGAGGTGTAGCTGTGGCCTACCTTCAAACTCAGTGCATGACATCAGAAAAGAAATTGTAGACCTCCACAAGTCTGGTTCATCCTTGGGAGCAATTTCCAAACGCCTGAAGGTACCACGTTCAGCTGTACAAACAATAGTACGCAAGTATAAACACCATGGGACCACGCAGCTGCCATACCGCTCAGGAAGGAGACGCATTCTGTCTCCTAGAGATGAACGTACTTTGGTGAGAAAAGTGCTAATCAATCCCAGAACAACAGCAAAGGACCTTGTGAAGATGCTGGAGGAAACAGGTACAAATGTATCTATATCCACAGTAAAATGAGTTTACATCGACATAACCTGAAAGGCAGCTCAGCAAGGAAGAAGCCACTGCTCCAAAACCGACATAACAAAAGCCAGACTACGGTTTGCAACTGCACATGGGGACAAAGATCGTACTTCTTGAAGAGAAATGTCCTCTGGTCTGATGAAACAAAAATAGAACTCTTTGGAATGTTTGGAGGGAAAAGGGGAAGGCTTGCAAGCCGAAGAACACCATCCCAACCGTGATGCACAAGGGTGGCAGCATCATGTTGTGGGGGTGCTTTGCTGCAGGAGGGACTGGTGCACTTCACAAAATAGATGGCGTCATGAGGCAGGAAAATTATGTAGATATATTGAAGCAACATCTCAAGACATCAGTCAGGAAGTTAAAGCTTTGTCACAAATGTGTCTTCGGATTAAATGTCAGGTATTGTGAAAAACTGTTACACCAGTTTAAATGTACTTTTGGAAAAGGTATCCCCAAAATGTTTGTTAATTAAACAATAAACTTCCAAGTATGAATTGAGTGTATATAAACTTCAACTGGGAATGTATATACAGGAAATATGCTTTAAAAGTAAGTTCCAATGCCATTCTTACAATGTGCAGAGATACTGGAGTGATGGAAGTTGATACTACAGTATATGTATATGGGTAAGGGGACTAGGAAACAGGATATAAGATAAACAGAGTAGCAGCAGCTTGTATATGAGTGGGTGTGCGGGTGTGAAGAGCAGTGGCGGTTCGGTGTCGATTATGATGCCCGATGACAATTGTTTTTCATGAGCATGGCCTTGTTTCTATTACAGCATATTGGATGACTGTCAGTCATATTCCATTCACCCAGTTCAATGTAACATCGATAGGTTTATAATATAATAAAAAATATAATAATATATGCCATTTAGCAGACGCTTTTATCCAAAGCGACTTACAGTCATGTGTGCATACATTCTACGTATGGGTGGTCCCGGGGATCGAACACACTACCCTGGCGTTACAAGCGCCATGCTCTACCAACTGAGCTACATGTAGGCTACTACATGATACTCTAATGTTACCTATATCCATCATGAGGTTGCTACAACCTAGCCTATGAATTAACGTTTACAACGTAGGTGCACAGGTCAAGAGACACATTTGAGATGACAGACAGTGACATTCAAAACCGCCTAGGGTGCAATCATGTTAATCCCCGTTTTCTTCCATTTAAGACAATTTTTTCAACAGAATCAGCAGAATGAATACACCCCTGATCACGTGTAAACACAGTTCACATTCATAGCAACAGCATTGTATTCCTTCTCGCATATATGGCCTCTCCTTCTCTCACCTTGTCCCTTCGCTTGTGGACTTCAATGCACAACACATTAGCTGTATGTGACAGGGCGAGAAAAAAACTTTCCAAAAGCTTACCTTGACTTGGAAGAGTTACAGTGTTGTGTAGCTAACATAGCATCCCTCTGTTTGAGCAGGGTGTTTCAGTAGGCTAAGCTAGCTTGCTGCATTTGCTAGCTAAGTAAGTGCAACGGAAAGTGGAAAAAAATGACAATCTCTCTTGCTTTTTCTTCATTTTGAAAGAAATGTATTTGTTCAAAACTGTTCATCTACTATCTTTCTCTCTCTTTGAGTCAACCACTCACCACATTTTATGCACTGCAGTGCTAGCTAGCTGTAGCTTATGCTTCAGTAGTAGATTAATTATCTGATCATTTGATTGGGTGGACAACATGTCAGTTTATGCTGCAAGAGCTCTGATAGGTTGGAGGCTGCCCTCCGGAAGTTGTCATAATTACTGTGTAAGTCTATGGAAGGGGGTGAGAACTATGAGCCTCTTAGGTTTTGTATTGAAATCAATGTACTCAGAGGAGGATGAAAGCTAGCTGTCCTCCGGCTACCCCACTGTGCTACCCTACAGAATTCTGTTGAGGCTACTGTAGACCTTCTTTGAAAAATAGTGTGTTTTAATAAATTATTTGGACATTATATTTAGTGTAGTTTTATCTAAAAGGATAACTTTTTAAATGTTTTACAATTTATATTTTTATCAAATTCACTGAGGAGATTGGTCCTCCCCTTCCTCCTCCGAGGAGCCACCACTGAGTCAGTATAAATGTATATGCATATTACAGTATGTGTGAGTGTTTTGTGTGTGTGTTGGAGTGACAGTATGTGTGAGCGAATAGGGCCCTGTGAGTGTGCATAGAAACAGTGCTAAACGGTCAATAAAAGGTCAATGCATGGTTAACTCAGATGGTTGCTTGTATACAGCTTTTGATATCTTTTATACTTTTTAATAAACTATTGAGGAGATTTTTGTCCTTCTTTTTGTCCATTCCCTTTCATGGGATTTCCTCAACATTCTAAAGGGCCCATTGTGACATCATGCCTTCCCACATTCTACTGTATTCACTGTAAACAATGTAACTTTTGACACAAATCAGCTACTATGACCACTTTCCCAACAAATTAGACACAAATTAAATCTTAGTCTGCTTCTCAGCTATTCAAATCTGAAATCAGAACAGAATTATTGTCACGCCCTTACCTGTTTCACCTGTCTTGTGATTGTCTCCACCCCCTCCAGGTGTTGCTAATTTTCCCTGGTGTATATAACCATGTGTTTACTGTCTCTCTGTGCCAGTTTGTCTTGTTTGTTTTCAAGTCAACCAGCGTGTTTTCCCAGGCTCCTGCTTTCTATTTCTCTGTCTTGTCTCTGAGCCCGCCTACCTGACCACTATGCCTGCCCCCGACCCTGAAATAACCCCACCCACTATGCCAAAGCACTATGCCAAAGCACCGCCCCCACACCACTAGAGGGATATCTTCAACCACCAACTTACCATCCTGAGACAAATTCGAGTATAGCCCACAAAGATCTCCGCCACGGCATAACCCAGGGGGGTCAACCAACCCAGACAGGAAGACCGCGTCAGTGACTCAACCCACTCAAGTGACGCACCCCTCCTAGAGATGGCATGGAAGAGCACCAGTAAGCCAGTGACTCAGCCCCTGAATAGGGTTAGAGGCAGAGAATCCCAGTGGAGAGAGGAGAACCGGTCAGGCAGAGACAGTAAGGGCGGCTCGTTGCTCCAGTGCCTTTCCATTCACCTACACACTCCTGGGCCAGACTACACTCAATCATAGGACCTATTGAAGAGATGAGTCTTCAATAAAGACTTAAAGGTTGAGACCGAGTCTGCGTCTCTCACATGTGTAGGCAGACCATTCCATAAAAATGGAGCTCCATAGGAGAAAGCCCTGCCTCCAGCTGTTTGCTTCGAAATTATAGGGACAATTAAGAGGCCTGCGTCTTGTGACCGTAGCATATGTGTAGGAGCAAGCCCATGTAATGCTTTGTAGGTTAGCAGTAAAACCTTGAAATCAGCCCTTGCCTTAACAGGAAGCCAGTGTAGGGAGGCTAGCACTGGAGTAAAATGATCACATTTTTTGGTTCTAGTAAATTTTCTAGCAGCCATATTTAGCACTAACTAAAGTTTATTTGGTGCTTTATCCGGGTAGCCGGAAAGTAGAGCATCTCTATCTATTGGAAATGTACACCAGTCCGGTTTTAGATCTGAACATAGATTATGTTTTAAATAGTTTAGATCCTAAAAACTCTTGTGCTGCTTTATTCATAGACCTTTCCAAGGACTTCGACACTGTTGACCATTACTTTCTCATTTAAAGGTTGACTGAAATTGGCCTGAATCAGGCTTCTTGAGAGTTATCTGTCAATGTGTGATTTCTGACGATGTCTAGTTTCCTGGATATTACCATTTTTTTACTGCAG
This sequence comes from Oncorhynchus gorbuscha, assembly GCF_021184085.1. Taxonomy (NCBI): domain Eukaryota; kingdom Metazoa; phylum Chordata; class Actinopteri; order Salmoniformes; family Salmonidae; genus Oncorhynchus; species Oncorhynchus gorbuscha. The sequence continues at coordinate 10,855,323 of NC_060187.1, read as the reverse complement.
GGGTCAGTATTGGGACCTGTTCTCTTCACTATTTATTTATAACATTGGTCTATTTGTTGTAACTTGTAATATTCATCTGTATGCAAACAACACTGCTATGTATGCCGTTGCCCCACTGTTGACCAGGCTATGTTAAAGCTGCAACCTGACTTTGTTGCCTTACAAAGAAAGCCCTGGTTGGTTTAAAATGTATAGTTAATGCAGGCAAGACTAAATACAGTGCATTCAGAAAGTATTCAGACTGCTTTCCTTTTTCTACATTTTGTTACTTTACCACCTTGTTCTAAAATGAATTAAATGTTTTTCTTCATCAATCTACACACAATAACCCATATATGTATGTATATATATATATTATATTATATATATATATAATTACCATGTTATTAACTCAAGCAAGCAGTTACACATTATCTACCTCTTTAGCTGTCACATTTTGTACTTTGAATATATTTAGTATTTTTAATACATTTTGGCTGTACTTGCATATTTTGCACAAAGTAATTCAATTAACCAAGTCATTCCCATATAATATCTGGAGTATAATGACTAAGGTGGCTACAGTAGGGACTGTGATGCAGTAGAGGATGCTGAGTGGAGGACGGCTCATAATAATGTCTGGAATGGAATAAATGGAATGGCATCAAACACATGGAAACTATAGAAACCATGTGTTCGATGTATTTGATACCATTCCACTGATTCTGCTCCAGCCATTACCACGAGCTCATCCTCCCCAATTAAGGTCCCACCAACCTCCTGTGCTGTGATGCCAGCAGCTGGCATGTGATTAAGACACTGTTTGAAAGGGAGGCAGTGTGCTAATAGGTCACTAACCTCTGACCTGGGGTCAGATCCCTTCATTATCACAGAATAGGAAATTACGCTGGAGAAAGGACAGAGGGGGAAGCAGCATCGCTTTCAAATGATACTGGGCTTTTAGCATAGCAAATAAAATGGTATAACAGATAGGGCTGAGACAATACCAGTATCGGAATATTAAAACACAAAGCAGACCAAATTCTTTGGTTCTTTAAAAACCTGCTGTATGTAAAATATTGTGTTCCATAGTTTGGAAAATAAATAAATGTGACTCTGGATGACAACATAATGATGTTTGTTTACATAATCCCCATTGTGTTTTGTTTCCTTGCCACGATACTAATGTGTATTTTGATACGGGTATCATCCCGGCCCTACTTACGGATTATACAGACACTGTTACATATGTCTAGGCAAATGGTATTTATAAAGAAAGACAGAAAAATAAATAATAACAAAATATTTTTTTTCATCATTTGTGCTTTTAACAGTTTTAATGTTAAACAAATATATGGCAAATATAAATCAAAACTGGATGGTGTTCAGAGAGAGATGGGAGGGGTTGAGTAGAGGTGAAGGATGGGACTGGATGGTGTTCAGAGAGAGATGGGAGGGGTTGAGTAGAGGTGAAGGATGGGACTGGATGGTGTTCAGAGAGAGATGGGAGGGGTTGAGTAGAGGTGAAGGATGGGACTGGATGGTGTTCAGAGAGAGATGGGAGGGGTTGAGTAGAGGTGAAGGATGGGACTGGATGGTGTTCAGAGAGAGATGGGAGGGGTTGAGTAGAGGTGAAGGATGGGACTGGATGGTGTTCAGAGAGAGATGGGAGGGGTTGAGTAGAGGTGAAGGATGGGACTGGATGGTGTTCAGAGAGAGATGGGAGGGGTTGAGTAGAGGTGAAGGATGGGACTGGATGGTGTTCAGAGAGAGATGGGAGGGGTTGAGTAGAGGTGAAGGATGGGACTGGATGGTGTTCAGAGAGAGATGGGAGGGGTTGAGTAGAGGTGAAGGATGGGACTGGATGGTGTTCAGAGAGAGATGGGAGGGGTTGAGTAGAGGTGAAGGATGGGACTGGATGGTGTTCAGAGAGAGATGGGAGGGGTTGAGTAGAGGTGAAGGATGGGACTGGATGGTGTTCAGAGAGAGATGGGAGGGGTTGAGTAGAGGTGAAGGATGGGACTGGATGGTGTTCAGAGATAGATGGGAGGGGTTGAGTAGAGGTGAAGGATGGGACTGGATGGTGTTCAGAGAGAGATGGGAGGGGTTGAGTAGAGGTGAAGGATGGGACTGGATGGTGTTCAGAGAGAGATGGGAGGGGTTGAGTAGAGGTGAAGGATGGGACTGGATGGTGTTCAGAGAGAGATGGGAGGGGTTGAGTGGAGCTGAAGGATGGGACTGGATGGTGTTCAGAGAGAGATGGGAGGGGTTGAGTAGAGGTGAAGGATGGGACTGGATGGTGTTCAGAGAGAGATGGGAGGGGTTGAGTGGAGCTGAAGGATGGGACTGGATGGTGTTCAGAGAGAGATGGGAGGGGTTGAGTAGAGGTGAAGGATGGGACTGGATGGTGTTCAGAGAGAGATGGGAGGGGTTGAGTAGAGGTGAAGGATGGGACTGGATGGTGTTCAGAGAGAGATGGGAGGGGTTGAGTAGAGGTGAAGGATGGGACTGGATGGTGTTCAGAGAGAGATGGGAGGGGTTGAGTGGAGCTGAAGGATGGGACTAACAACAAACAAAAGATAACTATTGTAAACTATACTGTGACTGTAAAATATATATAGTATGTATACGCTGGTGTCACGCCCTGACCGTAGAGAGCATCTTATGTCTCTATTTTGGTCAGGGTGTGATTTGGGTGGGCAGTTTATGTTCTATGTTCTATGATTTTCTATTTGTATGTGTTTGGCCGGGTGTGGTTCTCAATCAGAGGCTGCTGTCTATCGTTGTCTCTGATTGAGAACCATACTTAGGTACCCTTTTCCCCCACGTGTTTTGTGGGAAGTTAACTTTGACTTTGTTCAGGGCACATAGTGCAAAGCTTCACGGCTTGGTGTTTGTTCTTTGTTTTGTCGGCGTCATTTTTGAATAAAGAGAAAATGTGTGCTTACCATGCTGCACCTTGGTCCAGTCCTTCAGACAGCCGTGACAGCTGGAAGTAGAAGCCTAAGAGTTGTTGTCAATTACTTTACTCCAATTATGGGAGGGATGGTAGGACTTTAGGAAAATAATAAAGGAAAACACATAAATATATATAGAATTATATATATTTACAAAAAAATATATGGGGTATTGGATATAATGCAGACAATTACATTGACAGAAGCCATAATATATTTGCAATATTGAAGCTGATCTATCCTCTAAACTATACATATATATAAATAAAATGAAAAACAATTCAAAGTTTAATGTATGCTGATGGAAAATAGTTGAATATTTATCTTTTCCAATATTTTCTGTTTTAAAAGGTTATGTAAGTGTCTCCCTGTGTAGGGTGACCAATTAATGCCTCTTGGTTCAGCTTCATAAGATCATTCTGTAACTAGTAAAAGTACAGTCAAAAAAGTAAACAGCTGACATTAATAGGATACAGCACCAACTTTTGATATAGAATGTGAATCAGTAGAAATGGAAAGCCTCCATGATGTCTTATTTTAGTTGTAGCAGTGTATGCCCGGAGTCCCACGAATGTGTCACTTCTGCCCTCTGCTGGTAAAGGAAGACTCTATGCCTGATATTCTGTCAAATGTAGAATGGAGATTGCTCAACCAGCGTGGGTCAAAGGTGGATTCAGTGCTCCAAAACATAAACTGAGTACATGTACTGTAGCAGAGGTGATTTGGAATCACGCTTTGTTAGCCCAGCCAGAGACTTGTAAGCCAAACTGTTGCCCATGGACCATAAGGATTGTATTTAAAAAGTTACAGATATACTCCACAACCAGCCCGTTAGGCAAGCACTTTAACAAACACATATATCAAAACTAAACTAAATCAAATTGATTGAGTTCCAAGCACCTTTGACAGCTGTTTTGATCTTGATTCAGATATGCAGATCTTGGTTGGATCTGTGGAAAGACAAAACGCTTTTCAAATTAATCTGTATACTGTCTGTGAAAAGGTGAAGGAATTGACAATTGAACTGAATGGTCAATATACTTCACTACATTTACTACCAAGTACCTTAAATCTATTTCATTTTCTTTCATTTAAGTGTATTTCCCTCTTTACAATGCACATCATCACCATATTACACTGAGTGGACAAAACATTTGGGACACCTGCTCTTTCCATGACATAGACTGACCTGAAGTGAATCCACGTGAAAGCTATGGTCCCTTATTTATGTCACTTGTTAAATCCACTTCAGTCAGTGTTAATGAAGGGGATGATACCAGATAAAGAAGTATTTTTAAGACTTGAGACATGGATGGTGTATGTGGGCCATTCAGAGGGTGAATGCAGCAAGACACAATATTTAAGTCCCTTTGAAGGGGGTGTGGTAGTCGGTACCAGGCGCACCGGTTTGAGTGTGTCAAGAACTGCAACGCTGCTGGGTTGTTCACGCTCAACAGTTTCCCGTGTGTATCAAGATGGTCCACCACCCCAAGGACATCCAGCTAATTTGACATAACTGTGGGAAGCATTGGAGTAAACATGGGCCAGCATCCCTGTGGAACCCTTTCGACACCTTGTAGAGTCCATGCGATGACGAGTTGATGCTGTACTGAGGGAAAAAAGGTGGGTGCAACTCAATATTAGGAAGGTGTTCCTAATGTTTTGTACACTCAGTATGTAGCCAACCTATTCCTCCCTCTTGCTATTGCATAAAGGACCAGCAGATGGAGTGTCTTGCGAGGAAGACAAAACAACATGCCACACCATGTTCGTTACTCTGCAATTGAGGTCTTTGAACATTCACAACCATCTGCTATCCCAACCTGTCTAATGTAGCTGATAACCAATGTATATTGTAATATATCTGAAAACCGCTATATTCTAATGTAATTGTAAAAAACACTTGATATTCTAATGTAACTGATTTATATTATAATGTAACAGATAGCCACTCGACATTCTGATGTAACTGATATCCACTCTACATTCTGATGTAACTGATATCCACTCTACATTCTGATGTAACTGATATCCACTCTACATTCTGATGTAACTGATATCCACTCTACATTCTGATGTAACTGATATCCACTCTACATTCTGATGTAACTGATATCCACTCTACATTCTGATGTAACTGATATCCACTCTACATTCTGATGTAACTGATATCCACTCTATATTCTGATGTAACTGATATCCACTCTATATTCTGATGTAACTGATATCCACTCTACATTCTGATGTAACTGATATCCACTCTACATTCTGATGTAACTGATATCCACTCTATATTCTGATGTAACTGATATCCACTCTATATTCTGATGTAACTGATATCCACTCTATATTCTGATGTAACTGATATCCACTCTACATTCTGATGTAACTGATATCCACTCTATATTCTGATGTAACTGATATCCACTCTACATTCTGATGTAACTGATATCCACTCTATATTCTGATGTAACTGATATCCACTCTATATTCTGATGTAACTGATATCCACTCTATATTCTGATGTAACTGATATCCACTCTACATTCTGATGTAACTGATATCCACTCTACATTCTGATGTAACTGATATCCACTCTACATTCTGATGTAACTGATATCCACTCTATATTCTGATGTAACTGATATCCACTCTACATTCTGATGTAACTGATATCCACTCTATATTCTGATGTAACTGATATCCACTCTACATTCTGATGTAACTGATATCCACTGCATTCTAACGTAACTGATTTATGTTTTAATGTAACTGATATCCACTTCTATTTTCTAGGGTGACGCAATACACACTTAGTCTGCAATGTGAACATATTGCAATGCCTAGCTACATATTTGAGTAGTGTTATGATGCTGTACGGCAGCTCATGATTATGTAAACACATTGCAACTGCTGACTTTATAAGATGTGGTGCAGACAATGATGGGAATAGTCCTTATTTGTAACGATGTACGCTGAGAGTCGGGCAGCAAGTTCAGGGAGTGAACACATTTTTATAAATCAACAAACATGAAATAGGAACAACGCCATGAAACAGAAACATTAACGCCTGGGGAAGGAACCAAAGGGAGTGACATAAATAGGGCAGGTAATCAAGGAGGCGATGTTGTCCAACTGAGTGTCAATGGTGACAGGGGTGCATAATGATCAGCAGTCTGGTGACCTCGAGGCCAGGGAGGGAGAATAGGTGAAATGATTGAGAAACAGAGGAAGGAGGTCACATAAAGGACAACTCAGGAAGTTCAACAACTCAACATTACCCAACAGGTAAACATATGTTTTTTTGAACTCTCAATTAAATCCTCATACTACTGACTGTGGTCACTTTGACCCCAGAGGCATTTTTTTTATCATAGCCCAAGGGTGGTTCATTCAATTCTTCAAATGTTTCATGATTTTGTCATTTAACTTGTCGTTAACAAATATGCAGTTGAAGTCGGAAGTTTACATACACATTAGCCAAATACATTTAAACTCCATTTTTTCACAATTTTTGACATTTGATCCTCGTAAAAATTCACTGTTGTAGGCCAGTTAGGATCACCATTTTATTTTAAGAATGTAAACTGTCAGAATAATAGTAGAGAGAAGGATTTATTTCAGCTTTATTTATTTCATGACATTCCCAGTTGGTCAGAAGTTTACATACAATCAATTAGTACTTGGTAGCATTGAATTTAAATTGTTTAACTTGGGTCAAATGTTTCGGGTAGCCTTCCACAATCTTCCCACAATAAGTTGGGTGAATTTTGGCCCATTCCTCCTGATAGAGCTGGTGTAACTGATTCTGGTTTGTAGGCCTCCTTGCTCGCACACACTTTTCAGTTCAGACCACAAATGTTCTATAGCATTGAGGTCAGGGCTTTGTGATGGCTACTCCAATACCTTGACTTTGTTGTCCTTAAGCCATTTTGCCACAACTTTGAAAGTATGCTTGGGGTCATTGTCCATTTGGAAGACCCATTTGCAACAAAGCTTTCACTTCCTGACTGATGTCTTGAGATGTTGCTTCAATATATCTACATAATTTTCCTGCCTCATGATGCCATCTATTTTGTGAAGTGCACCAGTCCTTCCTGCAGCAAAGCACCCCACAACATGATGCTGCCACCCCGTACTTAATGGTCGGGATGGTGTTCTTCAGCTTGCAACCCTCCCCCTTTTTCCTCCAAACATAACGAAGATCATTATGGCCAGTGTTATAATTTTGTTTTGGAGCAGTGTCTTCTTCCTTGCTGAGCGGCCTTTCAGGTTATGTCGATGTAGGACTCGTTTTACTGTGGATATAGATACTTTTGTACCTGTTTCCTCCAGCATCTTCACAAGGTCCTTTGCTGTTGTTCTGGGATTGATTAGCACTTTTCTCACCAAAGTACGTTCATCTCTAGGAGACAGAATGCGTCTCCTTCCTGAGCGGTATGGCAGCTGCGTGGTGCCATGGTGTTTATACTTGCGTACTATTGTTTGTACAGATGAACATGGCACCTTCAGGCATTTGGAAATGGCTCCCAAGGATGAACCTGTAACGTCTTTCTTCCTGGGAAGGAGAGGCGGACCAAAACACAGCGTTGTTAGAGTTAAACATCTTTAAAAAAGACGAATACCGAGAACACTACAAATATACAAAACAATAACTGTGAAAACCGAAACAGTCCTGTGTGGTGAAACAAACACACACACGGAAATAACCACGCACAAACCCCAACAAAAAACAAGCTACCTAAATACGGTTCCCAATCAGAGACAATGACTAACACCTGCCTCTGATTGAGAACCATATCAGGTCAAACACAGAAACAGACAAACTAGACACACAACATAGAATGCCCACCCAGCTCACGTCCTGACCAACACTAAAACAAGGAAAACACACAAGAACTATGGTCAGAACGTAACAGAACCAGACTTGTGGAGGTCTACAATTTAAATGTTGAGGTCCTGGCTGATTTCTTTTGATTTTACCATGATGTCAAGCAAAGGGGCACTGAGTTTGAAGGTAGGCCTTGAAGTACATCCACAGGTACACCTCCAATTGACCCAAATGATATCAGTTAGACTGTCAGAAGCTTCGAAAGCCATTACTTCATTTTCTGAAAATTCTGGAATTTTCCAAGCACAGTCAACTTAGTGTATGTAAACGTCTGACCCACTGGAATTGGGATACAGTGAATTATAAGTGAACTAATCTGTCTGTAAACAATTGTTGGAAAAATGACTTGTGTCATGCAAAAAGTAGAAGTCGGTCGTAACCGACTTTCCAAAACTATAGATTGTTGAAAAGAAATGTGTGGAGTGGTTGAAAAACGAGTTTTAATTACTCCAACCTAAGTGTATGTAAACTTCCGACTTCAACTGTACATGACTAATGTTTTCATAAGAATTAAGTAGTTTTTTGACCCCCGTTGGTAATCCATGTATGTAAAATATGTTGGTTGTTTAGGGTTAAATCGGGGCAGATTCCAGTCTGACACTTATGTTGTCCTGAAAAGTCCCTTACTAAAAATGCTACTATACCTTATTTGAAAGGTGGTGTGGTTCCAAAGGTTGGGAAGCCTCAGATTAAAGCCATCTATTTGGTTACTGCAAATGATCACCCGAGGTTTACACAGTGAATGAACCCTTTTCGGGAATACTTTATTTATTCAGTAACAGAAAAACAATTTAGACCCAGTTTCCACATTCAGAGACATTCATTTAAAACATTAGCTAGACTTATTTTCACAATAAAAGTATGTTTTTGATTAAGTTCACCATTTCATCAACACAATACCCTTATTGAGTGCAATGGTTTCAGGTCCACCAGCAGAATAGAAAGGCTATGTATAATCAATGCACACTTTGGGTTTCATCTTGTAAATAGTACACAGTGGGTTTGGCAATGGAAATATCTAGATGCCAGGAAATGTGCAATGATAAAAATTCCCAACAAAACATTGTAATGATTCCAGTCCTAACTCCCTCCCTCAGGCTTAGTTGTTTGTCTTTCACAACATACCCTCGGTGCCTCAACCACTTGTCCTTGTCCCCCATCCCCTCCCCTCCTCGCCTTTCTCCATTTACAGTTATCCTCTACTGGCTCCTACAGCCTGTGGCTCACTGCGTTACAATACAGGACACGTGTTACCTGTGCTGTGTGTTGCTGATGAGTTGCGTGGGCTCTGGCAAATCATTAACCGACAGGAGTTAATTTAACTACTGCAACTCTGTCTGTGTCCCAGAACATCCAAACACTCTCGCAGGTGACAGACAATAGGTGATGAAGTCAAAATGCGATTGATAACTCTCGGCTTTGTCTTTGCACTATGGTTGTGTACACTCAGCTTTGTGAAAGGTCAAGGTAAGATGTCTCTGCCTGAGTGAAATATTACAGATAGAAGAAGTCATGTGTGGTTTGTGTAATATTCCATGTATGCATCCCTGAGACAGCTTTTCAGGTTCACAGTTGTGATCATGTTGAAATCAGCTTGCTGCCGGTTCTTTCTAACATTTGGAAAAAATAGTGTTTGACCAGATACAATTAAATTGTTCTCTAAATTATTTTTCTGTAAATGATTTAACAACCGTCTTTAAGCACGCTTATAGTGAAGGCACTCCGCATGTACTGCCCTGACACTAATGACTGATGATTGGTTGAAATAAATTGATAATAAGATGATTGGTTGAAATAAATTGATAATAAGATGATTGGTTGAAATAAATTGATAATAAGATGATTGGTTGAAATAAATTGATAATAAGATGATTGGTTTAAATAAATTGATAATAAGATGATTGGTTGAAATAAATTGATAATAAGATGATTGGTTGAAATAAATTGATAATAAGATGATTGGTTGAAATAAATTGATAATAAGATGATTGGTTGAAATAAATTGATAATAAGATGATTGGTTGAAATAAATTGATAATAAGATGATTGTTGGATCTGTTTTGTTAGATTTCAGTGAAGCCTTTGATATTATTGACCATAATCTGTTATTGAAAACTCTCGTGTTATGGCTTTACATCACCTGACACATTATGTATCGAGACCTATCTACAGTATCTAATAGGACACAGAGGGTTTTCTCTAATGGAAGCTTCTCTAAAAGATGTCAAGTGTGGTATTTCGCAAAGCTTCCTAAGATATAGCCCTTTACTATTTTCTACTGCAATGCACTACTCAGGGTAGTGCGTACGGCCCAGTACATCACCGGGGCCAAGCTTCCTGCCATTCCAGACCTCTATACCAGAGGGTGTCAGAGGAAGTCCCAGAGCAGAGCGCCAAGTCTAGGTCCAAGGGGCTTCTAAACAGCTTCTACCCTAAGCCATAAGACTCCTGAACAGCTAATCAAATGGCTACCTACACTATTTGCATTGCCCCCCCCCCCTCCTTATACGCTGCTCCTACTCTCTGTTATTATCTAGTCACTTTAATAACTCTACCTACATGTACATATTGAGTCTGTACCGGCACCCCCTGTGTTTCGCCCCACTTTTGTTATTTATTGCTGCTCTTTAATTATTTCTTATTCTTATTTCATACTTTTTTAGTTGTTGGTATTTTCTTAAAACTGAATTGTTGGTTAAGGGCTTGTAAGTAAGCACGTATAAATATAATATAATTTCTATTTTTACTAATGATCTACCACTAGCCTTAAACAAAGCCTTTGTGTCTATGTAACCAGAAGATTGAACATTATACACTTCAGCACCCACAGCTTCACTGCAAGCCTAAAAAAAAGAGTTGCAGTCAGTTTTAGAATGGGTGGCTAGTAATAAACTAGTCCTGAACACCAAAAACCTAAAAAACTAAATCATTGTATTTGGTACAAGTCATTCCCTAAGTACTAGATCTTAGCTGAATCTTCTAATTAATGATGTGACTTTTGAGCAAGCAGACGAAACTAAACTTCTTGGTGTTACCTTAGATTGTATACGGTCATCATCAAGGCATTTTATTAAATTGTTGTTAAAATGGGGAGAGGTCTGTCTGTGGTAAAAAAAAAATATGCTCTGCAAAATATGCTCTGTACATCTGTACTATTATCTGGTTATTAGGTCAGGTGCCCCAAAGAAGGACAGAGGAAAGCTGCAGCTGGTCCAGAACAGAGCAGCACATCCTGCCCTTCACAGTACACAGACAGCTAATTTCAACAATACGCATACCAGTCTCTCTTGGCTCAAAGTATAGGAGAACATTCTGTATAATCAACTAACATACAGTTCTGAAAGACATACTTACCCCACCAGACAAGTCACCACGGGTCTCTTCACAGTCCCCAAATCCAAAACAAATTTAAGACAACGCTTATATAGAGCCATGGTAATGTAACAGTATAACTTTAGACTGTCCCCTTGCCCATACCCGGGCGTGAACCAGGGACCCTCTGCACACATCAACAACAGTCACCCACGAAGCATCGTTACCCATCGCTCCACAAAAGCCGTGGCCCTTGCAGAGCAAGGGGAACCACTACTGCTTCAAGGTCTCAGAGCAAGTGACGTGACCGATTGAAACGCTATTTAGCGCACACCACCACTAACTATCTAGCCATTTAACATCCGTTACAGTAGCATGGAGCTCTTCCATCTCAAATTACTCAAACAAACAGCTAAATTAGCTTAAAAAAAACAATGAAACGTCACCTAACGTCACAACGCCTCTCCCCTATCTGACATAAATAACATTTATGTATATGTAGTACTGATATAATGCATGCAAGTGTCTCTCATGTTTTGTCACTACAGGACTTGTTAATATTATTCTTATTTTAAATGTATGTTGTTCAGACCTTGAGCTGTTCTTGTCAATTCATGTTCTGTATTATGTCAGGTTTTGTTTTGTGTGGACCCAGAAAGAGTAGCTTCTGCGTTAGCAACAGCTAATGGAGATCCTAATAAATAAATCAAATGAAATTATTTGATAGATATGATGGGTTTAAAGCATCACCCTTGACATTGCATATGTTGAGATGTTTTAATAAGCCTGAATCTATTGTGCATTCTACTGTTTATTGTGTTACTTATGCCTGTACCTCTGTGTACCTCACAGTTTGTCTCCGAAAGGATGTTTCAGAGATTCCTGAAGCTAAAAACGTGGACATTTCCAACCTAGAAGACACTGCAATTGACAAAACAGTGCGGTTATCCTGCGCTATTGGCTACGTAGGTTTCGTTAGACTCAAATGCGGCAGTAAAGGATGGAGTAAAGATGGTGGTCGTAAATGTGAACGTAAGTCTATGCCCTTCGTGTCACGCCCTGACCATAGTTTGCTTAGTATGTTTTTAGGTTTTGTTTGGTCAGGGTGTGATCTGAGTGGGCATTCTATGATGGATGTCTAGTTTGTCTGTTTCTGTGTTTGGCCTGATATGGTTCTCAATCAGAGGCAGGTGTCAGTCGTTGTCTCTGATTGGGAACTATATTTAGGTAGCCTGTGTTGTTATTGTGGGTTGTGGGTCTATGTGTAGTGTTTGTGTCAGCACTATTGTTGATTAGCTTCACGGTTGTCATTTTGTTGTTTTGTAGTGTTCAGTTTTTTCAAATAAAATGACGAACACTTACCACGTTGCATATTGGTCCTCCGATCCTTCTCGCTTCTCCTCGTCAGAGGACGAAGACAGCCGTGACACTTCGCTTGTTTAAACTGAGCTTTAGAATGACTTATGATGTGCATTGCATTTGACAAATGACCTTTTAAAGTAAATTCTGATTACAAAATTATAATTTACCGTATGAGAAACTCCATATTCCAGATCATGAATTGTGAATTATACTAATTATACTACATACTATATTATGTTGGACCAATATGGTTTTGTTGAATGTCCTTTTGGCAAAAATCAGCCTTTGGGCTAAATCTCTGTTATTGTTTGCAGCTAAGTCATGTGGACATCCAGGAGACACACCAAATGGAGACTTCCATCTTTCGATTTTGGACGATTTTGTCTTTGGAGCTCAAGTTCTGTACCAATGCAGAAAAGGGTAGGGAATTTTCTGTTGCTGACTGTTACATGCCAAATCTTTTCTCTGATCATTTCAACCCTTCGAAGGTAATCTGCTGCTCATGCTACTACTGCCGCTACTACTACTACTGCTGCTACTACTACTACTAAATCTACTGCCGCTACTACTACTACTAAATCTACTACTACTACTAAATCTACTACTACTACTAAATCTACTACTACAAAATCTGCTACTACTACTAAATCTACTACTACAAAATCTACTACCGCTGCTACTACTAAATCTACTACTACTACTAAACCTACTACTACTGCTACTACTACTACCGCTACTACTGCTACTACTACTACTGCTACTACTACTACTACATCTACTACTACTACTAAACCTACTACTACTGCTACTACTACTACCGCTACTACTGCTGCTACTACTACTACTACTGCTGCTACTACTACTACAACTACTGCTACTACTACTAAATCTACTACTACAAAATCTACTACCGCTGCTACTACTAAATCTACTACTGCTACTAATACTGCTGCTACTACAACTACGAAATCTACTATTGGTACTGCTGCTGCTACGACTACTACTGCTGCTACTACTACTACAACTACTGCTACTACTACTAAATCTACTACCGCTGCTACTACTAAATCTACTACTACTGCTACTACTACTACTAAATCTACTACTACTACTGCTACTACCGCTGCTGCTACTACTGCAACTACTACTACTACTACTACAGCTGCTGCTACTACTACTACTGCTGCTGCTATTACTACCACTGCTGCTACTAATACTGGCGCTACTACTACTACTAAATATACTACTACTACAACTTCTGCTACTACTACTACCACCACTACAACTACTGCTGTTACTGCTACTGCTGCTACTACTACCTCTACTACTACTACTACTACCTTTACTTCTACTACTACTACTACTGCTTCTACAGCTGCTTCTACAGCTACTTCTACTGTTTCTACTGCTACTACAGCTACTACTGCTACTACTGCTACTACTACTGCTACTACTACTACTACTACCACCACCACAACTACCGCTGCTACTGCTGCTACTGCTACTACTACGTCTACTACTACAACTACTACCACCACCATAACTACTGCTGCCACTACTACCTCTACTACTACTACGACTACTGCTACTACTACTACTACTACTGCTGCTACTAACTACCTCTACTACAATTGCTACTACTACTGCTACTACCACTACTACAGCCACTACTACTGTGTCTACAGCTACTACTGCTACTACTACCGCTACTACTACAACTACTGATACTACTACAACTACTGCTACTACTACTAAATCTACTACTACAAAATCTACTACCGCTGCTACTACTAAATCTACTACTGCTACTAATGCTGCTGCTACTACAACTACTAAATCTACTATTGGTACTGCTGCTGCTACGACTACTACTGCTGCTACTACTACTACATCTACTGCTACTACTACTAAATCTACTACTACAAAATCTACTACCGCTGCTACTACTAAATCTACTACTACTTCTACTACTACTACTAAATCTATTACTACTGCTACTACTACTACTGCTACTACTACTATCGCTGCTACTACTACTGCTGCTACTACTACTACAACTACTGCTACTACTACTATATCTACTACTACAAAATCTACTACCGCTGCTACTACTAAATCTACTACTGCTACTAATACTGCTGCTACTACAATTACTAAATCTACTATTGCTACTGCTGCTGCTACGACTACTACTGCTGCTACTACTACTACTGCTACTACTACTAAATCTACTTTTACAAAATCTACTACCGCTGCTACTACTGCTGCTGCTACTACTACCACTGCTGCTACTAATACTGCTGCTACTACTACTACTAAATATACTACTACTACAACTTCTGCTACTACTACTACCACCACTACAACTACTGCTGTTACTGCTACTGCTGCAACTACTACCTCTACTACTACCACCACTATAATTATTGCTGCTGCTGCTGCTGCTACTGCTACTGCTACTGCCACTGCTACTACCACTACTACTACTGCTGCTACTACTGCTGCTACTGCTACTACTACTGCTGTTACTACTACTAAATCTACTACTGCTACTACTAAATCTACTACTGCTACTACTACTACATCTACTACTGTTACTACTACTGTTACTGCTGCTGCTACTGCTACTACTTCTACTTCTACTAATACTGCTACTACTACTACTGCTACTACTGCTGCTGCTACTACTGGTACTACTACTACTACCACTACAACTACTGCTGCTGCTACTACTACTGCTACTACTACCTCTACTGCTACTACTACTGCTGCTACTACTACTACAACTACTGCTACTACTACTATATCTACTACTACAAAATCTACTACCGCTGCTACTACTAAATCTACTACTGCTACTAATACTGCTGCTACTACAACTACTAAATCTACTATCGCTACTGCTGCTGCTACGACTACTACTGCTGCTACTACTACTACTGCTACTACTACTAAATCTACTTTTACAAAATCTACTACCGCTGCTACTACTGCTGCTGCTACTACTACCACTGCTGCTACTAATATTGCTGCTACTACTACTACTACTACAACTACTGCTACTACTACAAAATCTACTACCGCTGCTACTACTAAATCTACTACTGCTACTACTACTACAACTACTGCTGTTACTGCTACTGCTGCTACTACTACCTTTACTTCTACTACCACTACTACTGCTTCTACAGCTACTTCTACTGTTTCTACTGCTACTACAGCTACTACTGCTACTGCTACTACTAAATCTACTACTGCTACTAATACTGCTGCTACTATAACTACTAAATCTACTATTGCTACTGCTGCTGCTACGACTACTACTGCTGCTACTACTACTACTACAACTACTGCTACTACTACAAAATCTACTACCGCTGCTACTACTAAATCTACTACTGCTACTACTACTGCAACTGCTGCTGCTACTACTACCACTGCTGCTACTAATACTGCCGCTACTACTACTAAATATACTACTACTACCACTTCTGCTACTACTACTACCACCACTACAACTACTGCTGTTACTGCTACTACTACCTCTACTACTACTATTACTACTACTACTACCACCTTTACTTCTACTACTACTACTACTGCTTCTTCAGCTGCTCCTACAGCTACTTCTACTGTTTCTACTACTACTACCACCACTATAACTACTGCTGATACTGCTACTGCTGCAACTACTACCTCTACTGCTACTACTACTACGACTACTGCTGCTACTACTACCTCTACTACAATTGCTACTACTACTGCTACTACCACTACTACAGCTACTACTACTGTGTCTACAGCTACTACTACTACTACAACTACTGATACTACTACAACTACTGCTGCTACTACTACTGCTACTACTACTACGACAACTACTGCTACTACTACTACCACCACTACAACTGCTGCTACTGCTACGTCTACTACTACTACTATTACTACTGCTGATACTACTATTACTTCTGCTGCTACTAATATTGCTGCTGCTACTATTGCTATTGCTGCTACTAAAATTACTACTGCTGCTACTACTATTGCTACTGCTGCTACTATTACTACTGCTACTAATATTGCTACTGCTGCTACTAATATTGCTACTGCTGCTACTATTACTACTTCTACTAATAATATTACTACTGATGCTACTAAAATTGATACTATTAATGCTGCTACTGCTGCTACTATTACTACTGCTGCTACTAATATTGCTACTGCTGCAACCATTACTCCTGCTGCTACTACTACTACTTCTACAGCTGCTTCTACAGCTACTTCTACTGTTTCTACTGCTACTACAGCTACTACTGCTACTACTACCTCTACTACTGCTGCTACTACTACTACTGCTACTACTATGTCTACTACTGCTGCTACTACTACTACCACCACCACAACTACTGCTGCTACTGCTGCTACTGCGTCTACTACTACTGCTACAACTACAACTACTACCACAACTATAACTACTGCTGCTACTACTACCTCTACTACTACTACGACTACTACAACTACTACTGCTACTACTACTACCACCACTATAACTACTGCTGACACTGCTACTGCTGCTACTACTACCTCTACTGCTACTACTACTACTACTGCTGCTACTACTACCTCTGCTACAATTGCTACTACTACTTCTACTACTACTACTACTGCTTCTACAGCTACTTCTACTGTTTCTACTGCTACTACAGCTACTACTGCTACTACTACCTCTACTACTGCTACTACTACGTCTACTACTGCTACTACTACTACTACTACCACCACCACAACTACCGCTGCTACTGCTGCTACTGCTACTACTACGTCTACTACTACTGCTACAACTACAACTACTACCACCATTATAACTACTGCTGCTACTACTAACCTCTACTACTACTATGACTACAACTACTACTGCTACTACTACTACCACCAGTATAACTACTGCTGATACTGCTACTGCTGCTACTACTACCTCTACTGCTACTACTACTGCTGCTACTACTACCTCTACTACAATTGCTACTACTACTGCTACTACCACTACTACGACAACTACTGCTACTACTACTACCACCACTACAACTGCTGCTACTGCTACGTCTACTACTACTACTACTACTACTACTACTACTGCTACGACTACTACCACCACTATAACTACTGCTGCTACTGCTACTGCTGCTACTACTACCTCTACTACTACTACCACCACTATAATTACTGCTACTGCTACTACTGCCGCTACTACTGCTACTACAACTACTACTACTGCTACTGCTGCTACTACTACTGCTACTACAACTACTGATACTACTACAACTACTGCTGCTGCTACTACTACTACGACAACTACTGCTACTACTACTACCACCACTACAACTGCTGCTACTGCTACGTCTACTACTACTACTACTACTACTACTACTGCTACGACTACTACCACCACTATAACTACTGCTGCTACTGCTACTGCTACTGCTGCAACTACTACCTCTACTACTACCACCACTATAATTATTGCTGCTGCTGCTGCTACTGCTACTGCTACTGCTACTGCTACTGCTACTGCTACTGCTACTGCTACTGCTACTGCCACTGCTACTACCACTACTACTACTGCTGCTACTACTGCTGCTACTGCTACTACTACTGCTGTTACTACTACTAAATCTACTACTGCTACTACTAAATCTACTACTACATCTACTACTGTTACTACTACTGTTACTGCTGCTGCTACTGCTACTACTTCTACTTCTACTAATACTGCTACTACTACTACTGCTACTACTGCTGCTGCTACTACTGGTACTACTACTACTACCACTACAACTACGGCTGCTGCTACTACTACTGCTACTACTACCTCTACTGCTACTACTACTGCTGCTACTACTACTACAACTACTGCTACTACTACTATATCTACTACTACAAAATCTACTACCGCTGCTACTACTAAATCTACTACTGCTACTAATACTGCTGCTACTACAACTACTAAATCTACTATCGCTACTGCTGCTGCTACGACTACTACTGCTGCTACTACTACTACTGCTACTACTACTAAATCTACTTTTACAAAATCTACTACCGCTGCTACTACTGCTGCTGCTACTACTACCACTGCTGCTACTAATATTGCTGCTACTACTACTACTAAATATACTACTACTACAACTTCTGCTACTACTACTACCACCACTACAACTACTGCTGTTACTGCTACTGCTGCTACTACTACCTTTACTTCTACTACCACTACTACTGCTTCTACAGCTACTTCTACTGTTTCTACTGCTACTACAGCTACTACTGCTACTACTAAATCTACTACTGCTACTAATACTGATGCTACTATAACTACTAAATCTACTATTGCTACTGCTGCTGCTACGACTACTACTGCTGCTACGACTACAACTACTGCTACTACTACAAAATCTACTACCGCTGCTACTACTAAATCTACTACTGCTACTACTACTGCAACTGCTGCTGCTACTACTACCACTGCTGCTACTAATACTGCCGCTACTACTACTAAATATGCTACTACTACAACTTCTGCTACTACTACTACCACCACTACAACTACTGCTGTTACTGCTACTACTACCTCTACTACTACTACTACTACTACTACTACTACCACCTTTACTTCTACTACTACTACTACTGCTTCTTCAGCTGCTCCTACAGCTACTTCTACTGTTTCTACTACTACTACCACCACTATAACTGATGATACTGCTACTGCTGCAACTACTACCTCTACTGCTACTACTACTACGACTACTGCTGCTACTACTACCTCTACTACAATTGCTACTACTACTGCTACTACCACTACTACAGCTACTACTACTGTGTCTACAGCTACTACTTCTACTACAACTACTGATACTACTACAACTACTGCTGCTACTACTACTGCTACTACTACTACGACAACTACTGCTACTACTACTACAACTGCTGCTACTGCTACGTCTACTACTACTACTATTACTACTGCTGATACTACTATTACTTCTGCTGCTACTAATATTGCTGCTGCTACTATTGCTATTGCTGCTACTAAAATTACTACTGCTGCTACTACTATTGCTACTGCTGCTACTATTACTACTGCTACTAATATTGCTACTGCTGCTACTAATATTGCTACTGCTGCTACTATTACTACTTCTACTAATAATATTACTACTGATGCTACTAAAATTGATACTATTAATGCTGCTACTGCTGCTACTATTACTACTGCTGCTACTAATATTGCTACTGCTGCAACCATTACTCCTGCTGCTACTACTACTGCTTCTACAGCTGCTTCTACAGCTGCTTCTACAGCTACTTCTACTGTTTCTACTGCTACTACAGCTACTACTGCTACGACTACCTCTACTACTGCTGCTACTACTACTACTGCTACTACTATGTCTACTACTGCTGCTACTACTACTACTACCACCACTATAACTACTGCTGCTACTACTACCTCTACTACTACTACGACTACTACAACTACTACTGCTACTACTACTACCACCACTATAACTACTGCTGCTACTACTACCTCTACTACTACTACGACTACTACAACTACTACTGCTACTACTACTACCACCACTATAACTACTGCTGATACTGCTACTGCTGCTACTACTACCTCTACTGCTACTACTACTACTACTACTGCTGCTACTACTACCTCTGCTACAATTGCTACTGCTACTTCTACTACTACTACTGCTTCTACAGCTACTTCTACTGTTTCTACTGCTACTACAGCTACTACTGCTACTACTACCTCTACTACTGCTACTACGTCTACTACTGCTACTACTACTACTACTACCACCACCACAACTACCGCTGCTACTGCTGCTACTGCTGCTACTGCGTCTACTACTACTGCTACAACTACAACTACTACCACCATTATAACTACTGCTGCTACTACTAACCTCTACTACTACTATGACTACAACTACTACTGCTACTACTACTACCACCACTATAACTACTGCTGCTACTACTACCTCTACTGTTACTACTACTGCTGCTACTACTACCACTACTACAGCTACTACTACTGTGTCTACAGCTACTACTGCTACTACTACTAATGCTACTACTACCGCTACTACAACTACTGATACAACTACTGCTGCTACTACTACTGCTACTACTACTACGACAACTACTGCTACTACTACTACCACCACTACAACTGCTGCTACTGCTACGTCTACTACCACCACTATAACTACTGCTGCTACTGCTACTGCTGCTACTACTACCTCTACTACTACTACCACCACTATAATTACTGCTACTGCTACTACTGCTGCTACTACTGCTACTACAACTACTACTACTGCTACTGCTGCTACTACTACTGCTACTACAACTACTGATACTACTACAACTACTGCTGCTGCTACTACTACTACGACAACTACTGCTACTACTGCTACCACCACTACAACTGCTGCTACTGCTATGTCTACTACTACTACTACTACTACTGCTACGACTACTACCACCACTATAACTACTGCTGCTGCAACTACTACCTCTACTACTACCACCACTATAATTATTGCTGCTGCTTCTGCTACTGCTATTGCTACTGCTACTGCTACTACCACTACTACTACTGCTGCTACTACTGCTGCTACTGCTACTACTACTGCTGTTACTACTACTAAATCTACTACTGCTACTACTAAATCTACTACTGCTACTACTACTACATCTACTACTGTTACTGCTGCTGCTACTGCTACTACTTCTACTTCTACTAATACTGCTACTACTACTACTGCTGCTGCTACTACTGGTACTACTACTACTACCTCTACTGCTACTACTACTGCTGCTACTACTACCTCTACAACTACTACAATTGCTGCTACTGTGTCTACAGCTACTACTGCTACTACTACCGCTACTACTACTACAACTACTGATACTACTACAACTACTGCTGCTACTACTACTGCTACTACTACTACTACTACAACAACAACTACTGCTGCTACTACTACTACCACCACTACAACTGCTGCTACTGCTACGTCTACTACTACTACTGCTACGACTACTACCACCACTAACTACTGCTCCTTCTGCTACTGCTGCTACTACTACCTCTACTACTACTACCACCACTATAATTACTGCTGCTGCTGATACTACTATTACTACTGCTGCTACTAATATTGCTGCTGCTACTATTGCTATTGCTGCTAATATTGCTACTGCTGCTACTAATATTGCTACTACTGCTACTAATAATATTACTACTGATGCTACTAAAATTGATACTATTAATGCTGCTACTGCTGCTACTAATATTGCTACTGCTGCAACCATTACTCCTGCTGCTACTATTACTACTGCTGCTACTAATATTGCTACTGCTGCAACCATTACTCCTGCTACTACTACTATTACTACTGCTGCTACCAATATCACTACTATTAATGCTGCTACCATTACTACTGCTGCTACTACTATGACCACTAATGGCTGCTACTGCTGCTACAATTACTACTGCTGCTACTAATATTACTAGTGATGCTACTGTTAATGCTGCTACTACTGCTTCTACTATTAATGCTGCTGCTACCAATGTTGCTACTATTAATGCTTCTACAACTGCTACTGCTACAACTGCTGCTGCTTCTATTACTACTGCTGCTGCTAATATTGCTACTGCTGCAACCATTACTCCTGCTGCTACTATTACTACTGCTGCTACTAATATTGCTACTGCTGCAACCATTACTCCTGCTACTACTACTATTACTACTGCTGCTACCAATATCGCTACTATTAATGCTGCTACTATTACTACTGCTGCTACTACTATGACCACTAATGCTGCTACTGCCGCTACAATTACTACTGCTGCTACTAATATTACTAGTGATGCTACTGTTAATGCTGCTACTACTGCTTCTACTATTAATGCTGCTACTACTGCTGCTACTACTACTATTACTACTGCTTCTACTAATATTGCTACTATTAATACTGCTACTACTATTACTACTGCTGCTACTAATATTGCTACTCTTAATGCTGCTACTGCTACTACTGCTGCTGCTACTATTACTACTGCTGCTACTAATATTGCTACTATTAATGCTTCTACTGCTACAACTGTTACTGCTACAACTGCTGCTGCTTCTATTACTACTGCTGCTACTAATATTACTACTGCTGCTACCAATATTGCTACTATGAATGCTGCTACTGCTACTATTACTAATACTGCTGCTACTAATATTACTACTCCTGCTACTAATATTGCTACTGTTAATGCTGCTACTACTGCTGCTACTACTATTGCTACTGCTTCTATTAATATTGCTACTATTAATACTGATACTACTGCTGCTACTACGATTACTACTGCTGCTACTAATATTGCTACTATTAATGCTGCTGCTACTAATGTTGCTACTATTAATGCTGCTACTATTGCTACTGCTGCTAGTTTTGCTACTGCTGCTACTAATATTACTACTGTTGCTACTAATATTGCTACTGTTAATGCTGCTACTACTGCTACTACGATTACTACTGCTGCTACTAATATTGCTACTATTAATGCTGCTGCTACTAATGTTGCTACTATTAATGCTGCTACTACTATTACTACTGCTGCTTCTAATATTGCTACTCAATGCTGCTACTGCTACTACTATTGCTACTATTACTGCTGCTACTGCTACAAATGCTGCTGCTGCTATTACTACTGTTGCTACTAATATTGCTACTATTAATGATGCTACTGCTACTACTGCTGCTTCTACTCTTACTACTGCTGCTACGAATATTGCTACTATTCATACTGCTACTACTGCTACTACTAATATTGCTACTATGAATGCTGCTACTGCTACTACTGCTGCTGCTACTATTACCACGGCTGCTACTAATATTGCTACTATTAATGCCGCTGCTACTAATATTGCTATTATTAATGCTGCTACTGCTACTACTGCTGCTGCTACTATTACCACGGCTGCTACTAATATTGCTACTATTAATGCCGCTGCTACTAATATTGCTACTATTAATGCCGCTGCTACTAAAATTGCTACTATGAATGCTGCTACTGCTACTGCTACTACTGCTGCTGCTACTATTACTACTGTTGCTACTGCTGTTAGTAATAGTGCTATTATTAATGCCGCTACTGCTTCTACTGTAAATTATCATTCTTAAAGTATAACAAACCATTAAATGCCTGTTCTCCAACTTGTCTCAGTTACCAAATGGTGACCAGGTCCAGACATCGGACCTGCGTGGAACAAGGCTGGGACAGCGCACTCCCTATATGTGAAGGTAAGAAGTGATACTGTCAAGAACATAGACTCACCCTACATTGTATAACATATTGGACTTTTTATCTTGTATTAAGATAATGTAATCAAAATTACTTTTGAGTTGATTAAGCTTACCCAGATGTCTTCCCAACACAAGTATCTTAGTGCATTGGCAGGTAATAATGCATAATTTAACCAACATAACAAAGACAGAATATCTTGATACAAGACTAATTATTTTAAAGCATTTTCTGGGTAAGAAAAGAAGAAGAAGAAGAAAATGTGCAGTGTAATGAAATCTACAAAATCGTTGATTCCACTGCCAGTGGCTGGATCCTATATGCTAATTACAGTGGCTTGCAGAAGTATTCACCCTCCTTGGCATTTTTCCTATTTTTTTTTTGCCTTACACCCTGAAATTAAAATAGATTTTTGGAGGGTTTGTATCATTTGATTTACACAACATGCCTACCACTTTGAAGATGCAAAATATGTTTTATTGTGAACCAAACAAGAAATAAGACAAACAGAACTTAAATCTTAATTGTAATCAGAGGGCTGATATAAAATTCTTCATGTCAGTCTCTCTTGGCTAAGAGTTGAGGAGAAACTGACTGCATCACTTCTTCTTTTTACAAGATACATTAATGTGTTGAAAATCCCAAATTGATTGCATAGTCAACTTACACACAGCTCTGACACACACACTTATCCCACCAGACATGCCACCAGGGATCTTTTCATAGTCCCCAAATTCAGAACAAATTCTTTTTATTTTTTATTTTTTTATTTCACCTTTATTTAACCAGGTAGGCTAGTTGAGAACAAGTTCTCATTTGCAACTGTGACCTGGCCAAGATAAAGCATAGCAGTGTGAACAGACAACACAGAGTTACACATGGAGTAAACAATTAACAAGTCAATAACACAGTAGAAAAAAATGGGCAGTCTATATACAATGTGTGCAAAAGGCATGAGGAGGTAGGCGAATAATACAATTTTGCAGATTAACACTGGAGTGATAAGTGATCAGATGGTCATGTACAGGTAGAGATATTGGTGTGCAAAAGAGCAGAAAAATAAATAAATAAAAACAGTATAAAAATAGTATGGGAATGAGGTAGGTGAAAATGGGTGGGCTATTTTCCTATAGACTATGTACAGCTGCAGCGATCGGTTAGCTGCTCGGATAGCTGATGTTTGAAGTTGGTGAGGGAGATAAAAGTCTCCAACTTCAGCGATTTTTGCAATTCGTTCCAGTCACAGGCAGCAGAGTACTGGAACGAAAGGCGGCCAAATGATTGGTTGGCTTTAGGGATGATCAGTGGGATACACCTGCTGGAGCGTGTGCTACGGATGGGTGTTGCCATCGTGACCAGTGAACTGAGATAAGGCGGAGCTTTACCTAGCATGGACTTGTAGATGACCTGGAGCCAGTGGGTCTGGCGACGAATATGTAGTGAGGGCCAGCCGACTAGAGCATACAAGTCGCAGTGGTGGGTGGTATAAGGTGCTTTAGTGACAAAACGGATGGCACTGTGATAAACTGCATCCAGTTTGCTGAGTAGAGTGTTGGAAGCCATTTTGTAGATGACATCGCCGAAGTCGAGGATCGGTAGGATAGTCAGTTTTACTAGGGTAAGCTTGGCAGCGTGAGTGAAGGAGGCTTTGTTGGGGAATAGAAAGCAGACTCTTGATTTGATTTTCGATTGGAGATGTTTGATGTGGGTCTGGAAGGAGAGTTTGCAGTCTAGCCAGACACCTAGGTACTTATAGATGTCCACATATTCAAGGTCGGAACCATCCAGGGTGGTGATGCTAGTCGGGCATGTGGGTGCAGGCAGCGATCGGTTGAAAAGCATGCATTTGGTTTTACTCGCGTTTAAGAGCAGTTGGAGGCCACGGAAGGAGTGCTGTATGGCATTGAAGCTCGTTTGGAGGTTAGATAGCACAGTGTCCAATGACGGGCCGAAAGTATATAGAATGGTGTCATCTGCGTAGAGGTGGATCAGGGAATCGCCCGCAGCAAGAGCAACATCATTGATATATACAGAGAAAAGAGTCGGCCCGAGAATTGAACCCTGTGGCACCCCCACAGAGACTGCCAGAGGACCGGACAGCATGCCCTCCGATTTGACACACTGAACTCTGTCTGCAAAGTAATTGGTGAACCAGGCAAGGCAGTCATCCGAAAAACCGAGGCTGTTGAGTCTGCCGATAAGAATATGGTGATTGACAGAGTCGAAAGCCTTGGCGAGGTCGATGAAGACGGCTGCACAGTACTGTCTTTTATCGATGGCGGTTATGATATCGTTTAGTACCTTGAGTGTGGCTGAGGTGCACCCGTGACCGGCTCGGAAACCAGATTGCACAGCGGAGAAGGTACGGTGGGATTCGAGATGGTCAGTGACCTGTTTGTTGACTTGGCTTTCGAAGACCTTAGATAGGCAGGGCAGGATGGATATAGGTCTGTAACAGTTTGGGTCCAGGGTGTCTCCCCCTTTGAAGAGGGGGATGACTGCGGCAGCTTTCCAAACCTTGGGGATCTCAGACGATATGAAAGAGAGGTTGAACAGGCTGGTAATAGGGGTTGCGACAATGGCGGCAGATAGTTTCAGAAATAGCGGTTCCAGATTGTCAAGCCCAGCTGATTTGTACGGGTCCAGGTTTTGCAGCTCTTTCAGAACATCTGCTATCTGGATTTGGGTAAAGGAGAACCTGGAGAGGCTTGGGTGAGGAGCTACGGGGGGGGGTGGAGCTGTTGGCCGAGGTTGGAGTAGCCAGGCGGAAGGCATGGCCAGCCGTTGAGAAGTGCTTATTGAAGTTTTTGATAATCATGGATTTATCGGTGGAGACAGTGTTTCCTAGCCTCAGTGCAGTGGGCAGCTGGGAGGAGGTGCTCTTGTTTTCCATGGACTTCACAGTGTCCCAGAACTTTTTGGAGTTGGAGCTACAGGATGCAAACTTCTGCCTGAAGAAGCTGGCCTTTGCTTTCCTGACTGACTGCGTGTATTGGTTCCTGACTTCCCTGAACAGTTGCATATCACGGGGGCTATTCGATGCTATTGCAGTCCGCCACAGGATGTTTTTGTGCTGGTCGAGGGCAGTCAGGTCTGGAGTGAACCAAGGGCTGTATCTGTTCTTGGTTCTGCATTTTTTGAACGGAGCATGCTTATCTAAAATGGTGAGGAAGTTACTTTTAAAGAATGACCATGCATCCTCAACTGACGGGATGAGTTCAATGTCCTTCCAGGATACCCGGGCCAGGTCGATTAGAAAGGCCTGCTCACAGAAGTGTTTTAGGGAGCATTTGACAGTGATGAGGGGTGGTCGTTTGACTGCGGCTCCGTGGCGGATACAGGCGATGAGGCAGTGATCGCTGAGATCCTGGTTGAAGACAGCAGAGGTATATTTGGAGGGCCAGTTGGTCAGGATGACGTCTATGAGGGTGCCCTTGTTTACAGAGTTAGGGTTGTACCTGGTGGGTTCCTTGATGATTTGAGTGAGATTGAGGGCATCTAGCTTAGATTGTCGGACTGCCGGGGTGTTAAGCATATCCCAGTTTAGGTCACCTAACAGAACGAACTCTGAAGCTAGATGGGGGGCGATCAATTCACAAATGGTGTCCAGGGCACAGCTGGGAGCTGAGGGGGGTCGGTAGCAGGCGGCAACAGTGAGAGACTTGTTTCTGGAGAGAGTAATTTTCAAAATTAGTAGTTCAAACTGTTTGGGTATGGACCTGGAAAGTATGACATTACTTTGCAGGCTATCTCTGCAGTAGACTGCGACTCCGCCCCCTTTGGCAGTTCTATCTTGACGGAAGATGTTATAGTTGGGTATGGAAATCTCTGAATTTTTGGTTACCTTCCTGAGCCAGGATTCAGACACGGCAAGGACATCAGGGTTAGCAGAGTGTGCTAAAGCAGTGAGTAAAACAAACTTAGGGAGGAGGCTTCTGATGTTGACATGCATAAAACCAAGACTTTTTCGATCACAGAAGTCAACAAATGAGGGTACCTGGGGACATGCGGGGCCTGGGTTTACCTCCACATCACCCGCGGAACAGAGAAGGAGTAGTATGAGGGTACGGCTAAAGGCTATCAAAACTGGTCGCCTAGAGCGTTGGGGGCAGAGGATAAGAGGAGCAGGTTTCTGGGCATGGTAGAATATATTCAGGGCATAATGCGCAGACAGGGGTATGGTGGGGTGCTGGTACAGCGGAGGTAAGCCCAGGGTGATGATGAGAGAGGTTGTATCTCTGGACATGCTGGTTGTAATGGGTGATGTCACCGCATGTGTGGGGGGTGGGACAAGGGAGATAACAGGGGTATGCAGAGTGGATCTAGGGGCTCCATTGTGAACTAAAACAATGATAACTAACCTGAACAACAGTATACAAGGCATATTGACATTTGAGAGAGACATACAGCGAGGCATACAGTAGTCACAGGTGTAGAATTGAGAAAGCTAGCTAAAAACAGTGGGCGAGGCTAATCAGCTAGCACAACAAACAGCAGGTAAAATGGCGTTGACTAGGCAACTGGGCCGACAGATAAAACAAACAAGCAGAGTGGAGTACCGTGATTAATGGACAGTCCAGTGTGCGTCAGCTATGTAGCCAATAGATCAGTGTCCAGGGGGCAGCGGTGGATGGGGCAGGGGGGCTGGGCTGGCGAGTGTTATCCAGGTTTTTTTTTTTTTTTTAAACTAACAATGACTAAATAGCTTTTAGCTAGTTAGCTGGTTAGCGTCTGGAGGTTCTTGAGTGTGTCATAAAAAATAAAATAAAAATTAAAAGTAACAGCGATTCCGTACCACAGTGGGTGAGGCAGGTTTCCGGAAGGTATAAACAAAATAAAAATCAAAAAGAGATAGAAAGTAAATGGGTTCAGAGTGTTTGGGATGCAGTGATTCAGATGGTTAGCAGGCCTGTGCTAACAAGCTAACAGTTCGTAGGCCCGGGCTAGCCGTTAGCAAGCTAGCCGTTAGCAGGCCGAATTAGCAAGCAGGGAGATAGCGAGGGCTAGAGAGTTAACCTTTGGGGGGACGTCGCGATGGGGTGAGTCTGTTTATTCCTCTTCATGCGGTGACATCGACAGACCGGTCGTGGGCCCGGGTAATTGTAGCCCAGGAGTATGCTACAGGTGCTCTAGTACGCTAGGTGAGCTGGAGACACAGCGTTTCAGAAAGCTCGCAGGCCTTGGCCGGCAGATGGATCTTTGGCGATGTCGCAACAAAAAGCCTATTGAAACCACCTCGGACGATTATGTCGGCGGACCAGTCGTGATGGATCGGCGGGGCTCCGTGTCGGCAGTAAAGGGTCCAGGCCAATTGGCAAGAGAGGTATTGTTGGGCCTCTTCGGCTAGTCGGGAGATGGGCTTAGCTCGAGGCTAGCTCAAGGCTAATTGGTGCTTGTTTTGGGACAGAGACGTTAGCCAGGAGTAGCCACTCGGATTGCAGCTAGCTAGTTGCGATGATCCGGTGTAAAGGTTCAGAGCTTGCGGTAGGAATCCGGAGAAAAAGCAGTCTGATGTGCTCTGGGTTGATGTCCGCTGGTGTCCTAGTTAGCTTTGAAGACCGCTAGCAATGGCTAACTGAGTACTAGCTAGTAGCTAGATAGCTGGCTAGCTTCTGATGGGGGTTCCGGTTCTGAAGTAAAGTATAGAAAAAGCAGATCCGTACCACATTGGGTGATGCGGGTTGCAGGAGAGTATATTCAGCTCTAGTTGGAAAGTGAGATTAAAATATGTACGAAATATATACAGAAAAAAAAACGAAGAAAACTATATTTACACTAGACAGGACGGGACAAGACTAAACACACGTCCGACTGCTACGCCATCTTGGAACTATTCTAGACAACTTACAGTATTATATAGAGCCCTTATTGCTTCCATCTCATATTGCTCAAATAAACAGCAAACCTGGTTTCAAACAACAGATAAAGCAACACCTCACGTCACAACACCTCTCCCCTATTTGACCTAGATAGTTTGAGTGTATGTATTGATGTGTAGGCTGTGCCTTTAACTGTAGTTCTGTCCTTGAGCTGTTCTTGTCTATTAATGTTAATGTATTACGTCATGTTCTGTGTGGAACCCCAGGAAGAGTAGCTGCTGCTTTTGCAACAACGAATGGGGATCCTAATAACATACCAAATACCATCCATCATTCCTTCAATTTAGACCCGTTTCCCAGTCCCTGCCGATGAAAAACATCCCCACAGCATAATGCGTGTTCTCGGGGTGATGAGAGCTGTTGGGTTTGCACCAGACATAGTTTTCATTAATGGTCAAAAAGCTAAATTTGTGTCTCATCTGACCAGAGTACCTTTTTCCATAAGTTTGGGGAGTCTGCCACATGCCTTTTGGCGAACACCAAACACGTTTGCTTATTATTTTCTTTAAGCAATTGCTATTTTCTGGCCACTCTTCCGTAAAGCCCAGCTCTGTGGAGTGTACTGTTTTAAATGGTCCTATGGACTTATACTCCAATCTCCGCTATGGAGCTTTGCAGCTCCTTCCGGGTTATCTTAGGTCTCTTTATTGCCTCTCTGATTAATGCCCTCCTTGCCTAGTCTGTGAGTTTTAAATAATGGATTTAATGGTGCTCCGTGGGATGTTCAAAGTTTCTGATATTTTTTGTATAACCCAACCCTGATCTGTACTTCTCCACAACTTTGTCCCTGACCTGTTTGGAGAGCTCCTTGGTCTTCATGGTGCCGCTTGCTTGGTGGTGCTTAGTGGTGTTGCAGACTCTGGGGACTTTCAGAACAGGTGTATATATACAGAGATCATGTGACACTTAGATTGCACACAGGTGGACTTTATTTAACTAATTGTGTGACTTCTGAAGGTAATTGACCGCACCACTTCTCCATTTTTAATTTTTTGAAAAATGTAATTCTTTTCATTTCACTTCACCAATTTGGACTATTTTGTGTATGTCTATTACATGAAATCCCCCCCAAAATCTATTTAAATTACAGGTTGTAATGCAACAAAATAGGAAAAACGCCAAGGGGGATAAATACTTTTGAAAGGCACTGTATGTATTCTCCATGTGGTGTGTTTTTCACAGCATTGAAATGCCCAGTGATTCAAGCCAACGACAACATTGTGGTCATCGGAAACAGTGAGGATGCAACCTATGGAAATGTGATCCAGTTTGAGTGCCAATCAAATCACATGGTACTCAAAGGATCGTCTGAAATTGACTGTAACGATAAAGGAGAATGGAGCAGCACAGTCCCAACATGTGAAGGTAAACTGAGGCTACTGTAGGTAAAGATACATTTGTATAGTGTATGTGGACACCGCTTCAAATTAGTGGATTATTTCAGCCACATCAGATGCTGACAGGTGTATAAAATAGGTCACACCGCCATGCAATCTCCATAGACAAACATTGCCAGTAGAATGGCCTTACTGAAGAGCTTAGTGACTTTCAACATGGCACCGTCATAGATTGCCTCCAACAGGTCAGTTTGTCAAATTTCTGCCCCGCTAAAGCTGCCCCGGTCAACTGTAAGTGCTTTTATTGAGAAGTGGTCATCAATTGCAACTACACTACTGGGTTCCAAACTGCCTCTGGAAACAATGTCAGCACAATAACTGTTCATCGGCAGCTTCATGAAATGGGTTTCCATGGCTGAGCAGCCGCACACAAGCCTAAGATCACCATGTGCAATGTCAAGCGTCGGCTGGAGTGGTGTAAAGCTCATCGCCATTTGACTCTGGAGCAGTGGAAACGCGTTCTCTGGAGTGATGAATCACACTTCACCATCTGACAGTCCGACGGACAAATCTGGGTTTGGCGAATGCCAGGAGAACACTACCTGCCCCAATGCATAGTGCAAACGGTAAAGTTTGGTGGACGTGGAATAATGGTCCGGGACTGTTTTCATGGTTCGGGTTAGGCCCCTTAGTTCCAGTGAAGGGAAATATTAACGCTACAGCATACAATGACATTCTAGACAATTCTGTACTTCCAACTTGGTGGCAGCATTTTGGGGAAGGCCCTTTCCTGTTTCAGCATGACAATGCCCACTTGGACAAAGTGAGGTACATATAGAAATGGTTTGTCGAGATTGGCGTGGAAGAACTTGACTGGCCTGCACAGAGCCCTGACCTCAACACAATCAAACACCTTTGGGATTAATTGGAATGCCGACTGCAAGCCAGCCCTAATTGCCCAACAAAAGTGCTCGACCTCTCTCATGCTCTTGTGGCTGAATGGAATCAAGTCCCCGCAGCAATGTTCCAACATCTAGTGGAAAGCCTTCCCAGAAGAGTGGAGGCTGTTATAGCAGCAAAGGGGGGACATCTCCATATTAATACCCATGATTATTGTATGAAATGTTGGAAGAGCAGGTGTCCACATACTGTAGTGTGCACCACCAGGCACTATTACATTGTCACACAGAGTAACGTCCCACTAGCATACAATACAAAATCGCAACGATCCCAAACTGGGGAATAGTTAATAATGACCAGTGATTATATGTAGTGTTTTTAAAAATCCAGATTTGAATGACGGTCATCAACTCAAAAGTGTAATATTAAAACAATGATTGTATCATATTCCCTTCCACAACTCGTCTTGTTACAAGTTGCTGTTTCTAATCATGATGACCAATCATCTGTTGTATTCTGTGCTTATTCAATTCACAGTGATTAAATGTTACGCTCCAGACATAGCTAACGGTGCAGTGAGCGGGCCCCTTAAGGAAGATTACGATGAAGATGACACACTGAGATACAGCTGTGACACAAAGTATATTAAGTCTCAGGAAAGAGTCCCTAAATGCACTAAAATGGTCAACAGTGCCAACTGGAGTCCAACACCAGCGTGTGAAGGTAGGAATCTGATCATCTCAGGAATCAGGTGAATGCAACTTGACATTTTAAGTCTCCTGGGTAACTCATGTCTTTAACTTTACCTTGAAGTTGATTTTTAAAATATTTTTGACATATGATTGCAAACTACTGACATAATGTTTTATGTTTTTGTCTCCAAAATGCAGAAGTGAGATGTAAGTTATCATTGCCACCAACAAGAGGAACCAGTTACACACCTGCTGACAGAAATCTGTTCTTGCCTGATGAACGTCTAACGGTGACCTGTGACTCAGGATTCTGGAACATTTTCTCACGTCAGACTGAAAATACAATAACCTGCAAAGAGGACGGAAAGTGGTCATCTTCTACAGATTGTGAATGTATGTTCATACTGGAGAGTAAATTTTATTATGATATATTGAGAGTGTATTGGGGTTTATACAGGTGAATCACTGTACAGGTTTGATTCATGCTGACACTAAACATCTCTATCATTGTAGGGATAACATGTGGTGACCCACGTGACCCTCTTGTGAGTTCTCCCTACTACTGGCAGCGGGGTCAATTCAGAGGAACTCAGCGTTACAACTGTAGAACCGGATATAAAACCACAAATGCCCGGGGTGTTGCCACATGCACAAGTGATGGCTCCTGGACTCCAGAACCACTCTGTGAAGGTGCAGTTTTTTGAAGGAAGCCATCTTTGAATATCACTGTGGTTTAATTACCTTGTGCTCCGATGTTAGTTTGGACTGCATCAGAATTACATTGTTTGTCTTTCAGAGATTACATGTGACAAGCCAGATATCCTAAACGCTGTGATTAAAGACCCGAAAACAAGATACAAAATCAATGATCTGCTCACTTATGAGTGTAAGATGAATTATGAACTATTGGACAGTACTACCAGACCTACTGCTACCTGTACTACAAATGGCTGGACCAAGAAACTTGGCTGTAAAGGTAGGATGACATTTACATTTGCATCATCAACAAAATGAGGATGTGAGTCAAGACACTGATCTAGAAGGTGTAAAGTTTACTGAAAAGATCAAGCAGCCTGTTGTTTTATACCCTATTTGAGGATTTGGTGTGGAATTGGTAATGACATGAACATTCACTCACTTTGCTTCCATCTGGTTTTCCAGATATTGCTCTGTTCAGTGCTTTTATCAAACTGACAGCTTGGCCAAAATGTAATGATATGGTAATGCTTTGTAGAACAGGTCCTCTAAGTGTGCTGTTAACTGAACGATGTCTCACAATGCGTTCTGTAATGTTTCCTGCCATTGTTTCTCCCAGAAATAAAGAGAGCATGCATCCATATTGAGGGTATAAGGAGGTATAGACAGTGTAATCATTGTGTATTACTGTACTGGTATCATTCATGCTAATACTAAACATCTCTATCGTTGTAGGGATAACATGTGGTGATCTACGTGACCCTCTTGTGAGTTCTCCCTACCGCTGGCAGCGGGGTCAATTGGGAGCAACACAGCGTTACAACTGTAGAACCGGATTTAAAAACATTGATGTGTCACATTTTGTTCTATAATGTTTCATGTCAATGTTTCCCCCAGAAATAGAGGGAGCATGTATCAACCCAACTGTGATGAATGGATTCATAGTTCCGTCAAATGAGAGGAATGTTGATCCCAGGAATAGCAAGATATACTTTTCCTGCAATGAAGGGTTAAAACCCTCTACCGGGGGTTGGTGGGGTGAAGCCACATGTACTGAGGGAACATGGTCTGGAATATTAGAGTGTATTGGTAAGAAAACAGATCCTCTAGAAAAGACCTCTTTACAAAGTAGATCAAGAACAGTAGAATGCATTTCCCTCTGACTTGGCTATATTGGTCTGAAACTCAATCTCAATGCTCTTTCTCTCTAGATCAATCACAATGTGGCAGAATCCCTGTCATTCCCAACACAAAGGTACCTCAGAGTGAAGTCTATAACAATGAACAAACTGTTACAATTGATTGCAAAGTTGGATACACATCTGAA
Organism: Oncorhynchus gorbuscha; assembly: GCF_021184085.1. Taxonomy (NCBI): domain Eukaryota; kingdom Metazoa; phylum Chordata; class Actinopteri; order Salmoniformes; family Salmonidae; genus Oncorhynchus; species Oncorhynchus gorbuscha. The sequence goes on along the minus strand of NC_060187.1, from coordinate 10,820,620 downwards.
ACTAAGACTATAAAATGTAAGGATGGAGAATGGCAAACACCGTTACCAGCTTGTAGACGTGAGTAGTTGTTAATAGTTTTGTTCATGTAATTGATTTTAATTGTATACAGTGGCCAGTCATCCTTCCATGTATGTTTACTATATGTTGAAATAGTTTGGGGAAAAGGACCCTGAAGCCCATATGATATTATGTAATTACATAGATCGTAGTTCTGTGTCTGTACTGTGTGTTTTCTACCCACTAATCTTTCATCAATATTTTCTTCTCTTGAAGTGCAAGGCGTTCCATGTGATCCTCCACCTAAAGTTGAAAATGCATTTGTTAAAATCCTGTATCAAAATAAATATATAGAGGGATTTGAAGTGAATTATGAATGTCGCAAGTCCTTTGAAATAGAGGGACATAAAAAACTTACTTGTGAAAATGGGAGTTGGACAATTCCACCACCAACATGCAAACGTAAGTATTAATAACTGTTTGAAACTGATGCAGTAATTCAGTTTAGAGTTACTCTACTATGAACAGCACCTATTCAAACAGGGAAAAAATTATATCTAAATGGTCATTGAGATTAAAAGTTCCATATCATATAGTACCCTTTTTCTCCCCTCAAACAATCAGGAATCCTTGTTAAGTCTTTGCTTGGTATTACAGAAATATACATCTCTGATTTACAGTTTGCTGTTTTTTTTAAACTATAATTCATTATAGTGTAGTATTCCTAGATATGATAATGGATGAGTTTCAGTGCATATTTACAGTATATATCACACATTGCCCCAGTTACATTCTCTGAATATACTGCACATTGGCCATTGACTATGGTTCTAACCATACAGTCATTCTCTGCCGCTTTTGTGTCTCTGGTACATAACTGTAATTTGATAGTTCAAACATGTGGTGCTTCACCTACAGAGTACTGTGGTAAGCCTGAGGGCGCAGGGAAAAAAATTCAGATTCTTGACCAAGTGCTAGAGAGATACGAAAATGGGAACCAAATAGACTATACATGCATTAGCCCATACCAAGGCCCCAGAGGAACAGCAACTTGCAAGAATGGAGAATGGCACATGCCAATTGAGTGTAAAGGTAAGCCTTACATCTATAAATACGTTTATTGTATTATCATGGTACTGTATCATTCTACAGTATTGTATTATCATGGTACTGTATCATTCTACAGTATTGTATTATCATGGTACTGTTTCATTGTAATTTATTTTCATGGTATTGTATTATCCTGCTATAGTGCCATTTTAATACAGTATGATGATACAATCACGATTATGCTACTGTATTGTCATGGTATTGTATTATCATGCTACTGTATTGTCATGGTATTGTATTATCATGGTACTGTATCATTGTAATGTATTTTCATGGTACGGTATTATGATCCCTGTTTAATCTAGCAAGCTGTCCTGATCCTCCTCCCATTACTAATGGAGATTACACCAAGGAAAAGAGAGATGTTGAAGGTGTAATTACAGAGGTGTCCTACCAATGCAAAATAACGTTTACACTGAGTTCCAAAGGCAGCATCAGATGTCTGAATGGAAAATGGCCGAGTCCTCCAAAGTGTTTACGTAAGTACATTATTTTCAACTGGTCTGAACATGGTGTTATATCTACATGTCAAGTGCATATAAATGCATGAATATGTACTGCACACTAAGTTAATGAAAAAATGACTGGGTTTCATTTCCATCAGGGCAATGTGAGATTTCCACTTTTGATGCAGAGTACAATCTACAGAATGTACCCGAGAAAGATAAGATTGCGCACGGTGAAAAAAAGACTCTTCATTGCAAAAAGGGATATTACCATAAATTGAAACGTTATTCACCATGGAATATAGAAGAAATTGAGGTGAAGTGTGATGATGGAGAGTTACAGTATGGAGAACACAAACCTATATGTAAGTTCATGTCATGTAAAGGAACACCCATCAGTGTAAGATAGTCATTCTCTCAACATTAAGAGTTTAACATCATCTAATATATGGAATGCATAAGTCCAGGATGCCCTGTGAGCTATCTACTGCAGATTAATACAATAGAAATGAAAAGCATTTTCTCATTTTGATCTAAAGCTTTTTTTATGAAAATCAATCCACCTGTTTGATCATATTCAATGAGACCACTAGTGTAACCTTCTGACTGTATAACCAAAATGATTTGTTCTTTGCTTTTTAGGTAGCCATCGTTATTCATAGGTAGATGATGAACATAATGGGTAAGTTAAATTAACAAGGAGAGTGGCATGTCTTTTAATCACACAAACCTTTCAAACAGTTATGAACAGTATAATAAAAGGTATTATGAACAGTATTACAAACAGTATTAGAAACAGTTATGAACAGTATAATGAACAGTATTACAAACAGCATTAGAAACAGTTATGAACAGTATAATGAACAGTATTACAAACAATATTAGAAACAGTTATGAAAAGTATAATGAACAGTATTACAAACAGTATTAGAAACAGTTATGAACAGTATAATGAACAGTATTACAAACAGTATTAGAAACAGTTATGAAAAGTATAATGAACAGTATTACAAACAGTATTAGAAACAGTTATGAACAGTATTACAACAGTATTAGAAACAGTTATGAACAGTATAATGAACAGTATTACAAACAGTATTAGAAACAGTTATGAACAGTATTACAAACAGTATTAGAAACAGTTATGAAAAGTATAATGAACAGTATTACAAACAGTATTAGAAACAGTTATGAACAGTATAATAAAAGGTATTATGAACAGTATAACAAACAGTTATGAAAAGTATAATGAACAGTATTGTATTCAATGATATAAACAGTAATATGAATAGTATGTTATGGGGTTATCAGTGAAGCATAACAGAAACATGGAGTATAACATCACAGCAAGCAGGAGTCATTTCTCTAATCATTAAAACACAGTGAAAGTTCACATGGTTATACACTGTCTACTCTCCTCTATAGTCGGAGCAATCAGCAGTATTACGCCACAGACTGATCTATAGTAGGAGTGATCAGCAGTATTACTCCACAGACTGATCTATAGTAGGAGTGATCAGCAGTATTACTCCACACTGATCTATAGTAGGAGTGATCAGCAGTATTACTCCACAGACTGATCTATAGTCGGAGCAATCAGCAGTATTACTCCACAGACTGATCTATAGTAGGAGTGATCAGCAGTATTACTCCACAGACTGATCTATAGTAGGAGTGATCAGCAGTATTACTCCACAGACTCATCGATAGTAGGAGTGATCAGCAGTATTACTCCACAGACTGATCTATAGTAGGAATGATCAGCAGTATTACTCCACAGACTCTGATCTATAATATTAGTGATCAGCAGTATTAATCCAGACTGATCCATAGTATTAGTGATCAGCAGTATTACTCCAAACTGATCTATATTGTTAGTGATCAGCAGTATTACTCCACATACTCTGATCTATAATATTAGTGATCAGCAGTATTACTCCAGACTGATCCATAGTATTAGTGACCAGCAATATTACTCCACAGACTCTGATTATCCTGTCATGTGATTTCATTCCTACAGAGCCATGATGTTTGGTCCATCAAATGCAAGAATCCTTACAAAGACGTCTTTATGTGCAAGGAGAACATATTTGCTTTTGTGGTGTCATTGTCACTTGTTTAATTTAGGTTTAGAAAAAATGTGAGCCATCCAGTAATGGAGCACATGAGGTGTATTTTTCATCATTTGACTTTGTACCATTGTAACAAAATAACAGTATCTTTCTAATCATCTGTGTCAGCTTCACTATAACAGTACAGCTATCTAAAGCTAGACTAAAATGGTACATTTGTTGTATTAGTACAAAGAGATGTGATTGTGTGAACATTCTATCAAGTTTATAAATTGCCTGGCTGGGCTGATGAGGCAGTGGATTGCGCAGTCAGTTGGAACAGAGTAAATAGGCATTTTAAAGTCATAGATTTAGCCGGTGGTAGCTTGTGGAATAGGCACCGGCTGGAATGCGGTCTTAACCAATCAGCATTCAGGATTAGACCGACACGCTCTATAATGTGTGAATATTATCCTGTATCTCCCAGCTGTGTGATTCATTACCTGAAGGTGTAATATAAGTGGACAACTGTTATGATTGTGATTGACCTTATCAAGACAATAAAGTCGTGGAAAAGAGATGACACGTTGTCTCCATGAGTCTTTACAAGGCTACAGTACAACAGAATAAGATTTACAGATGTTAACCTAACAAATGGACATTAAAGCTGACAAACTATTTCTCAGGTCAGTATCACTTGTCATTGATTATTCTTGTAAACCAGTTGTCTCTTATCATGCACCTATAGCTACTAGAGTAGATCTTCTCCAGGGTCTCAGGACAGTATAAGTAATGTCTCAGTTGGTCATGCTTTTTTGTTTTACTTCTTGCCTCTGGCAATCTCAGCTTACTGGAAGTGATTACTGGAAACTGTCTTGGACAAACACATCCATATATAATTGATTGTACAACATGAATGTGTTTTTATTTACTCTTTAGTCTGGGAATTTCATCAAGTATTTTATACGATACTGAAGCCACCAGACAATATCTATTAAAATGTCCCTGTGGTGTTCCTTGCCATGTACTCCTGAACATTAAGGCAGGAATATTGATCTTCAATTATATGCAAGCAAAAATTTGATATAATGTTAATGTTTTGTTTAGTTCATAGGCTAATAATGGACAAACCCTTGCATGAGGGGCTGCCGAGTGGTGCAGCGGTCTAAGGCACTGCATCTCAAATCAAATCAAATTTGATTTGTCACATACACATGGTTAGCAGATGCTAATGCGAGTGTAGCGAAATGCTTGTGCTTCTAGTTCCGACAATGCAGTAATAACCAACAAGTAATCTAGCTAACAATTCCAAAACTACTACCTTATAGACACAAGTGTAAGGGGATAAAGAATATGTATATAAAGATATATGAATGGGTGATGGTACAGAGCGGCATAGGCAAGATACAGTAGATGGTATTGAGTACAGTATATACATATGAGATGAGTATGTAAACAAAGTGGCATAGTTAAAGTGGCTAGTGATACATGTATTACATAAAGATGCAGTAGATGATATAGAGTACAGTATATACATATACATATGAGATGAATAATGTAGGGTATGTAAACATTATATTAGGTAGCATTGTTTAAAGTGGCTAGTGATATATTTCACATCATTTCCCATCAATTCCCATTATTAAAGTGGCTGGAGTTGAGTCAGTGTGTTGGCAGCAGCCACTCAATGTTAGTGGTGGCTGTTTAACAGTCTGATGGCCTTGAGATAGAAGCTGTTTTTCAGTCTCTCGGTCCCAGCTTTGATGCACCTGTACTGACCTCGCCTTCTGGATGATAGCGGGGGGAACAGGCAGTGGCTCGGGTGGTTGATGTCCTTGATGATCTTTATGACCTTCCTGTGACATCGGGTGGTGTAGGAGTCCTGGAGGGCAGGTAGTTTGCCCCCGGTGATGCGTTGTGCAGACCTCACTACCCTCTGGAGAGCCTTACGGTTGTGGGCGGAGCAGTTGCCCTACCAGGCTGTGAGAGCTTGAGGCGACACCCTGGTTCGATTCAAGGCTGTATCACAACCGGCAGTGATAGGGAGTCGCATAAGGCGGTGCACAATTGGCCCAGCGTCGTCTGGGTTTGCCCTGTGGAGGTGATCATTGTAAATAAAAATGTGTTCTTAACTGACGTGTTACGTACGCCTCTTGGAGGGAACGCAACACCCTGCTACAACTCAAGTCCCCGTGGAGTGAAAGAGGTATGTGATTGTAGGTGCGGGTAAGGATGACAGAGACTATATCCTTTTACAGGGAATTTATTTCCATAACATGGTAATGTGGGTAAAAGGGGCTGGACGGAACCAAAGCAAAGAAAGTAAAAGTTTGAGTCCTCTCCTACCCACTACTTACCTAACCTTTCAGAACCTCCTGGCGCGACAACCAAAATACAGGGGGTAGTCCATCCAGGTCTTACCTAGTGTGCATAGACAGTAAATACTACAGGTTATGTATGCCCGCAGGGCTCTTGCCTAAACACCCCCCACCTCCCCTGGGAACAAATTACACAGAATAATACAAACTTTGGGAACAAAGCAATAGTTTCAATACCAAAAACACAGTCCTATTGGCATACACATACCCTAGAAGTAGCGGCTACAAAATTCTGTCGACAGCACTGTCACTGGGCAACAACCAACACAAGACATCAAAGAAGCTCTATGATATGGGGATGTGCTACTGAAATCAACAAGTAGCGGGAAACAATGCAATCTCAGGATGCAAAAATAGAATGTTAATTGGAATGTGAATTTTTTAAAATCAAGTAAGGTTAAAATGCCAGGATGTTATACTTGTTTCAGGTCTTCATTCAATAGAATTAGATGAACACTTTTCCACAATGCATTGGAAGGCCCTAGTTCTCTTCAAGTAGCCAAATAACAAAACTAAGCTACTTAATTCAAGCCAAAATCAAATCAAATTGTATTTAAATAAATAAATAAATATATGCCATTTAGCAGACGCTTTTATCCAAAGCGACTTACAGTCATGTGTGCATACATTCTACGTATGGGTGGTCCCGGGGATCGAACCCACTACCCTGGCGTTACAAGCGCCATGCTCTACCAACTGAGCTACAGACACTTGCGCCAAATAAAACAGATGTAATGTTACCTTACAGTGAAATGCTTACTTCCGAGCCCCTTACCGACAGTGCAGTTAAAATAAATACTGATAAGAATAAGAGATTCTAAGAGATAAGAGATAACAAGTAATTAAAGAGGAGAACTGTCTATGACTAGGGTGGCTGGAGTCTTTGCCAATTTTCAGGGCCTTCCTCAGACACCGCCTGGTATAGAGGTCCTGGATGGCAGGAAGCTTGGCCCCAGTGATGTACTGGGCCGTTTGCACTACACTCCGTTGTGCCTTGCAGTAGGAGGCCAAGCAGTTGCCATACCAGGCAGTGATGCAACCAGTCGATGGTGCAGCTGTAGAACTTTTTGAGGATCTTGAGGAATTTCAAAAGATTTAAAAATGTAGAACCAGGAACAGATATAGCCCTTGGTTCACTCCCGACCTGACTGCCCTTAACCAACACAAAAACATCCTGTGGCGTACAACATTAGCATCGAATAGCCCCCGCGATATGTAACTTTTCAGGGAAGTTAGGAACCAATATACACAGGCAGTTAGGAAAGCAAAGGATAGCTTTTTCAAACAGAAATTTGCATCCTGTAGCTCTAACTCCAAAAAGATATGGGACATTGTAAAGTCCATGGAGAATAAGAGCACCTCCTCCCAGCTAACCTCTGCACTGAGGCTAGGAAACACTGTCACCACCGATAAATCCACGATAATTGAGAATTTCAATAAGCATTTTTCTACGGCTGGCCATGCTTTCCATCTGGCTACTCCCACCCCAGTCAACAGCCCTGCACCCCCCACAGCAACTTGCCCAAGCCTCCCCATTTATCCTTCACCCAAATCCAGATAGCTGATGTTCTGAAAGAGCTGCAAAATCTGGACCCCTACAAATCAGCCGGGCTAGACAATCTGGACCCTCTCTTTCTAAAATTATCCGCCGCAATTGTTGTAACCACTATTACTGGCCTGTTCAGCCTCTCTTTCGTATCGTCTGAGATCCCCACAGATTGGAAATCTGCCGCAGTCATCCCACTCTTCAAAGGGGGAGACACTAAAGACCCAAACTGTTAAAGACCTGTATCTATCCTAGCCTGCCTTTCTAAGGTCTTTGAAATCCAAGTTAACAAACAGATCTCTGAACATTTCGAATCCCACCGTACCTTCTCTGCTATGCAATCTGGTTTCCGAGCTGGTCATTGGTGCACCTCGGCCACGCTCAAGGTCCTAAACAATATCATATTATTATTATGTTTGATGTCTTTACTTAAAATAATAAAGTAGTAGTCAAACATGTTAATATTTCAGTAAAAACACAGATTTATGTGCTGTATCTGTGTTGTAATGATATGTTTTTAGAGGATTGTGGGTAATTAAACATTTCGAGAAAATGTCATGCAAAGATGGATATTACCACATAAAAACAATGGCTTCAAAGGAATACAATAAATTGAGATGGAATGTGTCTTTCATTCATAGTCATTCATAGTCTGGGTTTAAATGAGACTGTTTGTAGGTTGATGGCTTTTTGCAAATTGCAACTAGCTATTCCCTCCGCAAGGCTATTAAACAAGCTAAGCGTCAGTACAGAGACAAAGTGGAATCTCAATTCAATGGCTCAGACACAAGAGGCATGTGGCAGGGTCTACAGTCAATCACGGACTACAAGAAGAAACCCAGCCCAGTCACGGACCAGGATGTCTTGCTCCCAGGCAGACTAAATAACTTTTTTGCCCGCTTTGAGGACAATACAGTGCCACTGACACGGCCTGCAACTAAAACATGCGGTCTCTCCTTCACTGCAGCCGAGGTGAGTAAGACATTTAAACGTGTTAACCCTCGCAAGGCTGCAGGCCCAGACGGCATCCCCAGCCGTGCCCTCAGAGCATGCGCAGACCAGCTGGCCTGTGTGTTTACGGACATATTCAATCAATCCCTATACCAGTCTGCTGTTCCCACATGCTTCAAGAGGGCCACCATTGTTCCTGTTCCCAAGAAAGCTAAGGTAACTGAGCTAAACGACTACCGCCCAGTAGCACTCACTTCCGTCATCATGAAGTGCTTTGAGCGACTAGTCAAGGACCATATCACCTCCACCCTACCTGACACCCTAGACCCACTCCAATTTGCTTACCGCCCAAATAGGTCCACAGACGATGCAATCTCAACCACACTGCACACTGCCCTAACCCACCTGGACAAGAGGAATACCTATGTGAGAATGCTGTTCATCGACTACAGCTCGGCATTCAACACCATAGTACCCTCCAAGCTCGTCATCAAGCTCGAGACCCTGGGTCTCGACCCCGCCCTGTGCAACTGGGTACTGGACTTCCTGACGGGCCGCCCCCAGGTGGTGAGGGTAGGCAACAACATCTCCTCCCCGCTGATCCTCAACACGGGGGCCCCACAAGGGTGCGTTCTGAGCCCTCTCCTGTACTCCCTGTTCACCCACGACTGCGTGGCCACGCACGCCTCCAACTCAATCATCAAGTTTGCGGACGACACAACAGTGGTAGGCTTGATTACCAACAACGACGAGACGGCCTACAGGGAGGAGGTGAGGGCCCTCGGAGTGTGGTGTCAGGAAAATAACCTCACACTCAACGTCAACAAAACTAAGGAGATGATTGTGGACTTCAGGAAACAGTAGAGGGAACACCCCCCTATCCACATCGATGGAACAGAAGTGGAGAGGGTAGCAAGTTTTAAGTTCCTCGGCATACACATCACAGACAAACTGAATTGGTCCACTCACACTGACAGCGTCGTGAAGAAGGCGCAGCAGCGCCTCTTCAACCTCAGGAGGCTGAAGAAATTCGGCTTGTCACCAAAAGCACTCACACACTTCTACAGATGCACAATCGAGAGCATCCTGGCGGGCTGTATCACCGCCTGGTACGGCAACTGCTCCGCCCTCAACCGTAAGGCTCTCCAGAGGGTAGTGAGGTCTGCACAACGTATCACCGGGGGCAAACTACCTGCCCTCCAGGACACCTACACCACCCGATGTTACAGGAAGGCCATAAAGATCATCAAGGACATCAACCACCGAACCACTGCCTGTTCACCCCGCTATCATCCAGAAGGCGAGGTCAGTACAGGTGCATCAAAGCTGGGACCGAGAGACTGAAAAACAGCTTCTATCTCAAGGCCATCAGACTGTTAAACAGCCACCACTAACATTGAGTGGCTGCTGCCAACACACTGTCATTGACACTGACCCAACTCCAGCCACTTTAATAAGGGGAATTGATGGGAAATTATGTAAATATATCACTAGCCACTTTAAACAATGCTACCTTATATAATGTTACTTACCCTACATTATTAATCTCATATGCATATGTATATACTGTACTCTACATCATCGACTGCATCCTTATGTAATACATGTATCACTAGCCACTTTAACTATGCCACTTTGTTTACTTTGTCTACATACTCATCTCATATGTATATACTGTACTCGATACCATCTACTGTATGCTGCTCTGTACCATCACTCATTCATATATCCTTATGTACATATTCCTTATCCCCTTACACTGTGTATAAGACAGTAGTTTTGGAATTGTTAGTTAGATTACTTGTTGGTTATCACTGCATTGTCGGAACTAGAAGCACAAGCATTTCGCTACACTCGCATTAACATCTGCTAACCATGTGTATGTGACAAATAAAATTGGATTTGATTTGATTCTACATAGAACTATCAAACATGAAACAGAACTGCCTACATAGGCCTATCAAACATGAAACAGAACTGCCTACATAGGCCTATCAAACATGAAACAGAACTGTCTACATAGGCCTATCAAACAGGAAACAGAACTGTCTACATAGGCCTATCAAACATGAAACAGAACTGTCTACATAGGCCTATCAATCAGGAAACAGAACTGTCTACATAGGCCTATCAAACATGAAACAGAACTGTCTACATAGGCCTATCAAACATGGAACAGAACTGTCTACATAGGCCTATCAAACATGAAACAGAACTGTCTACATAGGCCTATCAAACAGGAAACAGAACTGTCTACATAGGCCTATCAAACAGGAAACAGAACTGTCTACATAGGCCTATCAAACATGAAACAGAACAGTCTACATAGGCCTATCAAACATGAAACAGAACTGTCTACAAGTTGCAATAAACGGTAGGCAAGTCAGTTAAGAACAAATTCTTGTTTACATTGATTGCCTACCAAAAGGCAAAAGGCCGCCTGCGGGGACAGGGGATTAAAAACATTCAAATATAAATACAAGACAGAACACACATCACGACAAGAGAGACAACACAACACTACGTAAAGAGAGAACAAAGACAACAACATAGCAAGGAAGCAACACATGACAACACAGCATGGTAGCAATACAACATGGTATTAGCACAAAACACGGTACAAATATTTTAGGGCACAGACAAAAGCACAAAGGGAAATAAGGTAAAGACCACAATACATCACCCAAAGCAGTCACAACTGTCATTAAGAGTGTCTGTGATTGAGTCTTTGAATGAAGATATTTAGATAAAACTGTCCAGTTTGTTGCAGCTCGTTCCAGTCGCTAGCTACAGTGAACTGAGAAGATGAGCAGATCATTTCAAGTCAAACACGAGTCTTGGGGCTCCAAGTCCAAATCAAGTCTCAAGTTATTTTATTTTCAATCAAGTGGAGTCTCAAATCATCAAATGTGTGACTCAAGTGAAACTCGAGTCCAAGTCATGTGACTTAAGTTCACAACTCTGATGATTAATAATGTGAATGCGTTAGGAGTTCTCCAAAACAACAGCATCATGAAGTATGGACACAGGCTACAGTTTGAGAGTCCAATTTGTAAGTCGCTCTGGATAAGAGCGTCTGCTAAATGACTTAAATGTAATGCAACTCTAGACACGTTCTGAAGGGGGAATCAGAGGTCGTCTGCTCAACCAATGGACAGTGGAGTCACTCCTTTCCAATTTGTGACAATAAATAGTATTTGTATTGATTTAATACATTGTGTAATGCTCCGGGTGTCGTGGGTGTGGAGTCAAACGCAGGAAACAGAGAGTGCAATGCTGTGCTCTTTAATTGCACCAACGCACCACAGGATGCTCACAATAATAACAGCCCCAAAACACAGGGAATGAAAAATGACGACTGAACAATGCACGACCAGGAACTAACACGTTCCTCTACTACAGAGCCGAAGGTTACAATGAATAATCCTGCACAACCACCAGGCGGGCCGGCTGTCTAAAGAAGCCCAACTAATCACCACAAACAGGTGCTACCAATAAACATACAAGGAGGGGGAGGAAAGACAATCAGTGGCAGCTAATAGGCCGGTGACGACGACCGCCGAGCGCCACCCGACCGGGAAGGGAAGCCACCCTCGGTCGGACTCGTGACACATTGGGAAATAATGCAACACAACAAAGTTATCTATTGTTTAAAGTAGATTTACAATTATCTCCAACTCACACACAAAATGAAGCAAAATAAAACATTTCAGAAAGGGTAGGGAAGATTTCTGGACGGTTTGCTATTCTTGCTGGTTAATGAAAGCAGCTGGATACATTTCATCACTTATCATGTATAACCTCACTCATGTCTTCCTAGAACCCAAGGATTTCTGTGGACCACCTCCACTGTCATGCAGGTGAATGAGGACCCAAAAGCGACTTGGCGAAAACAGAGTATTTAATCCAGTAATAAACTTTACAAAACAAAAAGCATAATACTACTCGTAAAGACGAGAACAGACTGGAGACTTGATCGAGAACTGCAGGTTGCCCCGGGAAGGCACTTGAACCTAGCAGACTCAGACACCTGCTCACCACGCAGCATCTGAGGGAAACACGACACGACAGGGCAAAACATAGACACAGCACGGTGAATATAGATGAGGATCCGACAGGGCAGGTACGGGAAACAAGGAGAGAAATAGGGACTCTAATCAGGGAAAAGGATCGGGAACAGGTGTGGGAAGACTAAATGATGATTAGGGAATAGGAACAGCTGGGAGCAGGAACGGAACGATAGAGAGAAGAGAGAGCGAGAGAGTGAGAGAGGGAGGGGAGAGAGAGGGATAGAAAGAGGGAAAGAACCTAATAAGACCAGCAGAGGGAAACGAATAGAATGGGAAGCACAGGGACAAGACATGATAATAAATGACAAAACATGACATCCACATCTCATTAACGGAGAAACGATGGGCCGTACCAGAGAACAATACTGAAAGGGAGAATCAGTTCAATATGTCTGCAAGTCTTACTAAACCCTAAATAGACTTTCATCCTACAAGACGTGTCCTAGAGGGATCTGGATTGGAGAGATGACAAGCCTGAATTAGTTACATCTTTGAAACAACGTTTGCCTGATTCATATCCAATCACACGCTCACATCCCTATGCTATTCCCATCCTCATTCCCATTCACAGATCATGGTGGATTGTTAGGATCAATTTCCTTTCAAAGCCCCCCTGTGATCTCTGACTAGCCAGTGGAGATAATAAGGGCCTAGGGATTGGAGTGTGGGAGAAAATTGGAACGGGCCCAACTGTAATGCCACCTGATCTTCAGGACATATTCACACACTGATTCCTGTACCATCTTCTCGTTTCAGAACCTGAGGCCCTTGTAACCGTATCCAGTTTGGGATGAACAGCTGATGAACACACAGAACATCCAATGAGCATATTAGACTGAAAATAAAAATACACTCCATTTACCACATGGGGATCATATCACTGTTTAGTGTGCTGCTCATAGACTTGGCCAGGTAGTGTTGGTTTTCATCAGCAGGGTATACATGGGGTCATGACTTTGCCTCTTTGCCCATATTGATCTCAGCTTACGGAAAGTGATGACTACTGTCTTGTTGGACAAACATGTAAATGAATAACCTCTGTCAATAGTTTGCTCCAATTATTTGCAGATTCATGGTTTCATGATTGTCCAACATTAAATAAAGTGCCTCTGGTTCATATTTACTCATCTACTCTTTAGTTCATTGTTATCTGGGAATATTATCACCAGGTATTTTTTACAATATTGAAGCAGCCAGACAATATCTATTAAAAATATTCATGTGGTGTTCTTTGCCATGTATTTCAACTACATCATCGTCACTGAGTGAATCTTGAACAGTAAGGCAGGAATATTGACTTTCAATTCTCATTTGCCAAATAACTTTTAATGTTTAGTCTAGTTGGTAAGGTAATATGGGCTAAACCCTGGCATGCTCATTCGGTGTAGAAATAGATTTTGGCCTTCCCATTTTGCCCCTAGAAAACAAGGCTTTATGGGAAACAGTGACTCTGCCTTACTGGAACATTCTGAAGGCCATGTCCATAGACATGTCCATAGACCAGATTTATATAAGGGTTATGTAAGTACAGTATTTGAACATCTTTTGTGATTCAATAATGACCATACATATGTTTTAATGGAGCCTATCAGCATTCAAACTAACTGTAACCCTCAATGTATTTTTAGCTCTAAACTATCCTCAGACACAAGACTTAACCTCACTGGTAGATGAGATTAGCTCTAAACTATCCTCAGCCACATGATTTAACCTCACTGGTAGATGAGACTAGCTCTAAACTATCCTCAGCCACATACTTTAACCTCACTGGTAGATGAGACTAGCTCTAAACTATCCTCAGCCACATGATTTAACCTCACTTGTAGATGAGACTAGCTCTAAACTATCCTCAGCCACATGCTTTAACCTCACTGGTAGATGGGACTAGCTCTAAACTATCCTCAGCCACATACTTTAACCTCACTGGTAGATGAGACTAGTTCTCCAACTCCAATTTCCAACTGCGACCTGGCCAAGATAAAGCAAAGCAGTGCGACAAAAACAACACAGTTACACATAAACAAACGTACAGTCAATAGCACAATAGAAACATCTATGTAGTGTGTGCAAATGTAGAAGAGTAGGGAGGTAAGACAATAAATAGGCCATAGAGGCTAAATAATTACAATTTAGCATTAACACTGGAGAGATAGATGTGCAGATGATGATGTGCAAGTAGAGATACTGGGGTACAAAAGAGCAAGAGGATAAATAACAATATGGGGGTGAGGTAGTTGGGTGTGCTATTTACAGATTGGCTGTGTATACGTACAGTGATCGGTAAGCTGATGCTTGAAGTTAGTGAGGGAGATATAAGACTCCAGCTTCAGTGATTATTGCAATTTGTTCCAGTCATTGGCAGCAGAATACTGGAAGGAAAGGCGACCAAAGTAAGTGTTGGCTTTGGGGATGACCAGTGAAATATAGCTGCTGGAGCACATGCTACTGGTGGGTGTTGCTATGGTGACCAGTGAGCTGAGATAAGATGGGGCTTTACCTAGCAAAGACTTAGAGATGACCTGGAGCCAGTGGGTTTGGCGATGAGTACGTAGTGAGGGCCAGCCAAGGAGAGCATACAGGTCGCAGTGGTGGGTAGTATACAGGGCTTTGGTAACAAAACGGATGGCACTGTGAGAGACTACATCCAGTTTGCTGAGTAACACATTGTATCCTTTACACATGTCTAAACAATATTAGGTAACACATTGGTCCCTTCATACAGTCCGTGGTGACATCTGCTTCATGGCCCACATGCCATCAGGCAACTCCAGTAGCTTTAATCCAGGGCTTGAGTTCAACGGTGGTGTAGCCGTATAAGAATAGCCTCTGGTAGAGGAACATCTGCATATAGTCTGGCCACACCCATCACTTCCTGCTGGCCTTTCTGCTCTCTAGCTGCTTGTGGCTGGGGCCTCTTCCTGTCCTTCTTCCACTTCTTCTTGTTCTTCCTTGTTTCAGTGTTTCCAGAGTTCTGCTGGGAGACAGGTCATATTAACCAGGCTCAGTCACGACAGAAGTGGTGTCGGACTCATAAACCTTAAGCACAACTGTTTGGGCCTCTTGCAGAAGAATTGTACTCTTGAAAATACATGGTTGTGGTGTTACCAAGGTAAAAAATTTATTGAAGGGACGTAGAGCAACATGCCATTGTTGGTAAAGGTGTCAAACGATTGTAACATAAGTGTTTAGAGACACACTAGTGCATTTTGTACGGATATTGGGGGACATTGGAAGCTTATTTTGAGAGGAAAGATCAGTCAACTAAGTTAATGGGCTGGGGGCTGTGAAAAGTCTCAGGAGGGCAGTTCTTATACACTATGAATTATTGTGTATGGCACCTTTCAAATCGTTCTCATACACAATAACACAAAACCCCTGTAAACCTCTCCCTGTCCATTGACTTTGACAGATCATTCTTGCCAATAGAAGCTCTTGGATTTTTGGAGCCATGTTTTTGTATTGTGTACAACATGTAAGTCGCTCTGGATAAGAGCGTCTGCTAAATGACTTAAATGTAATGTAAATGTTATGACTGTTTTTGTTGTTGTTGTTTTTCAGTGTCCCTTGCTCTCTTTTTTGTCCCACAATCTTGTTGTGCACCATAACCGCAAGACGTGCCCCTTCCCTCATGCTGGTGAACCCAAAATGCTGCCGCTTTAGGGTATTTTTCAGCAGAGCACTGTGGAAGGACACCAGATTACCTGAGTTTTACAAAGACAAAAGGTAAAAAGAGAAAGGGGTGAGACTTGTTTGATGACATGGTCTGAAATAAACTCTGTGGTCCTCAGGCTACATCCAACCACCTGTAACCCCAAGCTCATTCCAGCCTGTTGTTTGGATAATTTTGATGTTTGTTATATATCGAACGAGCTTGGGGTTACAGGTGGTCATATCGAACGAGCTTGGGGTTACAGGTGGTCATATAGAACAAGCTTGGGGTTACAGGTGGTCATATAGAACGAGCTTGGGGTTACAGGTGGTCATATAGAACAAGCTTGGGGTTACAGGTGGTCATATAGAACAAGCTTGGGGTTACAGGTGGTCATATAGAACAAGCTTGGGGTTACAGGTGGTCATATAGAACAAGCTTGGGGTTACAGGTGGTCATATAGAAGGAGCTTGGGGTTACAGGTGGTCATATAGAAGGAGCTTGGGGTTACGGGTGTAGCCTGAAGACCAAAGCGTATCTTTCAAACCATATAGTTCTGACAATATGCTGTAGCAGAGTCAGGGTGACATTTCCCTTTAAGGCGTGACCAGGCCCTCTAGTGGCCTGGGCCTGTAATAGTAGGTTGTTTTCTCTTCAGCTGTGCTGCAATACTGTAGTAGTTAGCTATCCTGGCAGACACTGAGGTCCTTCTGCTGCTGAGCAATATCTTTATCTTTCTAGGGATTTATAGCGTTATATTTTTCATGTGGCGTATATATATATACATATATATATGTATATATATACATATATATATACACACACACACATGGCAAAATAAATGAGGTTATATTCAACCGAAAATAAAACCTTTTATAATACAAAGCAAAGGCTAAAGCAACACAATTGACAAATTCCTTGGAAGTAATCATTTCTGCATTCTCTTCATTAGCCTGTTGCAAGGGGTGATGACACAGCAGTCCAATTACTGCATGTCCATGTGTGGGAGGGTACTTCCCCCACCCAGAGCCTTTTCTATTGAGCCTTTTCACAAAAACTGTGTGATATTTTCGGTGATTCTACCGCAATAGATTGAAATCAATATTTTTGAGTATTTCAGGATTTTGGATCTGTCCCCCACTCTTCAGTGCTCCCTGGGGGCTGGAACTCTGTAGACAAACATTAACTTTGGGGTAGACACTCTATATTTATCTTCTACTCCTTCCATTTTTACTGCATCTACCATTTGATCAACATGAAATCATCTCTGACTCTGCTGTGTCTGGTGGTATGGGTGAATGTGGATGCTTCATCAGCTCAGACTGGTAAGGATGTGTTTTCTTTCACTTTCTCACATGCTTGTAGTGCCCACATTGTGTTAGTATCCACCAATTACTCTGTAAGACTGACTAGACTATACAAAGGGAGCAAACGTAACTGATGTGTTTGCTATGCTACTTTTATCAAATGCTGCACAACTAAATCAAATCAAACTTTAATTTGTCACGTGGCAAATACCTTACCGTTAAATGCTTACTTACCTGCCCTTTACCAACAATGCAGAGTTATGTGCTAAATACATTTAAGGAAAAATAAGTAGATAAAAAACAATGAAGAGGCTATAAACAAGGGGTACCAGTACTGAGTCAGTGTGTAGGGGTACGGGGTAGTTGAGGTAAGATAATATTTACATGTACTGTCGGTAGGGGTAAAGTGACGCTGATAATAAACAGAGTAGCAGCAGCGTACGTGAACAGTGGGAAGGATGTGTGCGTGATGACAATATGCATATGTCTGTGTCCGTGTGTGTTGGAGTGTCATTGTAGTATGTGTGGTTATATTCCAGTCAGTTTACATTGAGCCTGTGCAAGAGAGTCAGTGCAAAAAAACAAGTTTAAATAATAATAAAATAAGGGCTCAATACAAATAGTCTTGGTAGCCATTTCATTAACTGTTCAGTGGTCTTATGGCTTGGGGGTAGAAGCTGTTAAAGGAGCCTTTTGGTCCTAGACTTGTCGCTCCAGTATCGCTTGCTGTGCGGTAGCAGAGAGAACAGTCTTTGACTTGGTTGGCAGGAGTCATTGACAATTTTTAGGGCCTTCCTCTGACACCGCCTGGTATAGAGGTCCTGGATGTCAGGGAGCTAAGCCCCAGTGATGTAGTAGGCCATTCGTACTTCCCTCTGTAGCACCTTGCGGTCGGATGCCTAGTAGTTGCCATACCAAGTGGTGATGAAACCGGTCAGGATGCTCTCGATGGAGCTACTGTTTAACGTTTTTAAGGATCTGAGGCCCCATGCCAAATCTTTTCAGCCTCCAGAGCCCTACTCACAACTTTTTTTGTATGTTTGGACCATGATAGGTCCTTAGAGGTGTGGACGCCAAGGAACTTGAAGAGCTCGACCTCCCCTCCAGTCCCATGGATGTGAATGGGATGTGCTCAGCACTCCTTTTCCTGTAGTTCACAATAAGCATGTTTGTCTTGCTCACATTGAGGTAGAGGTTGTTGTCCTGGCACCACACTGCCAGGTCTCTGACCTCCTTCCAATAGGCTGTCTCATCATCGTCGGTGATCAGGCCTACCAACATGTGTCGTCGGCATACTTAATGATGGTGTTGGAGTTGTGTGGCCACAGTCTTGGGTGAATAGGCAGTACATGAGGGGACTAAGCACGCACCCCTGAGGGGGCCCCGTGTTGAGGGTCAGTGTGGCAGATGTGTTATTGCCTACCCTTACAACCTGGGGGCGAACCATCAGGAAGTTCAGGACCCAATCGCACAGGGAGGGTTGAGACCCAGGGCCTTGAGCCAAATGATGAGCTTGGAGGGTACTATGGTGTTGAATGCTGAGCTGTAGTCAATGAACAGCATTCTTACATAGGTATTCCTCTTGTTCAGATGGGATAGGGCAGTGTGCAGTGTGATGGCGATTGCATCTTCTGTGGACCTATTGGGGTGGTAAGGTGACAGGTAAGGTGGATGTGATATGATCCTTGACTAGTCTCTCAAAGCACTTCATGATGACAGAAGTAGGTGCTACGGGGGGATAGTCATTTAGTTCAGTTACCTTTGCCTTCTTGGGTACAGGATCAATAGTGGCCATCTTGAAGCATGTTGGGACAGCAGACTGGGATAGGGAGAGATTGAATATGTCCGTAAATAAATCAGCCAGCTGGTCAGCGCATGATCTGAGGGATGCCGTCTGGGTGGGCAGTCTTGCGAGGGATAACACATAAAAAATCCTTGGGATTAGGCAGCATTGGTGGCACTGTGTTATCCTCTGTCATGACGCTGGCCTGGATGTAGGTTTATGACAGTCATAAATACCTCTTCCCCCCTTTTTCCTCTCTCTACCCTTCTGATGGGACTATTCAACTGTTCTGCCTTACTATTATTCAACCATGCTGGTCATTTATGAACATTTGAACATCTTGGCCACGTTCTGTTATAATCTCCACCCGGCACAGCCAGAAGAGGACTGGCCACCCCACATATGCTCTCTCTAATTCTCTCTTTCTTTCTTTCTCTCTCTCGGAGGACCTGAGCCCTAGGACCGTGCCCCAGGACTACCTGACATGATGGCTCCTTGCTGTCCCCAGTCCACCTGACTGTGCTGCTGCTCCAGTTTCAACTGTTCTGCCTTATTATTATTTGACCATGCTGGTCATTTATGAACATTTGAACATCTTGGTCATGTTCTGTTATAATCTCTACCCGGCACAGCCAGAAGAGGACTGGCCACCCCACATAGCCCGGTTCCTCTCTAGGTTTCTTCCTAGGTTTTGGCCTTTCTAGGGAGTTTTTCCTAGCCACCGTGCTTTTACACCTGCATTGTTTGCTGTTTGGGGTTTTAGGCTGGGTTTCTGTACAGCACTTTGAGATATCAGCTGATGTACGAAGGGCTATATAAATAAATTTGATTTGATTTGATTTGATTGAAAATCCCTTGGTTAACATAGAGATTCTGGGAACATCAGGTGGGGGGAAAGGAACCATATTTTGGTAATCCGACCAGTTGAACATATGCGTTGGTACTTA
This sequence comes from Oncorhynchus gorbuscha, assembly GCF_021184085.1. NCBI lineage: Eukaryota > Metazoa > Chordata > Actinopteri > Salmoniformes > Salmonidae > Oncorhynchus > Oncorhynchus gorbuscha. The sequence goes on along the minus strand of NC_060187.1, from coordinate 10,800,384 downwards.
ATGAATATGATGTCAGTTCAGTTGTCATCTGAGACATTCTCATCAATGATAGGAAGACAAACTCTACAGTGGAAAGTCTACACATTATAGTTACCAGATTCACATGGAATTGTTGTGCAATTCAAATGTTTAAATATAAAATTATTGGTGAAGAGATGACATGTAATTTTAGCTTCCAAATGAGAGATTTGGGTTTTCATAAAGTTAGGGCTCTGCTCAATAAGTGGCCCGCCCCTGTGAAGAGACATGGGCTGTAGACTGTGAAACACACCCTTCTCCCTCCACAGACATGTAACCTCCTCTTCCGGGTACATTAGGATGACGATCCGATGTCAGAAGGGTTCAGATAATAACTACAGAATGAAGCCAACCTCAGCGTGAGCTTTGATTGCGAATGGTATGAACTTTGAACTCTTATTCACGACAGAAGTGACACCTCCTAGCCGTTGAGTTAGCAACAGCAGCTGCAAACGTGGGCTAGGCAAGAACAGACAGAGTATCCCATCTACCACACAACGACGTTACTACAACGTATCCAATTTACCACCAGAGACATTCTTCACAGGACAAAGGGACTCTGTTGGGCAACACGGCCTTCCATCCACCACCAACCTACCGAAGCGCAGCTCAGAGTAAATATTTACTGCATTTTCCTTTTCCAAATGGGCGGTAATTTAAAATGCATAATATTCTGTATTTACGATTGAGTAGCTGCCTACGGCCCGATAGAGACATCGCTTCTATTCCTTTATGACATAATTTATAATCAAGGTTTGATTCATTCGGTGTACGTGTAATTCTGTGTGATTAGTTAGGTATTTAGTAAATACATAATTAAACCCAATTTTGCATTGCTGATTCAACTTGTTAGCTAGGGTTCGTGAAGATAATCAAGAATTTACAACTTTCAGATGAGACTGAAATAAGGTGACGATTAATATTGACTGCTATTGATGAAAAATATTACAAGGTCTTTAAGAGTTTATTCGGAAGATAATGGCTCTATAAATATTATTTTGTGGTGCCCCGACTTACTAGTTAATTACATTTACATGATTAGCTCAATCAGGTAATACTAATTACAGAGAAAGGATTTTATAGAATAGCATGTCATATCACTTAATCCGGCATAGCCAAAGACACGACACCTCAAAGCGGAGAAAGAAGGTGTTTAGTTTGTATGGAAGCAAGACGTGGGTGTCTGTGAAGTGGCTGGTTTTCTTTTTGTAGTCCGTGACTCTCTGTAGACCCAGCCACATACGTCTCGTTTCTGAGCCATTGAATTGCAGTCATGCTGAAACAGGAAAGGGCCTCCCCCAAACTGTTGCCACAAAGTTGGAAGCACAGAAACGTCTAGAATGTAATTGTATGCTGTAGCATTAAGATTCCCTTCACTGGAATAATGGGGCCTAGACCAAACCATGAAAAACAGCCCCAGACCATTAATCTTCCTCCACCAAACTTTAAAGTTGCCACTATGATTGGGGCATGTGGAGTTATCATGGCATCCGCAAACCTAGATTCGTCCGTCAGACTACCAGATGGAGAAACGTGATTCATGACTCCAGAGAACGCATTTCCACTGCTCCAGAGTTCAATGGCGGTACATGGTAATCTTAGGCTTGTGTGCGGCTGCTCGGCCAAGGAAACACATTTCATGAAGCTCCCGACGAACAGTTATTGTGCTGATGTTGATTCCAGAGGCAGTTTGTAACACGGTACTGAGTTTTGCAACCTAGCGCTTCAGCACTCAGCAGTCCCGCTCTGTGAGCTTGTGTGGCCTACCACTTTGTGGATGACCCGTTGTTGCTCCTAGACATTTCCACTTCTCAATAAGAGCACTTACAATTGACCAGGGCAGCTCTAGCAGGGCAGAAATTTGACGAGCTGACTAGTTGGAAAGGTATCCTATGATGGTGCCACGTTAAAAGTCACTGAGCTCTTCTTAAGGCCATTCTACTGCCAATGTTTGTCTATGGAGATTGCATGACTATGTGGATGATTTTATACACCGATCAGCAACAGGTGTTGCTGAAATAGCCGAATCTGCCAATTTGAAGCGGTGTCCACATACTTTTGTATATATAGTGTATTACAAACTGGGTCAGGGAGAGCTTGAAAATGTCAATGAAGACACTTGCCAACTGGTCAGCTCATGCTCTGAGTACACGTCCTGGTAATCCGTCTGAATGTTAACCTGTTTAAAGTTCTTAGTCACATCGGCAAAGGAGGGAGCGCGATCACACACTCATCCAGAACAGCTGGTGCACTCATGCATTGTTCAGTGTTGCTTGCCTCAAATTGAACACACAAGCCATTTAACTCCTCTGGTACGCTTAAGTCACTGGGCAGCTCACGGTTGGGTTTCTCTCTTTTGGGATAGGGGGCAGCATTTGCACTTTTGGATGAATAGCGTGCCCAGAGTGAACTGCCTCCTACTCTGTCCCAGATGCTAATATATGCATATTATTGTTAGTATTGGATAGAAAACACTCTGAAGTTTCTAAAACTGTTTGAATGATGTCTGTGAGTATAACAGAATCAAATCAAATGTATTTATATAGCCCTTCGTACATCAGCTGATATCTCAAAGTGCTGTACAGAAACCCAGCCTAAAACCTGAAACAGCAAGCAATGCAGGTGTAGAAGCACGGTGGCTAGGAAAAACTCCCTAGAAAGGTCAAAACCTAGGAAGAAACCTAGAGGAGGTACCAAGCTATGAGGGGTGGCCAGTCTTCTTCTGGCTGTGCCGGGTGGAGATTATAACGGAACATGGCCAAGATGTTCAAATGTTCATAAATGACCAGCATGGTCAAATAATAATAATCACAGGCAGAACAGTTGAAACTGGAGCAGCAGCACGGCCAGGTGGACTGGGGACAGCAAGGAGTCATCATGCCAGGTAGTCCTGAGGCATGGTCCTAGGGTTCAGGTCCTTCACACTCCTGGGCCAGACTACACTCAATCATATGACCCACTGAAGAGATGAGTCTTCAGTAAAGACTTCAAGGTTGAGACAGAGTTTGCGTCTCTCACATGGGTAGGCAGACCATTCCATAAAAATGGAGCTCTATAGGAGAAAGCCCTGCCTCCAGCTGTTTGCTTAGAAATTCTAGGGACAATTAGGAGGCCTGCATCTTGTGACCGTAGCGTACGTGTAGTATGTATGTACGGCAGGACCAAATCAGAGAGATAGGTAGGAGCAAGCCCATGTAATGCAGAACTCATATGGCAGGCAAAAACCTGAGAAAAATCCAACCAGGAAGTGGCACATCTGAGCTTTTCAAAGCTTGGCCTACCGAATACACGGTGGGATATGGATAAAGTTGCACTTCCTACGGCTTCCACTAGAATACAACCGTCTTTAGAAACTTGAATGAGGATTCTACTACAAAGGAGGGGCTCATGAGACCTGTTTGGGTCAGTGGTCTGGCAGAGTCTCAGGCTCATGACGCGCGCTCCCGACAGAGTTACCTCTCGTTCCAGTGCTTTTCTTCAGACATAGGAATTCTCCGGGTTGGAACATTATTGGTGTTTTATGTTAAAAACATCCTAAAGATTGATTCCATACATCGTTTGACATGTTTCTAAAGGACTGTAACGGAACTTTTCAAGTTTTTGTCTGGACGAAGTGCCTTTGCCTCATGAAGATGGATTACTGGGCTGAACACGCTAACAAAAAGTGGCTATTTGGACATAAATGATGGACTTTATGGAACAAATCAGTCATTTGTCATCGAACTGGGATTCATGGGAGTGCTTTCTGATGATCATCAAATGTAAGTGAATATTTATGGTGTTATTTCTGACTTCTGTTGACTCCAAAATGGCGGATATTTCTCTGGCTGGATTGGGCTCTGAGCGCCGTTCTCAGATTATGCTTTTTCCGTAAAGTAAAAAACAAATCGGACACAGCGGTTGCATTAAGTCTCTGGGCAGCTCACGGCTGGGTTTCTCTTTCTAATCCTAGATAGTTTGCAAGCCCCTGCTATATCCAACGAGCGTCAGAGCCGGTGTAGTGAGATTCAATCTTAGTCCTGTATTGATGCTTTGCCTGTATGATTGTTGGGCCACGGTGGAGGCCTTTGGCAAAGGCTCGCATAGTCTGGTAAACAGAACACATTGTCAATTGCTTGTTGGTTCAGGGATACTAAAAAGAATCACACTGTCTGACGGGATGATGGGTACTGAGAGGTGTAGGGCAACCCAGCACCCGAAGTCTCTTATCAACACTATGCAAAAGGCTTTATTGTCTTCTCAGGAATTCAGCATTCTCTGTGTTGATATCTCAAACCTCTATCTTCCTCACCTCTGAGAAGCAGTAACACTATTGGTCAACAACTCAAATAATTCAGATGTTATGAAGGGTCTGGATTCATTGGCCCTTTCTTTTGCTCCTGACCTGTGCTGGTGAGATACACCCTCACTCTTTCTTTCTCTCTTTCTCATGATCTAGTGGTCATGGCACAAGCCATGGTCTCTCTGATCATGCCTAGAATAATACCTTGTAATGTCAATATTGCCTTCCTACTTGAGATTTATGCCTTGTATGTTAATTCATTCATTTCACAACGTAATTAAATACTTGCCTTTTGATATAGATAATTCTCCGACCTTTTTTTTTTAATATATTTTTTTCAATTTTTACCCCATTTTTCTCCCCAATTTCGTAGTATCCAATTGTTGTAGTAGCTACTATCTTGTCTCTTCGCTACAACTCCCGTACGGGCTCAGGAGAGACGAAGGTTGAAAGTCATGCATCCTCTGATACACAACCCAACCAAGCCGCACTGCTTCTTAACACAGCGCGCATCCAACCCGGAAGCCAGCCGCACCAATGTGTCAGAGGAAACACTGTGTACCTGGCAACCTTGGTTAGCACGCACTGCACCCGGCCCACAACAGGAGTCGCTGGTGCACAATGAGACAAGGACATCCCTGCCGACCAAGCCCTCCCTAACCCGGTCACGGCCGGTTACGACAGAGCCTGGGCGCGAACCCAGGGACTCTAATGGCACAGCTGGCGCTGCAGTACAGCGTCCTTAACCACTGCGCCACCCGGGAGGCCCAACCTTTCTTCTTTATTAAAAACAAAACAATATGTTTTAAGTGAGAATAGGCATTGGTCTGAAGTCGAAAAATAAAAGGAAATTCACATGAGCACAACAATGCTTATTCCACCCATGCTCTACCAAGTTTTTCCAGCACACAACGTTGACCTATTACAGTAGCTTTGTTGGTAATGTACATCAAACTATGTATAGGTAGGTTGCTTAGGATTCAAACCTTCTCAAACAGCCTAATTCTTACTCAACTATATATTGACATTTGAAGTCAGCAGGGTAACTCATCTCTTTATCTTGAAGCACACTACTATCAGCACACTCCTTCTGCTCACCTGACTTAGAATTCCTCACAATCAAATGTCGACTGCATTATCTACCAAGGGAATTCCCTTCGATTATAATCACAGCCCTATATAAGGCTCTCCCGTGCCCTCCTTTCAGAAAAGCTGACCACAACTCCATTTTGTTGCTTCCTGCCTACAGACAGAAACTAAAACAAGAAGTTCCCGCGCTCAGGTCTGTTCAACGCTGGTCCAACCAATCTGATTCCACGCTTCAAGACTGCTTCGGTCACGTGAACTGGGATATGTTCCGCATTGCTTCAAAACAACAACATTGACTAATACGCTGATTCCGTGAGAGAGTTCATTAGAAAGTGCATTGATGATGTCGTTCCCATAGCAATGATTAAAACATTCCCAAACCAGAAACCGAGGATTGATGGCAGCATTCGCGTGAAACTGAAAGCGTAAACCACTGCTTTTAACCAGGGAAAGGTGACTGGAAACATGACCGAATTCAAACAGTGTAGCTATTCCCTCCGCAAGGCAATCAAACAAGCTAAGCGTCAGTATAGAGACAAAGTAGTCACAATTCAACGGCTCAGAAACAAGAGGTATTTGGCAGGGTCTACAGTCAATCACAGATTACAAAAAGAAAACCAGCCCCATCACGGACCAGGATGTCTTGCTCCCAGGCAGACTAAATAACTTTTTTTGCCCGCTTTGAGGACAATACAGTGCCACTGCACACGACCAAAACCTGCGGAATCTCCGTGAGGAAAACATTTAAACATGTTAACCCTCGCAAGGCTGCAGGCCCAGACGGCATCCCCAGCCGCGTCCTCGGAGCATGTGCAGACCAGCTGTCTGGTGTGTTTACGGACATATTCAATCAATCCTAATCCCAGTCTGCTGTTCCCACATGGTTCAAGAGGGCCACCATTGTCCCTGTTCCCAAGAAAGCTAACTGAGCTAAACGACTACCGTAGCACTCACTTCCATCATCATGAAGTGCTTTGAGAGACTAGTCAAGGACCATATCACCTCCACCCTACCTGACACACTAGACCCTCCAGGACACCTACACCACCCGATGTCACAGGAAGGCCATAAAGATCATCAAGGACAACAACCACCCGAGCTACTGCCTGTTCACCCCGCTATCATCAACAAGGAGAGGTCAGTACGGGTGCATCAATGCAGGGACCGAGAGACTGAAAAACAGCTTCTATCTCAAGGCCATCAGACTGTTTAACAGCCACCACTAACATTGAGTGGCTGCTGCCAACACTCAACTCCAGCCACTTGAATAATGGGAATTGATGGAAATTAATTTAAAATATATATCATTAGCCACTTTAAACAATGCTAATTAATATAATGTTTACATACCCTACATTACTCATCTCATATGGACAGTGGGGCAAAAAAGTATTTAGTCAGCCACCAATTGTGCAATTTCTCCGACTTAAAAAAAATGAGAGACCTGTAATTTTCATCATAGGTACACTTCAACTATGACAGAAAAAATGAGAAGAAAAAAATCCAGAAAATCACATTGTAGGATTTTTAATGAATTTATTTGCAAATTAGGATGGAAAACAAGTATTTGGTCAATAACAAAAGTTAATCTCAATACTTTTTTATATACCCTTTGTTGGCAATGACAGAGGTCAAACGTTTTCTGTAAGTCTTCACAAGGTTTTCACACACTGTTGCTGGTATTTTGGCCCATTCCTCCATGCAGATCTCCTCTAGAGCAGTGACGTTTTGGGGCTGTTGCTGGGCAACATTGACTTTCAACTCCCTCCAAATATTTTCTATGGGGTTGAGATCTGGAGACTGGCTAGGCCACTCCAGGACCTTGAAATGCTTCTTACGAAGCCACTCCTTCGTTGCCCGGGCGGTGTGTTTGGGACCATTGTCATGCTGAAAGACCTAACCACGTTTCATCTTCAATGCCCTTGCTGATGGAAGGAGGTTTTCACTCAAAATCTCACGATACATGGCCCCATTCATTCTTTCCTTCACACAGATCAGTCGTCCTGGTCCCTTTGCAGAAAAACAGCCCCAAAGCATGATGTTTCCACCCCCATGCTTCACAGTAGGTATGGTGTTCTTTGGATACAACTCAGCATTCTTTGACCTCCAAACACCACGAGTTGAGTTTTTACCAAAAAGTTATATTTTGGTTTCATCTGACCATATGACATTCTCCCAATCTTCTTCTGGATCATCCAAATGCTCTCTAGCAAACTTCAGATGGGCCTGGACATGTACTGGCTTAAGCAGGGGGACACGTCTGGCACTGCAGGATTTGAGTCCCTGGCGGTGTAGTGTGTTACTGATGGTAGGCTTTGTTACTTTGTTCCCAGCTCTCTGCAGGTCATTCACTAGGTCCCCCCCGTGTGGTTCTGGGATTTTTGCTCACCGTTCTTGTGATCATTTTGACCCCATGGGGTGAGATCTTGCGTGGAGCCCCAGATCGAGGGAGATTATCAGTGGTCTTGTATGTCTTCCATTTCCTAATAATTACTACCACAGTTGATTTCTTCAAACCAAGCTGCTTACCTATTGCAGATTCAGTCTTCCCAGCCTGGTGCAGGTCTACAATTTTGTTTCTGGTGTCCTTTGATAGCTCTTTGGTCTTGGCCATAGTGGAGTTTGGAGTGTGACTGTTTGAGGTTGTGGACAGGTGTCTTTTATACTGATAACAAGTTCAAACAGGTGCCATTAATACAGGTAACGAGTGGAGGACAAAGGAGCCTCTTAACCTCTTCAACCTATGGGGGCGCTATGTCATTATTGGATAAAAAAACGTGCCCGTTTTAAGCGCAATATTTTGTCACGAAAAGATGCTCGACTATGCATATAATTGGCAGCTTTGGAAAGAAAACACTCTGACGTTTTCAAAACTGCAAAGATATTATCTGTGAGTGCCCCAGAACTGATGCTACAGGCGAAACCAAGATGAAACATCAAACAGGAAATCAGCTGAATTTTTGAAGCTCTGTTTTACTATCGTCTCCTTATATGGCTGTGAATGTGCCGTGAACGAGCTTATGCTCTCTGCCGTTCGTCCAAGATGTCTGCAGCATTGTGACGTATTTGTAGGCATATCATTGGAAGATTGGCCATAAGAGACTACATTTGCCAGGTGTCCGCCCGGTGTCCTTTGTCTAAATTGGTGCGCAATTCTCAGTGGCACTCATTTTACCATGCGATAGAGGGAGAAGCACACTTCCAGGACCGATACATCATTGAAGAGATATGTAGAAAAACACCTTGAGGATTGATTCTAAACTACGTTTGCCATGTTTCAGTCGATATTATGGAGTTATTTTGGAAAAAGTTCGGCGTTTTTAAAACTGAATTATTTATTTTTTTGGTAGCCAACCATGACGCAGAAAACGGACCAATTTCTCCTGCACAAATAATCTTTCAGGAAAACTGAACATTTGCTATCTAACTGAGAGTCTCCTCATTGAAAACATCCGAAGTTCTTCAAAGGTAAATGATTTATTGAATGTTTTTGCTGGTTTTTGTGAAAATGTTGCCTGGTGATGCTAACGCTAAATGCTAATGCTAAATGCTAACGTTAAATGCTAGTTTTGCTATGGTAGAGAAGCATATTTTTGAAAATCTGAGATGACAGTGTTGTTAACAAAAGGCTAAGCATGAGAGCTAGCATATTGATTTCATTTCATTTGCGATTTTCATGAATAGTTAACGTTGCGTTATGGTAATGAGCTTGAGGCTGTAGTCATGATCCCGGATCTGGGTTGGCTCGACGCAAGAAGTTAAAGAATAAGTTACAGGTCTGTGAGAGCCAAAAATCTTGCTTGTTTGTAGGTGAACAAACACTTATTTTCCACCATAAAGCATTTCGCTACACTCGCATTAACAATTGCTAACCATGTGTATGTGACAAATACATTTGATTTGATTTTGATAACATAATGTGTTTCTATCCTTTTTTGTCTCCAAAATGCAGAAGTGAAATGTAATTTAGCATTGCCACCAACAAGAGGAACCAGTTACACACCTGCTGACAGAAATCTGTTCTTGCCTGATGAACGTCTAACGGTGACCTGTGACTCAGGATTCTGGAACATTTTCTCACGTCAGACTGAAGATACAATAACCTGCAAAGAGGACGGAAAGTGGTCATCTTCCACAACAGATTGTGAACGTATGTTCATACTGGAGAGTAAATTGTATTATGATATATTGAGAGTGTATTGGGGTTTATACAGGTGAATCACTGTGTATTACTGTACAGGTTTGATTCATGCTGACACTAAACATCTCTATCATTGTAGGGATAACATGTGGTGACCCACGTGACCCTCTTGTGAGTTCTCCCTACTACTGGCAGCGGGGTCAATTGAGAGGAACTCAGCGTTACAACTGTAGAACCGGATATAAAACCACAAATGCCCGGGGTGTTGCCACATGCACAAGTGATGGCTCCTGGACTCCAGAACCACTCTGTGAAGGTGCAGTTTTTTGAAGGAAGCCATCTTTGAATATCACTGTGGTTTAATTACCTTGTGCTCCGATGTTAGTTTGGACTGCATCAGAATTGCATTGTTTGTCTTTCAGAGATTACATGTGACAAGCCAGATATCCTAAATGCTGTGATTAAAGACCCGACAACAAGATACAAAATCAATGATCTGCTCACTTATGAGTGTAAGATGTATTATGAACTATTGGACAGTACTACCAGACCTACTGCTACCTGTACTACAAATGGCTGGACCAAGACACTTGGCTGTAAAGGTAGGATGACATTTACATTTCAATCATCTAAAACTCTGAGAATAAGAGTCAAGACACTGATCCAGAAGGTTTAAAGTTTACTGGAGAGATCAAGCATCCAATTTTAGCCTGTTGTTTTATTCCCTATTTGAGGATTTGGTGTGGAATTGGTAATGACATGAACATTCACTCACTTTGCTTCCATCTGGTTTTCCAGATATTGCTCTGTTCAGTGCTTTTATCAAACTGACAGCTTGGCCAAAATGTAATGATATGGAAATGCTTTGTAGAACAGGTCCTCTAAGTGTGCTGTTAACTGAACGATGCGTTCTGTAATGTTTCCTGCCATTGTTTCTCCCAGAAATAAAGGGAGCACGCATCATATCGAGGAAGGTATAGATAGGTGTGTCACTGTGTATTACTGTACAGCAGGCATGGAATGAGTACTGTAAATTCCTACTCAAGTATAAGTACTGTTACTTTAATGAAATTGTAATCAAGTAGAAGTAAAAGTACTGGTGTAAAATACTACAAGTAAAAGTAGCACATTTAAAAAGTACTCAGAGTAAAAGTTACAAGGTACTTCTAAAATAATTTGCTATTTCAATTATGGTTATTCTTCTTCCCATTTTACAAGAATGGAAGTTAAAGTGAAAAGGGAGAGGCAATTGAATGCAAGCTTCACAAACAAATGTACATCATTTATCTATATACTACTGCATATGTAATATTGTTTACATGTAATGCTTGACAGGCTAAATGTTCCATAAAACACAAGAAAATAACCAACAAGATAAGATCCAGCACAGCTGATTATAATATTAAATCTCCAACTTCACATATACAAATGTTGTGGAACTACCTATTGAACACTTAACTTCTCTCTGAATTTGCCTTTCAGTGCCAGTAGGAGCTGATTTTCTAAGTTAATCGAGTCTATCCCGGCTCGCTTTGCAGTGAAGAGTAGTAAAAAGACGCTCACAGGCGGCAGATGCAGGCAGGCATGTGTTGAGTTTGAGGGACAACTTCTTTATGTACGGAAACAAATGAAGTAAATCAATTTTGTCCGATGGACTAGCAAGATACCCATCCAGCTCCCCTGTACCTTCTGACCGTTTGGTTGTCAATGATGAGAAGAAATCTTCTTCATCAGATGAATGCTGCCTTAGATGCTCAGTCTCGTCCTGTGTGATTGTGTCAAGATTATTCTTCAGGTAGGCTAAACCTGTACATTAGAAACACAACATTCACATATTCAGTGTTTCAGCAAACGCTTTTGTATGTGGATGGCAACACAATCATATTATTGGCATTGCAATAGCTCTAACACAGACTCCCACACTTGTTATTCTCAGATACTGAGATGTATTTGAAAAACTCAAATCAATTCAGACGTAACAAATTATCTAATGTTGAGGTGAGTCCATGTCTGGCTGTACCTCAAACATAGTTATATGCTAAGGTTATTGTCCAGCACCTGTAATGAAACTTAAATAAAGAAAAACATAACAAAAAACAATTAAAGACCAAAATATATCATATGGACAATGAGGTTCAAACCTTTTGGAGTAAATAAATCATACAGGCGGTGATGACATTGGCTTTGTCAGTCCAAGACGTACAGCAGCAAGAAGCTGTGGTTCCTCCATCATTTCTACAAAGCGCTTTTGGAGACCGTTCTGAATGGCTCTGATAAGTGGTAGGCACATTTGGCAAGATGCTTCCAGCCTTTAAAGTTTTGTATTTAGTAAGAAGTTCAAGAGTTCAAACCCCTGATTTGACATGGTACAAATCTGTCGTTCTGCCCCTGAACAGGCAGTTAACCCACTGTTCCCAGGCCGTCATTGAAAATAAGAATATGTTCTTAACTGACTTGCCTGGTTAAATAAAGGTTTAAAAAAAAAGTTTTAAAAAAAGATCACTGGCAGCAGCCTGTTGGTCTCAGACTGTAGAATGTTCAAAGCTGGGACCAAAGGCTTCATCACTTTGAAGTACTCATTCAAGATAGACATTTTTGCCGGGCTCAGCCTGAAAAATAAGGTAAGGTAAACATAATACCTCTTAGAATTCTAACATTTAATGGACAATAAATATTACTGTAATAGGAAAACATTAGATTCAAAGAATTGCTACTCACATTTTCACTTTTAATTCACACATTTCTTATGGCATCCTCCCCCTTCTCTTGTATGATACGTGTGATCCTCTCCACAGCCAGGTAAGTTGAGTTCCAACGTGTTTGATTTGGACGGATCAACTGCAGTTTGCACTCAGTCTCTACAACTGCAGCAGCTAAATTTGACCGCTCCATTTCATTCCACATGGCTTGGCATTTGGCAAAAGACCACCTGGACAACTTTTTGTAGCCATCACTATTTGTTTCTGCCAATGCAGAATTGGCTGTTTGCAATGAGGTTCAGCAGGTGACATGCACACCGTTGATGCCGAGGGAGTTGATATTCTAGGCCACTGTCATTTTTGGTATTCAACCTGCTCTGCTGGCTCTTCAGCATCTGAGTCCCGGTCTGCTGACTCGACTGCTTGGACCTGCTCACCAAAAACATTGAATGCCTTGATGAAGCTTGATCCACTGTCTGTTGTGGTTCCTTGGTTTGTTTGTTTGTGGTTGCAGAGGTAAGTATATTGTTTTTTGTCATCTTTAAATGGATGTTTCCTCTGTGGACAAAATGACTGCATCAATATGGGCAAAATGTATATAGCCTGACCAGTTTGGTTTAATACAAATGAACTTAAACCAGCACATAAAGTGTTATCTAAGAATTTGGGCAATGACAACATTTTTATTTTGGCTCTGTAGTCCAGCACATTGGCTTTTAAAATATTCAATGACATGGGGTTCAAGTGCAGACTGTCAACTATTAGTTTTTTTATTCATATCAAATGAACCATTTATAAATTACAGCATGTTTTGAATAATGTCACGGTCCAAAGGATGTTGGGGAATATTGTTATTTTCCCCAGTTATAAGAACTATAATATTACCAAACATGATTTGGGGCTATTATTCGAAACTCGGGGATCCAACAAGATATGGCTTGGTGACATAATAAGCAAGCAAAACAAAGATAATGCACGTGCCTAAATATCCCAGGTCTCAAAATTATTTATTTTATCTTCACAAGTGTTAGTGTTTCATACTAGAGAGGGAATGCAAATCAACGGCGCTGGACAGGGTGGACTCAGGTGTATCAAAAGGCGGTTTATTGAGTCAAAGATATCTTGTTCTACATCGTGCACGGATCTAGTTCATATAACCCGATAAGGAGTCAGGTGAAAAAGAGAACTTATACAAAGGTTACATTCATTTTTATACATAGAATAAAGTAGGTAGAGTCTTGTCGTGACGCCTTCTGAATGTTCCCGTAGGGTTGGAGGCGGACCCGCTCTAGCCAGAGTAGAAGCCCCCATTGGTGCACAGCAGTCTTCTGTTCTGGGCACCCGACCAGTAGAAGGGGCGAAGAGTGTTTATTCTAGGAGATGTTTGTGTCAGTGGTTTGTGAGGTAGAGGGGCAGTTTTTATGGCTGGGTGTATGTGTTCATGCGATGGAATGTCTTTGTTTCCTGGGGTCGGGAGACAACAAAGCTGAGGAGATAGTGTTAGGGGGGTAGTTTTATTGCTGGCTGTGTGAGCTAGTTCCTGTTTTAGCAGGGGTACATAAGATGACTTGAGTCAGGCGGATTAGTTTAGCTCTGTATAATATGAGCTATGTGTATGAATATTTATATAACACAAGTTCATTAATTTCACTTTTAACTATCCCCAACAAATTACATTATGGGGATGACTAACTACTAGCCACCGTAACATCAATGCGGTAGTAGCCCGCACTACAGCTTACAGTTCCTTCTGCTGTGTAAAGACGTTGGTCAGGGTTAGCTTCTAACTAGCTAGCAACAGGATGAGCTAGCTAACGTCAGCATTATGCTACAGATTGAATGAAACTGGCTAGTAGCAACACTTTGTTAGCTACATGGCGACAAAATATATGTATAACTTTACTTTTCGTACCATTACATGTTTCCTCAAGTTTGACGCAGAGTTTTTGTAGTCAGCCACCTTCCACCAACTTTGGTAAGCAGAGCTTACATTCCATAGTTACACTGTCTCCTCTTCTCCACTTGAAGCTGAAGTGTTCTTTGAGATGCGGCCAGGGATTTCCTTCCTCGTGGTCTTCAGAAGACCCGGTCCCTGGCTCTGTCTCTGTGTGTCTGTACTGTCTCCTGAACCTGCTCATTCTCGTTAGGCTCCATTTATTTTTCAAGTTGATTAGGAAACCTTTTTTTTCATGGCATGAAGCTACCTTTTTTTTTACTGTTATACAATCCTGCTACCGATCATCATTTGGTTTGCATACACAGCTGTGATTGGGCCTTTTTTTGCGCAATGCGTGAAATTGAATTGTATTGGTCCATCTGGTCATGTTACTTGTCACTGACAAACAAGTGAACAGTTTTAGCTGCTACAAAAGGCGCAAACTTCATGTGCTTGCCATGATGATGTGTATCCTTTTTCTGGATTGTACTCTGTAACGGATGGTTTTAAAAATGTACTTAAGTACTTTACTTATTTCAAAATGTACATAAGTAAAAGTAAAAATACAGCCTTTGGAAAATACTCAAAAAAGTACTAGTACACAGAAAAGCTACTCTATTATAGGAACAATGAGTAGTTGTAATTCGTTACTTCCACCCCTGCTGTACAGTTATGATTCATGCTAACACTTAACATCTCTGTCATTGTAGTGATAACATGTGAGCCACTTGTCCCTCTTGTGAGTTCTCCCTACTACTGGCAGCGGGGTCAATTGGGAGGAACTCAGCGTTACAGCTGTAGAACCGGATTTAAAAACATCGATGTGTCACATTGTGTTCTATAATATTTCATGTCATTGTTTCCCCCAGAAATAAAGGGAGCATGTATCAACCCAACTGTGATGAATGGATTCCTAGTTCAGTCAAATGAGAGGAATGTTGATCCCAGGAATAGCAAGATATACTATTCCTGCAGTGTAGGGTTCAGAATCTCTACCGGGGGCTGGTGGGGTGAAGCCACATGTACTGAGGGAAAATTGTCTGGAATATCAGAGTGTATTGGTAAGAAAACGGTGAGCTTTACACCACTCCAGCCGACGCGTGGCATTGTACATGGTGATCTTAGGCTTGTGTGCGGCTGCTCGGCCAAGGAAACACATTTCACGATGCTCCCGACGAACAGTTATTGTGCTGACGTTGCTTCCAGAGGCAGTTTGGAACTCGGTACAGAGTGTTGCAACCTATCGCTTCAGCACCTAGCAGTCCCGCTCTGTGAGCTTGTGTGGCCTACCACTTCGTGGCTTACCCGTTGTTGCTCCTAGACATTTCCACTTCTCAATAAGAGCACTTACAATTGACCGGGGCAGCTCTAGTCAGTTGGAACCACCTTTCCAACTGACTAGTTGGAAAGGTGGCGTCTGATGATAGTGCCACGTTAAAGTCACTGAGCTCTTGAGTAAGGCCATTCTACTGCCAATGCTTTTCTCTGGAGATTGCATGGCTATGTGGTCGATTTTATACAGCTATCAGCTATCAGCAACAGGGGTTGCTGAATTAGCCGAATCCTCTAATTTGAAGCAGTGTCCACATACTTTTTTTATATGTAATGTATCACAAACTGGGTCAGGGAGAGCTTGAAAATGTCAGTGAAGACACTTGCCAGCTGGTCAGCTCTTGCTCTGAGTACGCATCCTGGTAATCCGTCTGAATGTTAAACTGTTTAAAGGTCTTACTCACATCGGCAACGGAGAGGGCGGGATCACACAGTTGTCCAGAACAGCTGGTCCTCTCATGTATTGTTAAGTATTGCTTGCCTCATATTGAACACAGAAGGCATTTAACTCGTCTGGTAGGCTTACGTCACTGGGCAGATCACGACTGGGTTTCTCTTTCTAATCTGTGATAGTTTACAAGCCCTGCTATATCCGACGAGCGTCAGAGCCGGTGTAGTAGGATTCAATCTTAGTCCTGTATTGATGCTTTACCTGTTTGATTGTTGGGCCACGGTGGAGGCCTTTGGCAAAGGCTCGCATAGTCTGGTAAACAGAACACATTGTCAATTGCTTGTTGGTTCAGGGATATTAAAAAGGATCACACTGTCTGAAGGGATGATGGGTACTGAGAGGTGTAGGGCAACCCAGCCCCCGAAGTCTCTTATCAACACTATGCAAAAGGCTTTATTGTCTTCTCAGGAATTCAGCATTCTCTGTGTTGATATCTCATGCCCCTATCTGGCTCACCTCTGAGAAGCAGAGGTTCTGTTGTCATTACATCATCTAGGTCTGATATTTCAGGGTTAATTTCACATTAATACTATTTGTCAACAACTCAAATAATTCAGATGTTATGAAGGGTGCTAGATTCATTGTCCCTTTTTTTTTTGCTCCTGACCTGTGCTGGTGAGATACACCCTCACTCTTTCTTTCTCATGATCTAGTGGTCAAGGCACAAGCCATGGTCTCTCTGATCATGTGTCCTTCTGTAGCTCAGTTGGTAGAGCATGGCGCTCGTAACGCCAGGGTAGTGGGTTCGATCCCCGGGACCACCCATACGTAGAATGTATGCACACATGACTGTAAGTCGCTTTGGATAAAAGCATCTGCTAAATGGCATATATTATTATTATTATCATGCCGAGAATAATACCTTGTAATGTCAATATTGCCTTCTAACTTAAGATGTATGCCTTGTATGTTAATTCATTCATTTCGCAAGGTAATTAAATATTTGCCTTTTGATATAGATCATTCTCAGAACTTTCTTTTTTATTAAAAACAAAACAATATGTTTTAAGTGAGAATAGGCATTGGTCTGAAGTCGAAAAAGAAAGGAAATTCACATGAGCACAACAATGCTTATTCCACCCATGCTCTACCAAGTTTTTCCAGCACACAACCTTGACCTATTACAGTAGCTTTGTTGGTAATGTACTTCAAACTATGTGTAGGTAGGTTGCTTAGGATTCAAACCTTCTCAAACAGCCTAATTCATACTCAACTATATATTGACACTTGAATTCAGCAGGGTAACTCATCTCTTTATCTTGAAGCACACTACTAACATAATGTGTTTCTATCATTTTTTGTCTCCAAAATGCAGAAGTGAGATGTAAGTTATCATTGCCACCAACAAGAGGAACCAGTTACACACCTGCTGACAGAAATCTGTTCTTTCCTGATGAAAGTGTAACGGTGACCTGTGACTCAGGATTCTGGAACATTTTCTCACGTCAGACTGAAAATATAATAACCTGCAAAGAGGACGGAAAGTGGTCATCTTCCACAACAGATTGTGAACGTATGTTCATACTGGAGAGTAAATTGTATTATGATATATTGAGAGTGTATTGGGGTTTATACAGGTGAATCACTGTGTATTACTGTACAGGTTTGATTCATGCTGACACTAAACATCTCTATCATTGTAGGGATAACATGTGGTGACCCACGTGACCCTCTTGTGAGTTCCCCCTACCGCTGGCAGCGGGGTCAATTGAGAGGAACTCAGCGTTACAACTGTAGAACCGGATTTAAAACCACAAATGCCCGGGGTGTTGCCACATGCACAAGTGATGGCTCCTGGACTCCAGAACCACTCTGTGAAGGTGCAGTTTTTTGAAGGAAGCCATCTTTGAATATCACTTTGGTTTAATTACCTTGTGCTCCGATGTTAGTTTGGACTGCATCAGAATTGCATTGTTTGTCTTTCAGAGATTACATGTGACAAGCCAGATATCCTTAATGCTGTGATTAAAGACCCGAAAACAAGATACAAAATCAATGATCTGCTCACTTATGAGTGTAAGATGAATTATGAACTATTGGACAGTACTACCAGACCTACTGCTACCTGTACTACAAATGGCTGGACCAAGACACTTGGCTGTAAAGGTAGGATGACATTTACATTTGCATCATCAACAAAATGAGGATGTGAGTCAAGACACTGATCCAGAAGGTTTAAAGTTTACTGAAAAGATCAAGCAGCCTGTTGTTTTATTCCCTGTTTGAGGATTTGGTGTGGAATTGGTAATGACATGAACATTCACTCACTTTGCCTCCATCTGGTTTTCCAGATATTGCTCTGTTCAGTGCTTTTATCAAACTGACAGCTTGGCCAAAATGTAATGATATGGAAATGCTTTGTAGAACAGGTCCTCTAAGTGTGCTGTTAACTGAACGATGTCTCACAATGCGTTCTGTAATGTTTCCTGCCATTGTTTCTCCCAGAAATAAAGAGAGCATGCATCCATATTGAGGGTATAAGGAGGTATAGACAGTGTAATCACTGTGTATTACTGTACTGGTATCATTCATGCTAATACTAAACATCTCTATCATTGTAGGGATAACATGTGGTGATCCACGTGACCCTCTTGTGAGTTCTCCCTACCTCTGGCAGCGGGGTCAATTGGGAGGAACTCAGCGTTACAACTGTAGAACCGGATTTAAAAACATTGATGTGTCACATTTTGTTTTATAATGTTTCATGTCAATGTTTCACCCAGAAATAGAGGGAGCATGTATCAACCCAACTGTCATGAATGGACTCATAGTATTATCATGATACAGTATTATAATGGTATTCTATTATCATGGTACAGTATTATCATGGAATTGTATTATCATAATAGTGTATCATGGTACTGTATTATAATATCTCTTCTATTATCATGGTACTGTATTATCATGGTACTGTACTGTATTATCATGGTACTGTATTATCATGGTACTGTACTGTATAATCATGGTACTGTATTATCATGGTACTGTACTGTATTATCATGGTACTGTATTATCATGATACAGTATTATAATGGTATTCTATTATCATGGTACAGTATTATCATGGAATTGTATTATCATAATAGTGTATCATGGTACTGTATTATAATATCTCTTCTATTATCATGGTACTGTATTATCATGGTACTGTATTTTCACGGTACTGGATTATGTTACTGAATCATGGTACTGTATTTTCACGGTACTGTATTATCACAGTACTGTATTTTCATGGTATTGTATTATGATTTCTATCTATTCCCTGTTTAATCTAGCAAGCTGTCCTGATCCTCCTCCCATTACTAATGGAGATTTCACCAAGGAAAAGAGAGATGTTGAAGGTGTAATTACAGAGGTGTCCTACCAATGCAGCAGACAGTTTACACTGAGTTTCACAGGCAGCATCAGATGTCTGAATGGAAAATGGCCGAGTCCTCCAAAGTGTTTACGTAAGTACATTATTTTCAACTGGTCTGAACATGGTGTTATATCTACATGTCAAGTGTATAGAAATGTATGAATATGTACTGCACACTAAGTTAATGAAAAAATGACTGGGTTTCATTTCCATCAGGGCCTTGTGAGATTTCCACTTTTGATGCAGAGTACAATCTTCAGAATTTACCCAAGAAAGATTATACTGCGCACGGTGAAAAAAAGACTCTTCATTGCGAAGAGGGATATTACCATAAATTGAGACGTTATTCACCATGGAATATAGAAGAAATTGAGGTGAAGTGTGATGATGGAGAGTTACAGTATGGAGAACACAAACCTATATGTAAGTTCATGTCATGTAAAGGAACACCCATCAGTGTAAGATAGTCATTCTCTCAACATTAAGAGTTTAACATCATCTAATATATGGAATGCATAAGTCCAGGATGCCCTGTGAGCTATCTACTGCAGATTAATACAATAGAAATGGATAGTATTTTCTCATTTTAATCTAAACCTTTTTTTATGAAAATCAATCCACCTGTTTGATCATATTCAATGAGGCCACTATGTGTAACCTAAAAAGCATTTGTTCTTTGCTTTTTAGGTAGCCATCGTTATTCATAGGTAGATGATGAACATAAGGGGTAAGTTAAATTAACCAGGAGAATGGCATGTCTTATAATCACACAAACCTGTAGTAGGAGTGAAGGCAGAGCAAATGTCTGAAGTCAAGTATTATAAACAGTACTATGAACAGTATTATACACAGCATTATAAACGGTATTATGAACAGCATGTTTTGGCTTATCAGTGAAGCATAACAGAAACACGTTGGAGTATAACACCACATCAAGCAGGAATCATTTCTCTAATCATTGACACACTATAGTAGGAGTGGTCCACTATATCCACTATAGTAGGAGTGGTCAGCAGAATTACTCCACAGACTCTGATCTATAACAGTAGTGATCAGCCGTATTACTCCACAGACTCTTATCTATACTAGTAATGATCAGCCAGATTACTCCACAGATTCTGATCTATAATAGTAATGATCAGCCAGATTGCTCCACAGACTCTGATCTATAATAGTAATGATCAGCCAGATTGCTCCACAGACTCTGATCTATAATAGTAATGATCAGCAGTATTACTCCACAGACTCTGATCTATATGTTAGAGGAATTCTATATTCCTATATGTTTTGTAGCCAAAATCAAATTCGCACTCTCTCTATTTCATTAATGAGTTGTAAAATCATTAATTATGCATGAAATAGATCGAGACCAGTCTTAAAAGTCAGGTAACAGAGTTTATTACAAGAGAGTACTGAAGCAAAATACAAAGAACCTTACATTTTAAAGAGACAACATAAAATGACATCATCAGTTTCTCACACCGTCTCCGATCCACACAATAGCGCAGTGTCTTCAGTTCTGGAGATCCTCTTCTACTCCCCTCATAAAACAAACATTCCAATCTGTCTAAAAGACATCTTCTCCTCCACTAATGGAACATCAAAGACCATTCTTATCTGTCAGAAAAGATATATGCCCTTCTCCCTTTCCCACAAGGTACAGATAATTAATTTGCTTTACTTACATTTTCAGTAACAGCTTAACCAAGAACCCATACATTTCATACCATAACATAATAGTATTAAAATAGATGGTTCTAATTTAAATGTGTACATAATTAATAATTTCAACCATAATTTCCTCCAACACTATAATAGTAGTGATCCGCAGAATTACTCCACAGACTCTGATTTATAATAGTAGTGATCAGCCGTATAACTCCTCAGATTCTCCTCTATAGTAGTCGTGATCAGCAGTATAACTCCTCAGATTCTCCTCTATAGTTGTCGTGATCAGCAGTATTACTCCTCAGATTATCCTCTATAGTAGTCGTGATCAGCAGTATTACTCCTCAGATTCTCCTCTATAGTAGTCATGATCAGCAGTATTACTCCTCAGATTCTCCTCTATAGTAGTCGTGATCAGCAGTATTACTCCTCAGATTCTCCTCTATAGTAGTCATGATCAGCAGTATTACTCCTCAGATTATCCTCTATAGTAGTCGTGATCAGCAGTATTACTCCTCAGATTCTCCTCTATAGTAGTCGTGATCAGCAGTATTACTCCTCAGATTCTCCTCTATAGTAGTCGTGATCAGCAGTATTACTCTTCAGACTCTCCTCTATAGTAGTCGTGATCAGCAGTATTACTCCTCAGATTCTCCTCTATAGTAGTCGGGATCAGCATTATTACTCCTCAGATTCTCCTCTATAGTAGTCATGATCAGCAGTATTACTCCTCAGATTATCCTCTATAGTAGTCATGATCAGCAGTATTACTCCTCAGATTATCCTCTATAGTAGTCGTGATCAGCATTATTACTCAACCGACTGATTATCTTGTCATGTGATTTCATTCCTACAGAGTCATGATGTTCTCTCCATCAATTTCAAGAATCCGTACAAAGCCGCCTTTTTATGCAAGGAGAAGAACCATTTGCTTTTGTGGTGTCTGTCGCTTGTTTAATTTAGATTTAGAAGAAATGTGAGCCATCCAGTAATGGAATACATGTGTCTTTTCAACATTTTACATTGTATCATCATTGAAACAAAATAACAGTATCTTTCTCAGCTTCACTATAATAACAGTACAGCTATCTAAAGCTAGACTAAAATGGTACATTTGTTATAGTAGTACAAAGTGATGTGATTGTGTGAATATCCTTCTATCAAGTATATAAATTGCCTGGCTGGGCTGATGAGACAGTGGATTGCGCAGTCAGTTGAAACAGAGTAAATAGGCATTTTAACATCATAGATTCAGCCAGTGGTAGCTTGTGGAATAGGCACCGGCTGGAATGCGGTCTTAACCAATCAGCATTCAGGATTAGACCGACACGCTCTATAATGTGTGAATATTCTCCTGTATCTCCCAGCTGTGTGATTCATTACCTGAAGGTGTAATATAAGTGAACAACTGTTATGATTGTGATTGACCTTATCAAGACAATAAAGTTGTGGAAAAGAGATGACACTTTGTCTCCATGAGTCTTTACAAGGCTACAGTACAACAGAATAAGATTTACAGATGTTAACCTAACAAATGCACATTAAAGCTGACAAACTATTTCTCAGGTCAGTATCACTTGTCATTGGCCACACCAGATACTGAATGTTACTTTTGATTTTGACCCCCCCTTTGTTCACAGACACATTATTCCATTTTTGTTAGTCACGTCTGTGGAATTTGTTCAGTTTATATCTCAGTTGTTGAATCTTGTTATGTTCATACAAATATTTATACGTTAAGTTTGCTGAAAATAAACGCAGTGGACAGTGAGAGGACGTTTATTTTTTTGCTGAGTTTATATTCCTGAAGTCCTGTCAAAAACATAAAAAATGAATATGGAATTGAAGGCAGAAATTGTCGTCACTTTCCCTGCGTATCAGAAGAGTAATCTGCTGTTTCCCTATGATGGTGTACAATAGTAGCTAAACGTAGCAAAGTAAACACATCAGTTACGTTTGCTCACTTTGTACAGTCTAGTCAGTGTCTTACAGAGCAATTGGTGGATACCAACACAATGTGGGCACTACAAGCATGTGAGAAAGTGAAGGAAAACACATCCTTACCAGTCTGAGCTGATGAAGCATCCACATTCACCCATACCACCAGACACAGCAGAGTCAGAGATGATTTCATGTTGATCAAATGGTAGATGTAGTAAAAATGGAAGGAGTAGAACATAAATAAACAGTTAAAGTTAATGTTTGTCTACAGAGTTCCAGCCCCCAGGAGGCACTGAAGAGAACCACTGTCCAGAGGGCCTGACGCAAAATACTGGAAAACTCCAATATATAGAATTTAATCAAACCTTCACTGCGGTAAAAACACAGGTATCATTTTAGTGAATGATATCATAAATAGGACTGGTGGAGTTATGTCACACATGCAGCTAACACAGACATATGGAAATGTCTGCTCTACCCAAAATTACAACCAATTAATTGCAGCATTACCACAAAAATGGAAGAGGCAAGTAGAAGGGGAAAAAATGAAGGAACTTGAATGTCGGCCCTGTATTAAAGAACATAAATGGTTAACGAAAAGTGTGATAAATAAAAACATATACCAATTTCATTTACGGACCAAAAAACTGACAGCTGTGCCATATAAATTGCAAAATAGTTGTGATTTTCGATGTCCCCATTTCATGGCACATGGTTTATGAATTGATACGCAAAACAACGCCAGATTCAAAACTTTAAATTTTTCGAATTAAATTACTATACAAAATTCTTGCAACAAATAAAATGTTATATATATGGGGGATGCAATCTTCCCAGCTCTGCAGATTCTGCTGCTTGGAGGCAGACTCATTATATCATGTATTTTAGTATTGTCCATATGTAGCTCGTGTTTGGACACAGGTCCAGGAATGGCTGAAGAATTGCAATATTTGACTAGAACTAACGCTGCAGATAGCAATACCGGGTGATTTGAAAAGCCATAGTCAGTCAATCAATAATATAATAATTATATTAGCAAAAATTGTTATTTTTAATGTACAATCTGTAGAAGCTATGAGAATAGAAAGGATCACTACTTTTGTGAAGCATCACAGCATAGTTGAAAAATATATGGCCAATATAAATCCAAAATGTATGATGTTGAGAGAGAGATGGGAGGGGTTGAATGGAGCTGAAGGGTGGGACTTATAACATGATAGTCAATGTAAAACATTCAAGGTCTGTAAAATGGATATAGGTTAATAAATTTGTGAAATAGCACAGTTACAAATAGGAATCAAACTGGATGGACATCAGAAATAGAGGAAGGACTAAAAACAAACAAAATATAACTATTGTAAAAGATTGTGTCTGTAAAATGTGTATGAGATGTATAAACTCAAGGTAGAAGCCTAACTTTTTATTAGTTTACTCCAATTGGGGGAAGGGTGGTAGGGTTTGCAAGGAATAATAAATGTATATTCTTTAAAAAGTATGTATATCTACATAGGTATGTGTATGTACAGTGGGGAAAACAAGTATTTGATACACCGTCGATTTTGCAGGTTTTCCTACTTACAAAGCATGTAGAGGTCTGTAATGTTTATCATAGGTACACTTCAACTGTGAGAGACGGAATCTTAAACAAAAATCCAGAAAATCACATTGTATGATTTTTAAGTAATTAATTAGCATTTTATTGCATGACATAAGTATTTGGTCACCTACCAACCAGTAAGAATTCCGGCTCTCACAAACCTGTTCGTTTTTATTTTCTTTAAGAAGCCCTCCTGTTCTCCACTCATTAATTGTATTAACTGCACCTGTTTGAATTCGTTATCTGTATAAAATACACCTGTCCACACACTCAATCAAACAGACTCCAACCGCTCCACAATGGCCAAGATCAGAGAGCTGTGTAAGGACATCAGAGATAAAATTGTAGACCTGCACAAGGCTGGGATGGGCTACAGGACAATAGGCAAGCAGCTTGGTGAGAAGGCAACAACTGTTGGTGCAATTATTAGAAAATGGAAGAAGTTCAAGATGACGGTCAATCACCCTCGGTCTGGGGCTCCATGCAAGATCTCACCTCAATGATCACGAGGAAGGTGAGGGATCAGCCCAGAACTACACGGCAGGACCTGGTGAATGACCTGAAGAGAGCTGGGACCACAGTCTCAAAGAAAACCATTGGTAACACACTATGGATTAAAATCCTGCAGCGCACGCAAGG
Source organism: Oncorhynchus gorbuscha (assembly GCF_021184085.1). Taxonomy (NCBI): domain Eukaryota; kingdom Metazoa; phylum Chordata; class Actinopteri; order Salmoniformes; family Salmonidae; genus Oncorhynchus; species Oncorhynchus gorbuscha. Next base: position 10,775,233 of record NC_060187.1, on the reverse strand, counting down.
TCCCCCTGCTCAAGCAAGCGTAAGTCCAGGCCCGTCTGAAGTTTGCCAATGACCATCTGGATGATCCAGAGGAGGAATGGGAGAAGGTCATGTGGTCTGATGAGACAAAAATAGAGCTTTTTGGTCTAAACTTGCCGTGTTTGGAGGAAGAAGAAGGATGAGTACAACCCCAAGAACACCATCCCAATCGTGAAGCATGGAAAGTGGAAACATCATTCTTTGGGGATGCTTTTCTGCAAAGGGGACAGGACGACTGCGAGATCTTGGCCAACAAACTCCTTCCCTCAGTAAGACCATTGAAGATGGGTCACGGCTGGTTCTTCCAGCATGACAACGACCCGAAACACACAGCCAGGGCAACTAAGGAGTGGCTCCGTAAGAAGCATCTCAAGATCCTGGAGTGGACTAGCCAGTCTCCAGACCTGAACCCAATAGAAAATCTTTGGAGGGAGCTGAAAGTCCGTATTGCCCAGCGATAGCCCCGAAACCTGAAGGATCTGGAGAAGGTCTGTATGGAGGAGTGGGCCTCCCTGCTGCAGTGTGTGCAAACCTGGTCAACAACTACAGGAAACATATGATCTCTGTAATTGCAAACAAAAGTTTCTGTACCAAATATTATGTTCTGCTTTTCTGATGTATCAAATACTTATGTCATGCATTAAAATGCAAATTAATTACTTAAAAATCATACAATGTGATTTTCTGGATTTTTGTTTTAGACTCCATCTCTCACAGTTGAAGTGTACCTATGATAAAAATTACAGACATCTAAATGCTTTGTAAGTAGGAAAATCTGCAAAATCGGCAGTGTATCAAATACTTGTTCTCCCCACTGTATATATGTGAATATGTATGCATACGTGTATGTATATGGATATATATATTTCCCCAAAAATGATATGTGGGATTTGAAATGATGCAGACTATTATATTGATGAAAGCAGCAATCTTTCCGCAATATTAAGCTGATCCAACTCTTACATTTATTTTTTATTTTTTTAAAGAACAGTTCTTGTGAAAATACCCAATGTAGGAACTGTGTTGGTTCAGTCTATTAATAATAGGACAGAAAACAACTCATTTTAATTTGAATGATTTTAATTTGTAGTATTTTTAAGACCACTATATTAGATATCAGAATAAATAACTTGTGTTCTCGGTCTTCCACTATTGTTCAGCTACATGAGATAGAGACATTTCTACAGTAATCTGATGTGCTTAAATTAAGAGCTAAATAAGCATTGAGTGGTACAGGAATCACTGTAGTTAGAATGTGGATAAGATCAAAACCTGGACTAACATAACCCTTACTGTACATAAACCTTGTTCACTGTATATTGACATGGCTAATGTTTGTTCCAGCAAGCAAGTGCCTCCTTTTCCAGTCAAGCCATGTTTTCTAGGGGCAAAAGGGGAGGGACACAATCTATTTCTGCACCTTGGGAGTATGTCTGTACTGCCATGGCTCACCTTAGCCCCATATTAGCCAGCCAACTTGACGAACCATACATAAAACATGACATTAAACGTTTTCTTGCATATGAGATTTGAAGGACAATATTCCTGCTTAAATGATCAGGATGCCAGCAACAGGAAGGAACACGTCATCAAGGGAATATGTGATGATGATGATGCAGTTGAACCTCACAAGTTTTCTTATAAATATTGTCTGGTTGCTAAGATATTGGGGGAAAAATCCTTTATGTGTCTTTATATTGAACTTTGAGATTCATTCCCACACCACTAACGTTAGAAAGCTTGGTGTTGTGTGTGTGTGTGATAATTTTATTCCATTGAACAATTAAAATAATCAAGAGTAGATTAGTAAATATGAACCAGCAGCACTTTATTTCATGTTGGACAATCATGAAAAACCATACATTTATTCAGACAATTAACCTGAAAATATGTTGAGCAAACTATTGACAGGGGTTTGGCAATGAGGCAAGTTCATGACCCCGTTTAGACACTGCTGACGAAAATCAATGCTACCTGGGCTCAGTCTACTATGACCAGTACACTTAAAAGTGATATGATCCCCATGTGTGGCATAGACTTTAGTTTGATATTCCGGAGGATATTTAAATTGGATGTTCTGTGCGTTCATCAGCTCTTCATCCACAGTGCAGGGTTCTGAAACGAGAAGATGGTACAGGAATCAGTGTGTGAATGTGTCCTTCAAGGGCCAAAGATATTTAGTTGTTTTTCATTTTAATGAATGATATCACTATACCCATAGATCCTTGAGGAATACCACTTGTCAATGCCTCAGGAGCATGGTTCAACAGTTACCTTTCAATTCTAGATGCATTTTAAAATAATAATCAATTGAACTTGAATTCCATTCCATTCTGATCGTTCAAGGGGAGTTAGCAAACGAGACTTTGGGCCAATGTTATTTTAGATGGCTACTTACTCAGGCAGGTCATCGATCCTATCCAGATCCCATCACGACACGTCTTGTATGCTGAAGGGGGATCAAGGATGTAGTAGTTCTGGCAGACATATTGAACTGATTCTCCATTTCTGTAGCTTTCTCTGGTACCGCCGTTTGTGTCTCCGTTCATGAGATGTGGAGGTGGTCCACAGAAATCCTTGGGCTCTAGGAAGACATGAGTGAGGTTATAAAAGTACCTTTACTAGTCCTGTATTCAGGGATGGTCCTGGCCATTGCTTCCTGTATTAGTGGACCGAAACAGACGTTTGTATGTTCATACCATTGTGGTCACATGTGAGAAAGTGAAAGAAAACACATCCTTACCAGTCTGACCTGATGAAGCATCCACATTCACCCATACCACCAGACACAGCAGAGTCAGAGATGATTTCATGTTGATCAAATGGTAGATGCAGTAAAAATGGAAAGAGTAGAACATAAATAAACAGTGTCTATCCCAAAGTTAATGTTTGTCTACAGAGTTCCAGCCCCCAGGGAGCACTGAAGAGTGGGGGACTGAGCCAAAATGCTGGAATCCTCAAACATATTGATTTCAATCTATTGCAGTAGAATCACAGGAAACATCACACAGTTCTTGTGAAAATGCTCACTATAAAGGCTTTGGGTGGTGGAAGTGCCCTCCAAATCATGGACATAAAGTAATTGGACTGCTGTGTCATCACCTCTAGCAATGGGCTAATTATTCTAGTGGTTAGCGCATTGGGCCAGTAACTGAAAGGTTGCTGGATCGAATCCCAGAGCAATCTGTCATCCTGTCCCTGAACAAGGCAGTTAACCCACTGTTCCCCGGTAGGCCGTCATTTTAAAGAAGAATTTGTTCTTAACTGACTTGCCTGATTAAATGTTAAAATGTGAAGTTTTTTTTCTGGTAACTACCTTCAAATGAATCAATTATTAATAGGTTATAATTGTCTAATTACCATATGTTCATGTAAATACCTGGTACTTTCTGTACTTTAAAATACAGTCCTACAGACTTACCTTGGCACTCGATTGTCTTACTCCACTCTCCGTTCTTGCAAGTTGCTTTTCCTCTTGAGCCTGTGTTTGGGCCGCTAAGGCATCCATAATCTATTTTGTCTCCATTTTCATATCTCTCTCGGTCAGGAATCAGCAGCATTCTGGTGTCTGCACCCTCAGGTTTACTACAGTAATCTGCAAGTGAAGCACAGACATGGACAAATACCCTCCTCCATACACTCTTTTGGCTCCTCCATTTCCACCACATCTTGTAAAAACAGTGTAACGTGTTACTCTGTGTGGAAATATCAATCCAATTGCAAGGTTCGACAGTAAAGCTTGTACATGACAAGTGAAAATCAAAATAGTCGGGCAAGCAAAATATAGACTTAAGTTGTTCGAATGGAAGTAAAACAATTAAATAATAATAACATCAAACAATTACTCAGATCAGAATTGAATCAAAGTGTCCTCCGGATGTGTTGTGCACTGTTCTCACAATTTGTGGAGGCACCATAGCCGAGAGCGTTGGACTAGTAACCGTTTTTTTTTTAAGTAAAAAATAAATAAATATCTGCAGAGCACATCAGAATATAATGATTGTATTGCATTGAGAGCCACAAGCAGTTTTTCAATCATATTTTTGTACTCTACATTCGGAAAGTATTCAGACCCCTTGACTTTTTCCATATTTTGTTAAGTTACAGCCTTATTCTAAAATGTATTCAATTGTTTTTTTTCCCTCATCAATATACACACAATACTCCATAATTACAAGGCAAAAACTGTTTTTTAGACATTTTTGAAAATGTATTTAAAAAAGAAACATAAGTATCACAATTACATTATTAATCAGACCCTTTACTCAGAACTTTGTAGAAGCGCCTCTGGCAGCGTTTACAGCATCGAGTTTTCTTGGGTAGGACGCTACAAGCTTGGCACACCTGTATTTGGGGAGTTTCTCTCATTCTTCTTGTCGCTGTACAGCTATTTGCAGGTCTCTCCGTCTTTACCTCAATCCTGACTAGTTTCCCAGTCCCTGCCGCTGAAAAACATCCCCACAGCTTGATGCTGCCATCCTATGCTTCACCGTAGGGATAGTGCCAGGTTTCCTCAAGATGTGACGCTTGGTATTCAGTCCAAAGAGTCTTGGTTTCATCAGACCACAGAGTCTTGTTTCTCATGGTCTGAAAGTCCTTTAGGTGCCTTGTCCTTCTGGAAAGTTCTCCCATCTCCACAGATGAACTTTGGAGCTCTGTCAGACTGACCATCGGGTTCTTGGTCACCTCCCCGACCAAGGCACTTCTCCCCCGATTACTCAGTTTGGCCGGGCGGCCAGCTCTAAGAAGAGTCTTGGTCTTTCCAAACTTCTCCCACTTAATAATGTGGAGGTTACTGTATTCTTGGGGAGCTTCAATGTTCAAGAAATTTTTTGATACCCTTCCCAAGATTTGTGCCTCGACACAATCCTGTCTCAGATCTCTACGGACACACACGTCTTGGTTTTTGCTCTGACATGCACTGTCAACAGTGGGACCTTATTTAGAAAGGTGTGTGCCTTTCCAAATCATGTACAATAAATGTAATTTACCACAGGTGGACTCCAATCAAGTTGTAGAAACATCTCAAGGATTATCAATGGAAAAAGGATTTTGAGTCTCATATGTAAGTAAGGTATTTATGTTTTTTGTTTTAAACAAATGTTCCCAAATTTCTAGAAATCTCTTATCACTTTGTCATTGTGCGGTATTGCATGTAGATTTATTTATTTAAACCATTTTAGAATAAGGCTGTAACGTAACAAAATGTGGAAAAATTCTATGGGTATGAATACTTTCCGAATGCACTGTAGTGTACTTAGTGAGTTATTTGCTCAGTTTTAGCTATTATTTTGTCTGCAAACAGGTTTCTTACGGGCATGAAACGTCAAGGGGGATGTTGCTCCAGGAGAGAGAGCAACATTCAATATGTCATTGAGGGAAAAGCTGTTTTTAAAACAATTATTTTTAAAGCGAGTGGAGTTCCAGCTTTCTGTGAGTTTAGCACATATTCTCAACATTAAATAATAAGGAAATGCTACCACTTTACAAACAGAGAATGTAATTGAGATGATGCACAAGTGGAACGGAGTGGAGCGTGCTGTTTGTAGTGAATATATACTCTATATAGGTCTACCAACGGACAGGTATTGTTGGACATTACATTCACTGTTAGATCAATTACATTGCTATCTAGCAACAACATCAATAACAACAACAATAATATTACCCAGCTCTAGACAGATGGTATTCTACAGTTTTGCCTCATTCTCTGTATGGTAATAATAATGATACTAATGTATTTCATTTTGTAAAGTGTCTTCTTGCATCATACAACACAATTTGGACTTGAGCTTTCACACAAGTCAAAAATCTGTCTTACTTTTCCAAAGGACAAGTGGGTAATAAAGTTAATGTCAAATGTAGTAAACGCAATAAGCACTTCAATGTTTACAGTACTATAGTAATGCCATAGACATTAAACACACAAGAAGAAAGAGCATCCCCACCCCTGTGTTGGTTAAAAGCTGAGGGATGAAATGTTACCACTCTCAAATTCATAGACAGAGCTATAGATGCAAGGATAGACCATCCATGATATCAACATTATACTTTGAACCATCTATTGAGGCTATATAGTGTTTGTTTACATTTACTTTGTTTACAAACAAAGGAGTAAAACAATCTTATATTTTGGGTTATGATGAGGTGCGACAGTTGAACTGAGCTCATGAGTCATTTATAAGTTATGTTCTTCAAGAATCATTTGGTCCATGTAATTCATTTAGAAGTCCAACAATGGGTGTAGCAACTGCAGATTGCGCCTTTAAACTGACCTTTGCCCTTGATGGTCTTATCCCACTCTCCGTTCTTACAAGTTGCAAGACATCCATACTCCACTTGGTCCCCATTTTCATAACGTTCTCGATCAGGAATCGGCAGCAATCTCCTCCCTTCACCCTCAGGCTTACCACAATACTCTGCAGATGAAGCACAGCATGTTTGAACTATCAAAGTGCAACTAACTACATTGACTGAGATGGTCCCCCTTCAAATGACATTCAGTTTATTAAGGCCTCATGATGCTTTCATCAGCACTACATAAATGTGTTACAAATCAACTACAACAGTATGTCATGCTTTATAAATGGTTCATAAATGGGACATAATTGTGTGAAATAATCACCAATGTCCAATGTGACATAACCCACTATGTCAAATATGATAAAATAATCTCCCAGTGCATTACTCATTGGCTTAATCTACCAACCAATCATCTCCACAAGAACTTCCCCCATGTGTCTTGTGCATTAGTTGGTCAGACGTCTTGGCAGTAAAGAGATTGTGTTTGTAGCTCTTATTGGGATAGTTTTCCCCACAATCGACCAAAGATTATAAGTGTGTAGTCTTTATTCATCTGTGTGAAGCCATTAACTAGCTCTGTCCTTTGATAATTAGCTAGATGGAAATTAGGGCTTGTTGTTTTTTCTCTCTCTTGAGGCTAGGGGAATGGTTTCCACTAGATAGCAAAACCACAAAGTCAAAATTGGTTAGGGTTAGGCATAAGGTGAGCAGTGTGGTAAAGGTTAGTATTAAGTTTAAACTGAAACTCGAGGAAGGGAAATTGTGGAACTGGGCAGAGTTTATTTTAAACTTTTTGTTGTCAAAGGACATGATAACAAATTCTTTATTCAGTAAGGTCATTCCCATACAATTCTATGGTCACTCCCACTAAGGCCAACTTTGAATGGTTGATATCCCAGGCTTATATGTGTGCAATAGCCTGTGGACGAGGTTTGTATCTGGTCAAACACAATTATTTCCAGAAGTTTATTAAGGGATGGTAACAGGCTGGTTGGTCAGCTATTTGAGCCAGTAAAGGGGGCTTTAATATTCTTGGGTAGTGGGATTACTTTAGCTTCCCTCCAGGCCTGAGGGCACACGCTCTCTAGTAGGCTTAAATTGAAGATGTGGCAATATAATTTGCTATTATCCTCAGTAATTTTCCATCCAGATTGTCAGACCCCGGAGGCTTGTCATTGTTGACAGACAAAAATATTTTTTCACCTATTCCACACTGACTTTACAAAATTCAAAAGTACAATTCTTGTACTTTTGGTCCGATCTACTTGAATGTGTAGTGCCAGTGTTTGTTGTTGGTATGTCATTCCTAAGTTTGCTTTTCTTTGCCAATGAAAAGGTCATTAAAGTAGGTTTCAATATCAGTGTGCTTTATGATGAATGAGCCATCTGATTCAATGAATGAAGGAGCCGAGTTAGCTTTTTTCCCAAAAATGTAATTTAAGGTGCTCCATAACGTTTTACTATCATTCTTTATATATTCTTTATATATTTGTTTCATTGTGTATTTTTTTGTTTGTTTACATGATCTCTTAATTTGCAGTACGTTTGCCAATCGGTTGTGCAGCCAGACTTATTTGCCAAACCTTTTGCCTCATCCCTCTCAACCATACTTTTTTTTCAATTCCTCATCAATCCAAGGGGATGTAACCGTTTTTCCAGTCATTTTCTTAATGGGTGCATGCTTATTACTAACTGGAATAAGTAGTTACATAAATGCATCAAGTGCAGCGAGGTGCCGGCTAGCGGAGTGGAACACTTAAAAAGTAAAGGAGAGCCACACACTCTAGGAGATCAGATGCAAAAATATTTATGTCCAACATTTCGACAGACAAGCTGACTTCATCAGGGTAAGACAGACAAGCTGTCTTCATCAGGGTATATGTCAGGATATGATGAAGACAGCTTGTCTGGCAAAACGTTGGACATAAATATTTTTGCATCTGAGATCCTCAATTGTGTGGCTCCTCTTTATTTTTAAGTGCTCCTCATTACACAACACAGACCAGCAAATATTCTTTACATCATCAAGATATGAATCACTACAAAACTTGTTTTATGACCTTTTATACGCTATATTAGGCCCAGCGTTTGGAACTTTGGTTATCCTAGATATGTGTCACGCCCTAGTCTTAGTATTTTGTGTTCTCTTTATTATTTTGGTTAGGCCAGGGTGTGACATGGGTGATTTATGTGGTTTGTTTTGACTAGGGGTTTGAAATAAACTACAAACCCCTAGTCAAAACAAACCACATAAATCACCCATGTCACACCCTGGACAGATGCCCACCCAGACCCTCCCCTATGGGTTTAGGTGTGCGGCCGGGAGTCCGCACCTTTGGGGGAGGGGGTACTGTCACGCCCTGGTTTTAGTATTCTGTGTTCTCTTTATTATTTTGGTTCGGCCAGGGTTTGACATGGGTGATTTATGTGGTTTGTTTTGTCTAGGGGTTTTGTAGTTTATGGGATTGTGTTTAGTTAAGTAGTCTAGGAAAGTCTATGGTTGCCTAGAGTGGTTCTCAATCAGAGGAAGGTGTTTATCGTTGTCTCTGATTGGGAACCATTTTTAGGCAGCCATATTCTTTGAGTATGTCGTGGGTGATTGTTCCTGTCTCTGTGTTTTGCACCAGTTAGGACTGTTTTTGTTTTTTTCACGTTTCTTGTTTTGTATAAGTGTATTGTTCACATTTTCATCTTTCATTAAAGATGTATAACGATAACCACGCTGCGTTTTGGTCCGCCTCTCTTTCACCAGAAGAAAACCGTAACAGATTCACCTACCACAACAGGACCAAGCGGCGTGGTGACAGGCAGCGGCAGCAGGAGCTGTGCAAAGAGGAATGGACATGGGAAGACGAATTGGACGGTAAAGGACCCTGGGCACAGCCAGGAGAATATCTCCGCCCCAAAGAAGAGCTGGAGGCAGAGAAAGAGGAGAGGCGCTGGTATGAGGAGAAAGCACGGCGGCGCGGATGGAAGCCCGAGAGTCAGCCCCAAACATTTCTTGGGGGGCGGCACAGGGAGAGTGTGGCAGAGTCAGGAGTCAGACCTGAGCCAACACCCCTGTTTATCGTAAGGAGCCAAGGAGGAAACCAGAACGAGAGCCGGTGTTGGAGGTGAGCGAAGCAGAGACTGTGAAGAAATTAATGTGGAAATTGGAGGAGAGAGTTATGAGGGAGTTGCTGTGTTGGTGCATGAGGCACGGAATTCGCCCGACGGAGCGTGTCGGGGATTTGATTGCACCTGGGTCAGCTCTCCATACTCGTCCTGAGGTGCGTGCTAGTCGGCTGGTGAAGATTGTGCCAGCCTCACGCACCAGGCCTCCTGTGCACCTCCCTAGCCTTGCACGTCCTGTGCCAGCTCAGCGCTACAGTGCGCCTAGCAGGGCTAACCGTGTTATGCGGTGGAACGCACGGTGTCCCCAGTACGTGTGCTTAGCCCGGTACGCTACATCTCAGCTTCTCACATCTGCCGGACTAGGGTGAAGATCCAGCCAGGGCGGTTGGTGCCAGCCCTGCTCTCAAGATCTCCAGTACACCTTCACGGTCCGGTCCATCCAGTGCCACCTCCACACACCAGCCCTCCGGTGGCAGCTCCCCGCACCAGGCTTCCTGTGCGTGTCCTCGGCCCAGTACCACCACTGCCAGCACCACGCACCAGGCCTACAGTGCGCCTCGCCTGTCCGGCGCTGCCGGTACCTCCCTCCTCTCCAGCGCTAGCGGAGCCTCCCTCCTCTCCAGCGCTGCCGGAGTCTCCCGCCTGTCCAGTGCCGCCGGAGTCTCCCGCCTGTCCAGTGCCGCCGGAGTCTCCCACCTGTCCAGCGCCGCCGGAGTCTCCCGCCTGTCTTCCGCCGCCGGAGTCTCACGCCTGTCATGAGCAGCCAGAGTCTCCCGCCTGTCATGAGCCGCCAGAGTCTCCCGACAGCATGGAGCAGCCAGAGCCGCCAGTCAGAATGGAGCAGCCAGAGCCACCAGTCAGCATGGAGCAGCCAGAGCCGCCAGTCAGCATGAATCTGCCAGAGCCGTCAACCTGCCTGAGCTTCCTCTCAGTCCTGAGCTTCCTCTCAGTCTTGAGCTACCCCTCAGTCTTGATTTACCCCTCAGTCCCGAGCTACCCCTCAGTCCCGAGCTACCTCAGTCCCGAGCTGTCCCTCAGTCCGGAGCTGCCCCTCAGTCCAGTGGGGCCCTTTGTTAAGATTAGTAGGCCAAGGTCGACGGCGAGGGTCGCCAATCTAAGGACGCTAAGGAGGTGGACAAAGACTGTGATGGAGTGGGGTCCACGTCCAGCGCCAGAGCCGCCACCGTGGACAGATGCCCACCCAGAACCTCCCCTATGGGTTTAGGTGTGCGGCCGGGAGTCCGCACCTTTGGGGGAGGGGGTACTGTCACGCCCTGGTTTTAGTATTCTGTGTTCACTTTATTATTTTGGTTCGGCCAGGGTTTGACATGGGTGATTTATGTGGTTTGTTTTGTCTAGGGGTTTTGTAGTTTATGGGATTGTGTTTAGTATAGTAGTCTAGGAAAGTCTATGGTTGCCTAGAGTGGTTCTCAATCAGAGGCAGGTGTTTATCATTATCTCTGATTGGGAACCATATTTAGGCAGCCATATTCTTTGTGTTTTGCACCAGTTAGGACTGTTTTTGTTTTTTTCATGTTTCTTGTTTTGTACAAGTATATTGTTCACATTTTCATCTTTCATTAAAGATGTATAAAGAACGTAACAATTTGACTATTATATTGTGATCACTGCATCCTATGGATTAGGATACTGCTTTAAAGTATATATCTACAGCGTTAGTAACGATGTGATCAATACATGTTGATGATTTAAATCCTGTACCGTTTGTAACTACCCTGGCTGGTTGACTGGCAACCTAATCCAGATTTCAGGCACTGGTTACAGTTTGAAGTTTTTTCCTGAGTGGGTAGCTTGATGATAGCCAGTCAATATTTAAATCACCCAGAAAATATACTTCTCTGTTGATATCACGTACATTATCATTTTCGCTCGCTTGTAACCGCGAGAAGCCACTAAAAACCGCTAGAAAGAGCTAGAAACCACTAAAAACTGATGCAAACCGCTAGGAACCACACAAAAGACCACACTTGCCATTTTGGCACTGAGTTGGATTTTGGAGGGGATTTTTTTTTGCAGAGCTTTTATTAATACTTTAATTAGTGGACCAACTGGCAAGTGTCTTCATTGACATTTTCAACCTCTCCCTGACCGAGTCTGTAATACCTACATGTTTCAAGCAGGCCGCCATACTTCCTGTACCCAAGGAAGCGAATGTTACCTGCCTAAATAATTACCGCCCCGTAGCACTCGATAGCCATGAAGTGCTTTGAAAGGCTGGTGATGGTTCACATCAACAGCGTCCTCCCGGATACCCTAGACCCACTCCAATTTGCATACCACTCCAACAGATCCACAGATGATGCAATCTCAATCGCACTCCACACTGCCCTTTCAAACCTGGACAAAAGGAATACCTATGTGAGAATGCTATTCATTGACCACAGCTCAGCGTTCAACACCATAGTGCCCTCGAAGCTCATCACTAAGCTAAGGACACAGGGAGTAAACACCTCCTTCTGCAACTGGTTGTAAGGGTAGGCAACAACACGTCTGCCACGATGATCCTCAACACTGGGGACGCTCAGGGGTGTGTACTTAGTCCCCTCCTGTACTTCCTGTTCACCCTCAACTACGTGACCAAACATGACTCCAGCACCATCATTAAGTTTGCTGACAACACAACAGTTGTAGGCCTGATCACCTACAACTATGAGACAGCCTATAGGGAGGAGGTCAGAGATCTGGCATCAAAGACTCCAGTCACCCAAGTCATAGACTGTTTCTCTGCTATTGCATGGTAAGCGGGTACCAGAGCTCCAATTCCAGGACAAAAAGGCTCCTTAACAGCTTCTACCCCCAAGGCATAAGACTGCTGAACAATTAATCAAATGGCTACCGGACTATTTACATTGGATAGCAACAACAACTGCCCGAGTTACACCAGGAACGCACAATCCCGCCATCAGTGCTCAGACTATCCGCAATAGGCTGAAAGAGGAAGGCCTGTGGGCTTGTAGGCCTGTTGTAAGGCAGGTCCTCACCAGACATCACCGGCAAATGTTACTTTTGATTTTGACTCCCCTTTGTTCACGGACACATTATTCCATTTTTGTTTGTCACATCTGTGGAATTTGTTCAGTTTATGTCTCAGTTTTTGAATCTTGTTATGTTCATACAAATATTTACACTGTCACGCCTTGGTCTTAGTATTTTGTGTTTTCTTTATTTATTTGGTCAGGCCAGGGTGTGACATGGGTTATTGTGGTGTGTTTTTGTCTTAGGGGTTTTGTGGGGTGTCTACGTAGTCTATGGCTGCCTGAGGCGGTTCTCAATCAGAGTCAGGTGATTATCGTTGTCTATGATTGGGAACCATATTTAGGCAGCCATATTCTGTGAGTGTTTCGTGGGTGATTGTTCCTGTCTCTGTGTTTGTTGTCACAAGATAGGCTGTAACAGGTTTTCACGTTTCGTTTGTTGTTTTGTTATTTTAGTTATTTCATGTATCGTTCAATTTCATTAAAGAACATGAGTAACCACCATGCCGCTTTTTGGTCCGCTCCTCTTTCTACAGACGAACGCCGTTACATACACGTTAAGTTTGCTGAAAATAAACGCAGTGGACAGTGAGTGGACGTTTCTTTTTTTGCTGAGTTTGTATTCCTGAAGTCCTGTCAAAAACATAAAAAGTGAATATGGAATTGAAGGCAGAAATTGTCATCACTTTCCCTGCGTATCAGAAGAGTAATGTGCTGTTTCCCTATGATGATGTACAATAGTAGCTAAACGTAGCAAAGTAAACACATCAGTTATGTTTGCTCACTTTGTACAGTCTAGTCAGTGTCTTACAGAGCAATTGGTGGATACCAACACAATGTGGGCACTACAAGCATGTGAGAAATTGAAGGAAAACACATCCTTACCAGTCTGAGCTGATGAAGCATCCACATTCACCCATACCACCAGACACAGCAGAGTCAGAGATGATTTCATGTTGATCAAATGGTAGATGCAGTAAAAATGGAAGCAGTAGAAGATAAATATTAGAGTGTCTATCCCAAAGTTAATGTTTGTCTACAGAGTTCCAGCCCCCAGGGAGCACTGAAGAGAACCACTGTCCAGAGGGACTGACCCAAATACTAGAATTCAATCAAACCTACGTTGCGGGGAGGGGAAACACTGAGGAAAATGCTGAATGTAGGAACTGCATTGGTTCTGTCTATTCATTAATTGAGCAAATCAAAACAAATGTAAAAGTGCAAATCATTTGGTCATCCATATAGAGACATTTCTAATCTGAAGAGCATAGATTTAGAGATAGAAAGATGTTTAGACAGGTAGCAAATACTTTGAATGTTGATTGTAATGATGATAAGCTCCATTTGTAAGGTCATTGATGAATCACCAAATATGCTGAACAAATGTGTACTGACATAAACCTCACATCTGTTTACTGTCTATTGACATAGCTATGTTTGTTCCAGCAAGACAACCTTTTCCCGTCAAGCCGTATTAGCCAGGGGCAAAAGGGACAAAATCAATTTAAAGTTCATGTTTTATTGACTTCTACACCTTGAGAGCATGCCAGGGTTTACCTCACATTAACCTACCAACTAAACAAAACACACAATGTTACATTTAACTTTTTCTTGCATATGAGAATTGAAGGTCAATATTCCTGCCTCAATGTGTAGAATGCAAAGAACACATCTATGACACTCAGTAACGATGATGCAGTTGAAATACTTGGCAAGGACCACGAGGACATTTTACTAGATATTGTCTGGCTGCTTTGATATTGTTAAAAATATACGTCATGTTTCTTTATAGTGAACTTTGATCATGTCATCCCCAGCACCACTAACTTCCCACTGAGCACACACTGGTTGAATCAACGTTGTTTCCATGTCAATTAAATTGAATAACGTGGAAAAGATGTTGATTTGGCGTCTGTGTCCTGTGGGATGGGAAGGCTTGATGGTGTATGGGATAATATTCCAGGGAACAATTAAAATAATACATATTAGATTAGAGTAGATTTGTTTAGATTAGAGTAGATTGGATTAGAGTAGATTAGAGTAGATTGGATTAGAGTAGATTAGAGTAGATTGGAGTAGATTGGATTAGAGTAGATTAGAGTAGATTGGATTAGAGTAGATTAGAGTAGACTAGATTTGATTAGAGTAAATGAGATTTTATTAAATTAAATTGATTAAATTAGAATCAGAGGCACTTTATTTAATGTTGGACAATCATGAAGCTGAAAATAATTTAAGAAAACTATTGACAGGGGTTATTCGTTGACATGTTTGTCCAACAAGCCAGTGGCCATCTCTTCCTGTCAGCTGAAGCCACTATTGGCAATGAGGCAAGTTCATGACCCCATGTATACACTGCTGACGAAAATCAACACTTCCTGGGCTAAGTCTACGATGACCAGTACACTTAAAAGTGACATAGTCCACATATGTAACAGAGTGTTTAGTTTGATCTGTCTGAGGATGCATGAATTGGATTTTCTGTGTGTTCATCAGCTGATCGTCCACAGTGTAGGGTTCTGAAACGAGAAGATGGTACATGAATCAGTGTGTGAATATGTCCTGAAGATCAGGTGGCATTACAATTGGCTACAGTAGCAAGTCAATGTGCAGTACAGGTTAGTCGATGTCATTAGTACATGTAGGCAGGGGTAAAGTGACTGCATAGATTATATATCGAACGAGCTTGGGGTTACAGGTGGTCATATAGAACGAGCTTGGGGTTACAGGTGGTCATATAGAACGAGCTTAGGGTTACAGGTGGTCATATCGAACGAGCTTGGGGTTACAGGTGGTCATATAGAACGAGCTTGGGGTTACAAGTGGTGATCCTTGGCGTGATCCTGGACAACACCCTGTCGTTCTCAACTAACATCAAGGCGGTGGCCCGTTCCTGTAGGTTCATGCTCTACAACATCCGCAGAGTACGACCCTGCCTCACACAGGAAGCGGCACAGGTCCTAATCCAGGCACTTGTCATCTCCCGTCTGGATTACTGCAACTCGCTGTTGGCTGGGCTCCCTGCCTGTGCCATTAAACCCCTACAACTCATCCAGAACGCCGCAGCCCATCTGGTGTTCAACCTTCCTAAGTTCTCTCGCGTCACCCCGCTCCTCCGCTCTCTCCACTGACTTCCAGTTGAAGCTCGCATCCGCTACAAGACCATGGTGCTTGCCTACGGAGCTGTGAGGGGAACGGCACCTCAGTACCTCCAGGCTCTGATCAGGCCCTACACCCAAACAAGGGCACTGCGTTCATCCACCTCTGGCCTGCTCGCCTCCCTACCACTGAGGAAGTACAGTTCCCGCTCAGCCCAGTCAAAACTGTTCGCTGCTCTGGCCCCCCAATGGTGGAACAAACTCCCTCACGACGCCAGGACAGCGGAGTCAATCACCACCTTCCGGAGACACCTGAAACCCCACCTCTTTAAGGAATACCTAGGATAGGATAAGTAATCCTTCTCACCCCCCCCCTTTTAAGATTTAGATGCACTATTGTAAAGTGACTGTTCCACTGGATGTCATTGTCATGTTTTGTCATATTTTGTCATGTCTTGTCCCTGTGCTTTCTCTTCTATTCGTTTCCCCCTGCTGGTCTTATTAGGTTCTTTCCCTCTCTCTATCTCTCTCTCTCTCTCTCTCTCTCTCTCTCTCTCTCTCTCTCTCTCTCTCTCTCTCTCTCTCTCTCTATCGTTCCGTTCCTGCTCCCAGCTGTTCCTCATTCTCCTAACTACCTCGTTTACTCTTTCACACCTGTCCCCTATTTTGCCCTCTGATTAGAGTCCCTATTTCTCCCTCTGTTTCCGCTTCTGTCCTTGTCGGATCCTTGTTTGATGTTTGCTGTGCTGTGTTCTTGTTCCGTCGTGTTTTTGCCTTCATCAGATGCTGCGAGTGAGCAGGTGTCTCTATCAGCTACGGCCTGCGCCTACCCGAAGCGACCTGCAGTCTGTGGCCGCTTCTCCTGTTGTTCCCCTCTACAGACTAGAGGATTTCTGTTATTCCTGTTTGGACATTACCTGTGAAAGAATTCAGGATTAGTCGTTTTCTGTTAAGACTGGAATAAACTCTGTTTCTGTTAAGTCGCTTTTGGGTCCTCATTCACCTGCATAACAGAAGGATCCGACCAAGAATGGACCCAGCGACTACGGATTCTCTCTACTCTGCTGTCGAGTTCCAGGGAGCGATGCTAGGCAGACACGAACAGGAATTGTCTGCTGCTCGACATGCCGTTGAGACCCTGGCCGCCCAAGTCTCCGGCCTCTCGGAGGAGATTCACAATCTCCGCCTCGATCCACCGGTTACCTCCTGGGCTTCCGGGTCTCCGGAGCCCAGAATTAATAACCCACCGTGCTACTCTGGGGAGCCCACTGAATGTCGCTCGTTCCTTACCCAGTGTGATATAGTGTTCTCTCTCCAGCCCCACACGTACTCCAGGGGTATTGCTCGTATCGCCTACGTCATATCTCTCCTCACTGGACGGGCTCGGGAGTGGGGCACGGCTATCTGGGAGGCAAGGGCTGAGTGTACTAACCAGTATCAGAACTTTAAGGAGGAGATGATACAGGTTTTTGATCGTTCTGTTTTTGGGAAAGAAGCTTCCTGGTCCCTGTCTTCCCTATGTCAAGGTAATCGATCCATAACGGATTACTCTATAGAGTTTCGCACTCTTGCTGCCTCCAGTAACTGGAACGAGCAGGCGTTGCTCGCTCGTTTTCTGGAGGGACTCCACGCTAAGGTTAAGGATGAGATTCTCTCCCGGGAGGTTCCATCCAGCGTGGATTCTTTGATTGAACTCGCTATTCGCATAGAACGACGGGTAGATCTTCGTCACCGAGCTCATGGAAGAGAGCTCGCGTTAACTGTGTCCCCCCTCTCTCCGACACTACCATCTTTCCCCACTGACTCAGGTGTTGAGCCCATGCAGCTGGGGGGTATTCGCATCTCGACTAAGGAGAGGGAACGGAGAATCACCAACCGCCTCTGTCTCTATTGCGGTTCCGCTGGTCATTTTGTCATTTCATGTCCAGTTAAAGGCCAGAGCTCATCAGTAAGCAGAGGGCTACTGATAAGCGCTACTACTCTGTCCTCTCCGTCAAGTTCCTGTACTACCTTGCTGGTCCATCTACGCTGGACCGGTTCGGCAGCTTCCTGCAGTGCATTAATAGACTCTGGGGCGGAGGGCTGTTTTATGGACAAAGCCTGGGCTCGGGAACATGACATTCCTCTCAGACAGTTAGGGGAGCCCACGGCCATGTTCGCCTTGGATGGTAGTCCTCTCCCCAGTATATTATGTGAAACACTACCTTTAACCCTCACAGTATCTGGTAACCATAGTGAGACCATTTCTTTTTTGATTTTTCGTTCACCTTTTACACCTGTTGTTTTGGGTCATCCCTGGCTAGTGTGTCATAATCCTTCTTTTGATTGGTCTAGTAATTCTATCCTTTCCTGGAACGTTTCTTGTCATGTGAAATGTTTAATGTCTGCTTTTCCTCCTGTTTCTTCTGCCCCCTCTTCACAGGAGGAGCCTGGTGATTTGACAGGATTGCCGGAGGAATATCATGATCTGCGCACGGTCTTCAGTCGATCCAGAGCCACCTCCCTTCCTCCTCACCAGTCGTATGATTGTTGTACTGATCTCCTCAAGAAGCGTTTAACATCCGCTCCTATCCTTGTTACACCTGACGTTACTAAACAGTTCATTGTCGAGGTAGACACGTCAGAGGTGGGCGTGGGAGCCATTCTGTCCCAGCGCTCCCATACTGACGATAAGGTCCACCCTTGCGCGTATTTTTCTCATCGCCTGTCGCCGTCGGAACGTAACTATGATGTGGCTAACCGCGAACTGCTCGCCATCCGTTTAGCCCTAGGCGAATGGCGACAGTGGTTGGAGGGGGCGACCGTTCCTTTTGTCGTTTGTACTGACCATAAGAACCTTGAGTACATCCGTTCTGCCAAACGACTTAATGCGCGTCAGGCTCGTTGGGCGCTGTATTTCGCTCATTTCGAGTTCGTTATTTCTTATCGTCCGGGCACTAAGAACACCAAGCCTGATGCTTTATCCCGTCTCTTCAGTTCTTCTGTAGCCTCTACCGACCCCGAGGGAATTCTCCCTGAGGGGCGTGTTGTCGGGTTGAATGTCTGGGGAATTGAGAGACAGGTAAGGCAAGCACTCACTCACACTCCGTCACCGCACGCTTGTCCTAGGAACCTTCTTTTCGTTCCCGTTTCTACTCGTCTGGCCGTTCTTCAGTGGGCTCACTCTGCCCAGTTAGCTGGCCACCCCGGCGTTCGGGGTACGCTTGCTTCTATTCGCCAGCGTTTTTGGTGGCCGACTCAGGAGCGTGACACGCGCCGTTTCGTGGCTGCTTGTTCGGACTGCGCGCAGACTATGTCCGGTAACTTTCTTCTTGCTTCTGCTCCTGGCCTTGCTGGGTCTCAGTCTGTCCCCAGCCACCGCATCTCTCCTGGTCCTGTTTCTGCACTTGCTGTGTCTCAGTCTGTCCACAGCCACCGCCTCTCTCCTGTTCCTGGTCTTAGCCTTGCTGTGTCTCAGTCTGTCCCTAGTTGTTACTCTCCTGGCCTGTTTGGTCCTGATTGCTCTAACTCTTACAGTTCTCTACCCGTGTCTCATTTTTATAATAGTAATTGCACTAGATTCCCTCTTCATTGTTTCCCATTTCGGTCCTGAGGAGAGGAGTTGGGTTCTTTCTCGGGACGTGCTGGACCGTTCGTTGATCAATGATTTCCTCCGTTGCCGCCAGGATTCCTCCTCGAGTGCGCCAGGAGGCGCTCGGTGAGTGGGGGGGTACTGTCATGTTTTGTCATAGATTGTCATGTCTTGTCCCTGTGCTTTCTCTTCTATTCGTTTCCCCCTGCTGGTCTTATTAGGTTCTTTCCCTCTCTCTATCTCTCTCTCTCTCTCTCTCTCTCTCTCTCTCTCTCTCTCTCTCTCTCTCTCTATCGTTCCGTTCCTGCTCCCAGCTGTTCCTCATTCTCCTAACTACCTCGTTTACTCTTTCACACCTGTCCCCTATTTTGCCCTCTGATTAGAGTCCCTATTTCTCCCTCTGTTTCCGCTTCTGTCCTTGTCGGATCCTTGTTTGATGTTTGCTGTGCTGTGTTCTTGTTCCGTCGTGTTTTTGCCTTCATCAGATGCTGCGAGTGAGCAGGTGTCTCTATCAGCTACGGCCTGCGCCTACCCGAAGCGACCTGCAGTCTGTGGCCGCTTCTCCTGTTGTTCCCCTCTACAGACTAGAGGATTTCTGTTATTCCTGTTTGGACATTACCTGTGAAAGAATTCAGGATTAGAATAAACTCTGTTTCTGTTAAGTCGCTTTTGGGTCCTCATTCACCTGCATAACAGTCATAAGGTGAATGCACCAATTTGTAAGTCGCTCTGGATAAATGACTTAAATGTAAAATGTAAATGTTAAATGTGGCTAGAAAGCCGGTGATGTCGACCGCCGAACACCGCCCGAACAAGGAGAGGGACTGACTTCGGCGGAAGTTGTGACAATACTTGTTCTTCCACTAGTGTTGCAATTATTGTTTTAGCTAAATAATATACATACATATCTACAATATTCTAATATACATACTGTAGGTTTAGAGCTAGTCTCATCTACCAGTGAGGTTAAAGCATGTGGCTGAGGATAGTTTAGAGCTAGTCTCATCTACAAGTGAGGTTAAAGTATGTGGCTGAGGATAGTTTAGAGCTAGTCTCATCTACCAGTGAGGTTAAAGTATGTAGCTGAGGATAGTTTAGAGCTAGTCTCATCTACCAGTGAGGTTAAAGCATGTGGCTGAGGATAGTTTAGAGCTAGTCTCATCTACCAGTGAGGTTAAAGTATGTGGCTGAGGATAGTTTAGAGCTAGTCTCATCTACCAGTGAGGTTAAAGTATGTGGCTGAGGATAGTTTAGAGCTAGTCTCATCTACCAGTGAGGTTAAAGCATGTGGCTGAGGATAGTTTAGACCTAGTCTCATCTACCAGTGAGGTTAAAGCATGTGGCTGAGGATAGTTTAGAGCTGCTGCTCTCATCTACCAGTGAGGTTAAAGTATGTGGCTGAGAATAGTTTAGAGCTGCTCTCATCTACCAGTGAGGTTAAAGCATGTGGCTGAGGATAGTTTAGAGCTGCTCTCATCTACCAGTGAAGTTAAAGCATGTGGCTGAGGATAGTTTAGATCTAGTCTCATCTACCAGTGAGGTTAAAGTATGTGGCTGAGGATAGTTTAGAGCTAGTCTCATCTACCAGTGAGGTTAAAGCATGTGGCTGAGGATAGTTTAGAGCTAGTCTCATCTACCAGTGAGGTTAATGTATGTGGCTGAGGATAGTTTAGAGCTAGTCTCATCTACCAGTGAGGTTAAAGTATGTGGCTGAGGATAGTTTAGAGCTAGTCTCATCTACCAGTGAGGTTAAAGTATGTGACTGAGGATAGTTTAGAGCTAGTCTCATCTACCAGTGAGGTTAAAGTATGTGGCTGAGGATAGTTTAGAGCTAGTCTCGTCTACCAGTGAGGTTAAAGTATGTGGCTGAGGATAGTTTAGAGCTAGCCTCATCTACCAGTGAGGTTAAGTCTTGTGTCTGAGGATAGTTTAGAGCTAGTCTCATCTACCAGTGAGGTTAAGTCTTGTGTCTGAGGATGGTTTAGAGCTAAAAATAAATTGAGGGATACAGTTAGTTTGAACGCTGATAGGCTCCATTAAAACATATGTATGGTCATTATTGAATCACAATCAAATACTGTACTTACATATCCCTTATATAAATCTGGTTAACTGTCTATGGACATGGCCTTCAGAATGTTCCAGTAAGGCAGAGTCACTGTTTCCCGTAAAGCCTTGTTTTCCAGGGGCAAAATGGGAAGGCCAAAATCTATTTCTACGCCGAATGAGCATGCCAGGGTTTAGCCCATATTACCTTACCAACTAGACTAAACATTAAAAGTTATTTGGCAAATGAGAATTGAAAGTCAATATTCCTGCCTTAATGTTCAAGATTCACTCAGTGACGATGTTGTAGTTGAAATACATGGCAAAGAACACCACATTAATATTTTTAATAGATATTGTCTGGCTGCTTCAATATTGTAAAAAATACCTGGTGATAATATTCCCAGATAACAATGAACTAAAGAGTAGATGAGTAAATATGAACCAGAGGCACTTTATTTAATGTTGGACAATCATGGAACTATGAATCTGCAAATAATTGGAGCAAACTATTGACAGAGGTTATTCATTTACATGTTTGTCCAACAAGACAGTAGTCATCACTTTCCGTAAGCTGAGATCAATATGGGCAAAGAGGCAAAGTCATGACCCCATGTATACACTGCTGATGAAAACCAACACTACCTGGTCAAGTCTACTATGAGCAGCACACTAAACAGTGATATGATCCCCATGTGGTAAATGGAGTGTATTTTTATTTTCAGTCTAATATGCTCATTGGATGTTCTGTGTGTTCATCAGCTGTTCATCCCAAACTGGATACGGTTACAAGGGCCTCGGGTTCTGAAACGAGAAGATGGTACAGGAATCAGTGTGTGAATATGTCCTGAAGATCAGGTGGCATTACAGTTTGGCCCCGTTCCAATTTTCTCCCTCACTCCAATCCCTAGGCCCTTATTATCTCCACCGGCTAGTCAGAGATCACAGGGGGGATTTGAAAGGGAATTGATCCTAACAATCCACCATGATCTGTGAATGGGAATGAGGATGGGAATAGCATAGGGATGTGAGCTTGTGATTGGATATGAATCAGGCAAACGTTGTTTCAAGGATATAACTAATTCAGACTTGTCATCTCTCCAATCCAGATCCCTCTAGGACACGTCTTGTAGGATGAAATTCTATTAAGGGTTTAGTAAGACTTGCAGTCATAATGAACTGATTCTCCCTTTCAGTATCGTTCTCTGGTACGGCCCATCGTTTCTCCGTTAATGAGATGTGGAGGTGGTCCACAGAAATCCTTGGGTTCTAGGAACACATGAGTGAGGTCATAGAAGTAATAGTGATGAAATGTACCCAGCTGCTTTCATTAAACATCAAGAATAGCAAACTGTCCAGAAATCTCCCCTACCCTTTCTGAAATGCTTTATTTTGCTTCATTTTGTGTGTGAGTTGGAGATAATTGTAAATCTACTTTAAACAATACATAACTTTGTTGTGTTGCATTATTTCCCAATGTGTCACGAGTCCGACCGAAGGTGGCTTCCCTTCCTGGTCGGGTGGCGCTCGGCGGTCGTCGTCACCGGCCTATTAGCTGCCACTGATTGTCTTTCCTCCCCCTCCTTGTATGTTTATTGGTAGCACCTGTTTGTGTTGATTAGTTGGGCTTCTTTAGACAGCCGGCCCGCCTGTTGGTTGTGCGGGATTATTCATTGTAACTTTCGGCTCTGTAGTAGAGGAACGTGTTAGTTCCTGGTCGTGCATTTTTCAGTAGTCATTTTTCATTCCCTGTGTTTTGGGGCTGTTATTATTGTGAGCACCCTGTGGTGCGTTGGTGCAATTAAAGAGCACAGCATTGCACTCTCTGTCTCCTGCGTTTGACTCCACACCCACGACACCTGGAGCATTACACAATGTGTTAAATCAATACAAATACAATTTATTGTCACAAATTGGAAAGGAGTGACTCCACTGTCCATTGGTTGAGCAGACAACCTCTGATTCCCCCTTCAGAACATGTCTAGAGTTGCTGCACTCAAACTGTAGCCAGTGTTCATACTTCATGGTGGTGTTGTTTTGGAGAACTCCTAACACATTCACATTATGAATAAAGTGACCAGTGATCCATTTGTTAGATGGGGAAATTATTTCAAGTCTGTATCTAGACAGCAGCCTCTCTGTGTTAGTGATGGCTGTATAACAGTCTGATGGCCTTGAGATAGAAGCTATTTTTCAGTCTCTCGGCCCCAGCTTTTATGCACCTGTACTGACCTCGCCTTCTGGATGGTAGCGGGGTGAACAGGCAGTGGATCGGGTGGTTGTTGTCCTTGATGATCTTTTGGGCTTCCTGTGAAATCGGGTGCTGTAGGTGTCTTGAAAGGCAGGTAGCTTGCCCCCCCCTGTGATGTGTTGTGCAGACCGCACCACCCTCTCGAGAGCCCCGATGTTGTGGGTGGTGCAGTCGCCGTACCAGGCGGTGTTACAGAATGCTCTCAATTGTGCATCAGTAACAGTTTGTGACGGTTTTAGGTGGCAAGCCAAATTTCTTCAGCCTCCTGAGGTTGAAGAGGCGCTGTTAGGCCTTCTTCACCACACTGTCTGTGTGAGTGGACCATTTCATTTTGTCTGTGATGTGTACGCCGATGTGGAAAGGGGGGTGCTCCCTCTGCTGTTTCCTGAAGTCCACGATCATCTCATTTCTTTTGTTGACATTGAGTGACAGGTTGTTTTCCTGACAACACACTCCCAGTGCACTCACCCCATACCTACCGGCTGTCTCGTTTTTGTTGTGATCAAGCCTACTACTGTTATGTTGTCTGCAAACTTGATGATCAAGTTGGAGGCGTGCATGGCCACACAGTCATGGGTGAACAGGGAGTACAGGAGGGGCTGATCACACACCCTTGTGGGGCTCCAGTGGTGAGGATCAGCGAAGTGTAGATGTTGTTTCTTACCTTCACCACCTGGGGGCAAATCATCAAGAAGTACAGGACCAAATCACACAGGGATGGTTGTGACCCAGGGCCTCAAGCCTAATGATGAGCTTGGAGGCTACTATAGAGTTGAATGCTGAGCTGTAGTCAATGAACAGCATTCTTACATAGGCATTCCTCTTGTTCAGATGGGATAGGGCAGTGTGCAGTGTGATGGTGATTGCATCTTCTGTGGACCTATTGGGGCGGTAAGGTGACAGGTAAGGTGGAGGTGATATGATCCTTGACTAGTCTCTCAAAGCACTTCATGATGACAGAAGTAGGTGCTACAGGGGGATAGGCATTTAGTTCAGTAACCTTAGCCTTCTTGGGTACAGGATCAATAGTGGCCATCTTGAAGCATGTTGGGACAGCAAACTGGGATAGGGAGAGATTAAATATGTCTCTAAACACATCAGCCAGCTGGTCTGCGCATCCTCTAAGGACGCGGCTAGGGATACCGTCTGGGCCGGCAGCCTTGTGAGGGATAACTAAATTAAATGTCTTACTCACGCCGGCCTTGGAGAAGAAGAACACACAGTCCTTGTGAGTAGGCCACGTCGGTGGCACTGTATTTTTCTCAAAGAGGACAAAGAAGGTGTTTAGTTTGTCTGGAAGCAAGACGTCGGTGTCCGTGAAGTGGCAGGTTTTCTTGTTGTAGTCCGTGATTTTCTGTAGACCCAGCCACATACGTCTCGTGTCTGAGCCATTGAATTGCTGTCATGCTGAAACAGGAAAGGGCCTTCCCCAAAGGTGGAAGCACAGAATCGTCTACAATGCAATTGTATGCTGTAGCATTTAGATTTCCCTTCACTGGAACAAAGGGGCCCAGCCCAAACCATGAAAAACAGCCCCAGACCATTATTCTTCCTCCACCAAATTTTAAAGTTGCCACTATGCATTGGGGCAGGTAGTATTATCCTGGCATATGGCAATCCTAGATTCGTCCTTCAGACTACCAGATGGTGAAACGTGATTCATGACTCCAGAGAACGCATTTCCACTGCTCTAGAGTCCAATGGCGGTGAGCTTCACACCACTCCAGGCGATGCTTGGCATTGTACATGGTGATCTTAAGCTTGTGTGTGACTGCTCGGCCAGGGAAACCCATTTCACGAAGCCCTGGATGAACAGTTCTTGCGCTGACGTTGCTTCCAAATGCAGTTTGGAACTCAGTTCTGAGTGTTGCAACCTAGCGCTTCAGCATTCAGCGGTTCCGCTCTGTGAGTTTGTGTAGCCTACCACTTTGTGGCTGCCCTGTTGTTGCTGTTAGACATTTCCACTTCTCAATAAGAGCGCTTACAATTGACCGGGACAGCTCTAGCAGGGCAGAAATTTGACAAACTGACTAGTTGGAAAGGTGGTATTCTATGATGGTGCCACGTTAAAAGTCACTGAGCTTAAGGCCAATTTTTGTCTATGGAGATTGCATGGCTATGTGGTCGATTTTATACACTTATCAACAGGTGTTGCTGACATAGCCGAATAGCCGAAACATCTTTGTTTAAAGATAATGTGTACTTGTGAACTGTGGAGGGGAAAAGACAACCAAAAGAGGAGGTTGAGAAAGGGTGAGATGCCAACTAAGAACAGAGCTGTTTGAAGAGGAGATCTTCACGTTTTGTGAACCGTATGTAGAAGCGGAAATATGGACCATGTTGACCACAGCCTTTTCTCATATTCCTTATTGAGGATCTTAACTCAAGCCAGTTTGCTACAGCAGGAAACAAATCCTACAAATTCCTATTAGGTGTAGTAATGTCACACTGCCGTAATACATTACTGCTTAGAAGCCTTTTTAAAACATAAATACAGTACATTTATGTATGTACTGTATACAATACAGTACATACATAAAGTTTGCATTTCCTGCTGTACAGGTGAATTGTTTTGTTAGCAACAAAAGAGCAATAAAATGAATATCGAACATCTGTACATAAGAACATTATCTTCATCCAGTAGACCATATCAGGTGTATGAAAAGTATTTCTGGTTTCATGTTGCTATTACTGGTTTGATGTTATAACAGCAGCTTGTGAGATGCACAGATTCATTTACATTTACATTTACATTTAAGTCATTTAGCAGACGCTCTTATCCAGAGTGACTTACAAATTGGTGCATTCACCTTATGACATCCAGTGGAACAGCCCTTTACAAGCATCTAAATCTTTTAAGGGGGGCTGCTTTATCCTATCCTAGGTATTCTGGGTGGGGTTTCAGGTGTCTCCGGAAGGTGGTGATTGACTGCTGTCCTGGCGTCGTGAGGAGTTTGTTCCACCCAGCAGCAACAGTTTTGACTGGGCTTGCAGTAATCCAGTGGTAGGGACGAGCAGGAGATGACAAGTGCCTGGATTAGGGCCTGATCAGAGCCTGGAGGTACTGAGGTGCGTTCCCCTCACAGCTCCGTAGGCAAGCACCATGGTCTTGCAGCGGATCGAGCTTCAACTGGAAGCCAGTGGAGAGAGCGGAGGATGTTGTGAGAGCATGAACGGGCTGCAGCGTTCTGGATGAGTTGTAGGGGAACGTTGCAGTAATCCAGACGGGAGATGACAAGGCCACTCTGCGGATGTTGTAGAGCATGAACCCTTGATGTTAGTTGAGAACGACAGGGTGTTGTCCAGGATCACGCCAAGGTTCTTAGCGCTCTGGGAGGAGGACACAATGGAGTTGTCAACCGTGATGGCGAGATCATGGAACGGGCAGTCCTTCCCTGGGAGGAAGAGCAGCTCCGTCTTGCCAAGGTTCAGCTTGAGGTGGTGATCCGTCATCCACACTGATATGTCTGCCAGACATGCAGAGATGCGATTCGCCACCTGGTCATCAGAAGGGGGAAAGGAGAATATTAATTGCGTGTCGTCTGCATAGCAATGATAGGAGAGACCATGTGAGGTTATGACAGAGCCAAGTGACTTGGTGTATAGCGAGAATAAGAGAGGGCCTAGAACAGAGCTCTGGGGGACACCAGTGGTGAGAGCGCGTGGTGAGGAGACAGATTCTCGCCACACCACCTGGTAGGAGCGACCTGTCAGGTAGGACGCAATCCAAGCGTGGGCCGCGCCGGAGATGCCCAACTCGGAGAGGGTGGAGAGGAGGATCTGATGGTTCACAGTATCGAAGGCAGCCAATAGGTCTAGAAGGATGAGAGCAGAGGAGAGAGAGTTAGCTTTAGTGGTGCGGAGCGCCTCCGTGATACAGAGAAGAGCAGTCTCAGTTGAATGACTAGTCTTGAAACCTGACTGATTTGGATCAAGAAGGTCATTCTGAGAGAGATAGCGGGAGAGCTGGCCAAGGACGGCACGTTCAAGAGTTTTAGAGAGAAAAGAAAGAAGTGATTCTGGTCTGTAGTTGTTGACATCGGAGGGATCGAGTGTAGGTTTTTTCAGAAGGGGTGCAACTCTCGCTCTCTTGAAGACGGAAGGGACATAGCCAGCGGTCAGGGATGAGTTGATGAGCAAGGTGAGGTAAGGGAGAAGGTCTCTGGAAATGGTCTGGAGAAGAGAGGAGGGGATAGGGTCAAGCGGGCAGGTTGTTGGGCGGCCGGCCGTCACAAGTCAGAGCACAGGGTAGGGCAGTGTGAGCAGAACCAGCGGTGTCGTTTGACTTAGCAAACGAGGATCGGATGTCATCGACCTTCTTTTCAAAATGGTTGACGAAGTCATCTGCAGAGGAGGAGGGGGGAGGATTCAGGAGGTAGGAGAAGGTGGCAAAGAGCTTCCTAGGGTTAGAGGCAGATGCTTGGAATTTAGAGTGGTAGAAAGTGGCTTTAGCAGCAGAGACAGAGGAGGAAAATGTAGAGAGGAGGGAGTGAAAGGATGCCAGGTCCGCAGGGAGGCGAGTTTTCCTCCATTTCCGCTCGGCTGCCCGGAGCCCTGTTCTGTGAGCTCGCAATGAGTCGTCGAGCCACGGAGCGGGAGGGGAGGACCGAGCCGGCCTGGAGGATAGGGGACATAGAGAGTCAAAGGATGCAGAAAGGGAGGAGAGGAGGGTTGAGGAGGCAGAATCAGGAGATAGGTTTGAGAAGGTTTGAGCAGAGGGAAGAGATGATAGGATGGAAGAGGAGAGAGTAGTTGGGGAGTGAGAACGAAGGTTGGGACGGCGCGATACCATCCGAGTAGGGGCAGTGTGGGAAGTGTTGGATGAGAGCGAGAGGGAAAAGGATACAAGGAAGTGGTCGGAGACTTGGAGGGGAGTTGCAATGAGGTTAGTGGAAGAACAGCATCTAGTAAAGATGAGGTCGAGCGTATTGCCTGCCTTGTGAGTAGGGGGGGAAGGGTGAGGTCAAAAGGGGAGAGGGTGAGGTCAAAAGAGGAGAGGAGTGGAAAGAAGGAGGCAGAGAGGAATGAGTCAAAGGTAGACGTGGGGAGGTTAAAGTCGCCCAGAACTGTGAGAGGTGAGCCGTCCTCAGGAAAGGAGCTTATCAAGGCATCAAGCTCATTGATGAACTCTCCGAGGGAACCTGGAGGGCGATAAATGATAAGGATGTTAAGCTTGAAAGGGCTGGTAACTGTGACAGCATGGAATTCAAAGGAGGCGATAGACAGATGGGTAAGGGGAGAAAGAGAGAATGACCACTTGGGAGAGATGAGGATCCCGGTGCCACCACCCCGCTGACCAGAAGCTCTCGGGGTGTGCGAGAACACGTGGGCGGACGAAGAGAGAACAGTAGGAGTAGCAGTGTTATCTGTGGTGATCCATGTTTCTGTCAGTGCCAAGAAGTCGAGGGACTGGAGGGAGGCATAGGCTGAGATGAACTCTGCCTTGTTGGCCGCAGATCGGCAGTTCCAGAGGCTACCGGAGACCTGGAACTCCACGTGGGTCGTGCGCGCTGGGACCACCAGATTAGGGTGGCCGCGGCCACGCGGTGTGGAGCGTTTGTATGGTCTGTGCAGAGAGGAGAGAACAGGGATAGACAGACACATAGTTGACAGGCTGCAGAAGAGGCTACGCTAATGCAAGGAGATTGGAATGACAAGTGGACTACACGTCTCGAATTTTCAGAAAGTTAAGCTTACGTAGCAAGGATCTTATTGACTAAAATGATTAAAATGATACAGTACTGCTGAAGTAGGCTAGCTGGCAGTGGCTGCGTTGTTGACTTTGTAGGCTAGCTGGCAGTGGCTGCGTTGTTGACACTACACTAATCAAGTCGTTCCGTTGAGTGTAATAGTTTCTACAGTGCTGCTATTCGGGGGCTAGCTGGCTAGCTAGCAGTGTTGATTACGTTACGTTGCGTTCCGTATTACAATCTAGAGGATCTAACGGAGAAAGATTGAGTTGTGCTGAGCATGGTACAAAAAGAGACTCTTCACGTAAAGATGGATATTACCATAAATATAGACAATGGATTATAAGGGAAGTTGAGGTGGAATGTGTCTTTCGTTAATGGTTTCATTTGGATCCTTTGTGGATTGATGGGTATTTTGTGCAAATTTCAACGAGCTATGTTTATGCAATGTGATTACATTGATAAAATCAGTAAAACACAGACTTTGACAATTAGATATTTTTCACTCAAGGAATTTGAATGTTTTCTGTTCCTGTAGTCCTGGAAAACTATTTTAAGTTCTCTTGTGGCAGTGAAATGTACTAAATCAAATGACATTTTATTGGTCACATACACGTGTGTAGCAGATGTTATTGCGGGTGTAGCGAAATGCATCTTTCCTTCGATCCTGACCAGTCACCCAGTCGCTGAAAACATCCCCACCGCATGATGCTGCCACCACCACACTTCACCATAGGAATGATGTGTTAGGAATATTATGAATAAATGACTAAACAATATCCTCATTTTAAATAGAACTGTAACTAAGTAAACTTATACTCTGTTTTATTATATCTGATTAACAATATGAGTTCATAAGAAGGAATTATGTGGCATGAACAAGGAGTAATTAAATATAACGAACACCAGTCCAACACTAGTCTGGAGAGGAATGGATTGTGGGTTAAGAAAGCAGATAGGGTTGTTAACCTATGGTTGAACCGATGAAACTTAGCTCTGGGGCGTTTTAGATAAGGCAGTGAGTGCATTCCTAGGTTTTCTGTTAATTAGAACTGTCAGCTAAGTGGTGATCGATAATGGTGAGGGTTCAAGAGTTAATTCAGTTATGTTGTGTGTGCGTGTTAGTGAGTTGGAATGAACTTTTAAACTCACTTAATTCTAGGCCGGGAGGAGGGGATTCATTCTAGAAGCAATGCAGTCACTTTACCCCTGCCTACATGTACTAATGACATTGACTAACCTGTACCACAGCACATTGACTTGCTACTGTAGCCAATTGTAATGCCACCTGATCTTCAGGACATATTCACACACTGATTCATGTACCATCTTCTCGTTTCAGAACCCTACACTGTGGACGATCAGCTGATGAACACACAGAAAATCCAATTCATGCATCCTCAGACAGATCAATCTAAACACTCTGTTACATATGTGGACTATGTCACTTTTAAGTGTACTGGTCATAGTAGACTTAGCCCAGGAAGTGTTGATTTTCGTCAGCAGTGTATACATGGGGTCATGAACTTGCCTCATTGCCAATAGTGGCTTCAGCTGACGGGAAGAGATGGCCACTGGCTTGTTGGACAAACATGTCAACGAATAACCCCTGTCAATAGTTTTCTTAAATTATTTTCAGCTTCATGATTGTCCAACATTAAATAAAGTGCCTCTGATTCTAATTTAATCAATTTAATTTAATAAAATCTCATTTACTCTAATCGAATCTAGTCTACTCTAATCTACTCTAATCCAATGTACTCTAATCTAAACGAATCTACTCTAATCTACTCTAATCCAATCTACTCTAATCCAATCTACTCTAATCTACTCTAATCCAATCTACTCTAATCTAAATAAATCTACTCTAATCTAATATTTATTATTTTAATTATTCCCTTGAATATTATCCCATACACCATCAAGCCTTCTCATCCCACTGGACACAGACGCCAAATCAACATATTTTCCACGTGGTTCAATTTAATTGACATGGAAACAACGTTGATTCAACCAGTGTGTGCTCAGTGGGAAGTTAGTGGTGCTGGGGATGACATGATCAAAGTTCACTATAAAGAAACATGACGTATATTTTTAACAATATCAAAGCAGCCAGACAATATCTAGTAAAATGTCCTCGTGGTCCTTGCCAAGTATTTCAACTGCATCTTCGTTACTGAGTGTCATAGATGTGTTCTTTGCATTCTACACATTGAGGCAGGAATATTGACCTTCAATTCTCATATGCAAGAAAAAGTTAAATGTAACATTGTGTGTTTTGTTTAGTTGGTAGGTTAATGTGAGGTAAACCCTGGCATGCTCTCAAGGTGTAGAAGTCAATAAAACATGAACTTTAAATTGATTTTGGCCCTTTTGCCCCTGGATAATACGGCTTGACGGGAAAAGGTTGTCTTGCTGGAACAAACATAGTTATGTCAATAGACAGTAAACGGACAGGTTTATGTCAGTACACATTTGTTCAGCATATTTGGTGATTCATCAATGACCTAACAAATGGAACTTATCATCATTACAATCAACATTCAAAGTATTTGCTACCTGTCTAAACATCTTTCTATCCCTAAATCTATGCTCTTCAAATTAGATATGTCTCTATATGGCTGACCAAATGATTTGCACTTTTAAAATTAGTTTTGATTTGCTCAATTAATTAATAGACTGAACCAATGCAGTTCCTACATTGAGCATTTTCCTCAGTGTTTCCCCTCCCCGCAACGTAGGTTTGATTGAATTCTAGTATTTGGGTCAGTCCCTCTGGACAGTGGTTCTCTTCAGTGCTCCCTGGGGGCTGGAACTCTGTAGACAAACATTAACTTTGGGATAGACACTGTTTATTTATGTTCTACTCTTTCCATTTTTACTGCATCTACCATTTGATCAACATGAAATCATCTCTGACTCTGCTGTGTCTGGTGGTATGGGTGAATGTGGATGCTTCATCAGCTCAGACTGGTAAGGATGTGTTTTCAATCACGTTCTCACATGCTTGTAGTGCCCACATTGTGTTAGTATGCACCAATTGCTCTGTAAGACACTGACTAGACTATACAAAGTGAGCAAACGTAACTGATGTGTTTACTTTGCTACGTTTAGCTACTATTGTACACCATCATAGGGAAACAGCACATTACTCTTCTGATACGCAGGGAAAGTGACGACAATTTCTGCCTTCAATTCCATATTCACTTTTTATGTTTTTGACAGGACTTCAGGAATATAAACTCAGCAAAAAAAGAAACGTCCTCTCACTGTCCACTGCGTTTATTTTCAGCAAACTTAACGTATAAATATTTGTATGAACATAACAAGATTCAACAACTGAGATATAAACTGAACAAATTCCACAGACGTGACTAACAAAAATGGAATAATGTGTCAGTGAACAAAGGGGGGGGTCAAAATCAAAAGTAACATTCAGTATCTGGTGTGGCCAATGACAAGTGATACTGACCTGAGAAATAGTTTGTCAGCTTTAATGTGCATTTGTTAGGTTAACATCTGTAAATCGTATTCTGTTGTACTGTAGCCTTGTAAAGACTCATGGAGACAAAGTGTCATCTCTTTTCCACAACTTTATTGTCTTGATAAGGTCAATCACAATCATAACAGTTGTTCACTTATATTACACCTTCAGGTAATGAATCACACAGCTGGGAGATACAGGAGAATATTCACACATTATAGAGCGTGTCGGTCTAATCCTGAATGCTGATTGGTTAAGACCGCATTCCAGCCGGTGCCTATTCCACAAGCTACCACTGGCTGAATCTATGATGTTAAAATGCCTATTTACTCTGTTTCAACTGACTGCGCAATCCACTGTCTCATCAGCCCAGCCAGGCAATTTATAAACTTGATAGAAGGATATTCACACAATCACATCACTTTGTACTAATATAACAAATGTACCATTTTAGTCTAGCTTTAGATAGCTGTACTGTTATTATAGTGAAGCTGAGAAAGATACTGTTATTTTGTTTCAATGATGATACAATGTAAAACGTTGAAAAGACACATGTATTCCATTACTGGATGGCTCACATTTCTTCTAAATCTAAATTAAACAAGCGACAGACACCACAAAAGCAAATGGTTCTTCTCCTTGCATAAAAAGGCGGCTTTGTACGGATTCTTGAAATTGATGGAGAGAACATCATGACTCTGTAGGAATGAAATCACATGACAAGATAATCAGTCGGTTGAGTAATAATGCTGATCACGACTACTATAGAGGATAATCTGAGGAGTAATACTGCTGATCATGACTACTATAGAGGATAATCTGAGGAGTAATACTGCTGATCATGACTACTATAGAGGATAATCTGAGGAGTAATACTGCTGATCACGACTACTATAGAGGAGAATCTGAAGAGTAATACTGCTGATCACGACTACTATAGAGGATAATCTGAGGAGTAATACTGCTGATCATGACTACTATAGAGGAGAATCTGAGGAGTTATACGGCTGATCACTACTACTATAGAGGAGAATCTGAGGAGTAATACTGCTGATCACGACTACTATAGAGGAGAATCTGAGGAGTAATACTGCTGATCACGACTACTATAGAGGATAATCTGAGGAGTAATACTGCTGATCACGACTACTATAGAGGAGAATCTGAGGAGTAATACTGCTGATCACGACTACTATAGAGGAGAATCTGAGGAGTAATACTGCTGATCATTACTATTATAGATCAGAGTCTGTGGAGCAATCTGGCTGATCACTACTATTATAGATCAGAGTCTGTGGAGTAATTCTGCGGATCACTACTATTATAGTGTTGGAGGAAATTATGGTTGAAATGATTAATTATGTATACATTTAAATTAGAACCATCTATTTTAATACTATTATGTTATGGTATGAAATGTATGGGTTCTTGGTTAAGCTGTTACTGAAAATGTAAGTAAAGCAAATTAATTATCTGTACCTTGTGGGAAAGGGAAAAGTGAGGCATATATATTTTCTGACAGATAAGAATGGTCTTTGATGTTCCATTAGTGGAGGAGAAGATGTCTTTTAGACAGATTGGAATGTTTGTTTTATGAGGGGAGTAGAAGAGGATCTCCAGAACTGAAGACACTGCGCTATTGTGTGGATCGGAGACGGTGTGAGAAACTGATGATGTCATTTTATGTTGTCTCTTTAAAATGTAAGGTTCTTTGTATTTTGCTTCAGTACTCTCTTGTAATAAACGCTGTTACCTGACTTTTAAGACTGGTCTCGATCTATTTCATGCACAATTAATGATTTTACAACTCATTAAAGAAATAGAGAGAGTGTGAATTTGATTTTGGCTACACAACATATAGGAATTTAGAATTCCTCTAACATTTAGATCAGAGTCTGTGGAGCAATCTAGCTGATCATTACTATTATAGATCAGAGTCTGTGGAGTAATACTGCTGATCATTACTATTATAGATCAGAGTCTGTGGAGCAATCTGGCTGATCATTACTATTATAGATCAGAGTCTGTGGAATAATTCTGCTGACCACTACTATTATAGATCAGAGTCTGTGGAGTAATTCTGCTGATCACTACTGTTATAGATCAGTCTGTGGAGTAATTCTGCTGATCACTACTATTATAGATCAGAGTTTGTGGAGCAATCCGGCTGATCACTACTATTATAGATCAGAGTTTGTGAAGCAATCTGTCTGATCACTACTATTATAGATCAGAGTCTGTGGAGTAATTCTGCTGATCACTACTATTATATATCAGAGTCTGTGGAGTAATTCTGCTGATCACTACTAGTATAGATCAGAGTCTGTGGAGTAATTCTGCTGATCACTACTAGTATAGATCAGAGTCTGTGGAGTAATTCTGCTGATCACTACTGTTATAGATCAGTCTGTAGAGTAATTCTGCTGACCACTCCTACTATAGTGGATATAGTGGACCACTCCTACTATAGTGTGTCAATGATTAGAGAAATGATTCCTGCTTGATGTGGTGTTATACTCCAACGTGTTTCTGTTATGCTTCACTGATAAGCCAAAACATGCTGTTCATAATACTGTTTATAATACTTTTCATAGTACTGTTTATAATACTTGACTTCAGAACATTTGCTCTGCCTTCACTCCTACTACAGGTTTGTGTGATTATAAGACATGCCATTCTCCTGGTTAATTTAACCTACCCCTTATGTTCATCATCTACCTATGAATAACGATGGCTACCTAAAAAGCAAAGAACAAATGATTTTTAGGTTACACATAGTGGCCTCATTGAATATGATCAAACAGGTGGATTGATTTTCATAAAAAAAGGTTTAGATCAAAATGAGAAAATACTATCCATTTCTATTGTATTAATCTGCAGTAGATAGCTCACAGGGCATCCTGGACTTATGCATTCCATATATTAGATGATGTTAAACTCTTAATGTTGAGAGAATGACTATCTTACACTGATGGGTGTTCCTTTACATGACATGAACTTACATATAGGTTTGTGTTCTCCATACTGTAACTCTCCATCATAACACTTCACCTCAATTTCTTCTATATTCCATGGTGAATAACGTTTCAATTTATGGTAATATCCCTCTTCACAATGAAGAGTCTTTTTTTCACCGTTCGCAGTATAATCTTTCTTGGGTAAATTCTGTAGATTGTACTCTGCATCAAAAGTGGAAATCTCACAAGGCCCTGATGGAAATGAAACCCAGTCATTTTTTCATTAACTTTGTGTGCAGTACATATTCATACATTTATATACACTTGACATGTAGATATAACACCATGTTCAGACCTGTTGAAAATAATGTACTTACGTAAACACTTTGGAGGACTCGGCCATTTTCCATTCAGACATCTAATGCTGCCTGTGAGACTCAGTGTATACTGTCTGCTGCATTGGTAGGACACCTCTGTAATTACACCTTCAACATCTCTCTTTTCCTTGGTGAAATCTCCATTAGTAATGGGAGGAGGATCAGGACAGCTTGCTAGATTAAACAGGGAATAGATAGAAATCATAATACAATACCATGAAAATACAGTACTGTGAAAATACAGTACCGTGAAAATACAGTACCATGATAATACAGTACCATGATAATAGAAGAGATATTATAATACAGTACCATGATACACTATTATGATAATACAATTCCATGATAATACTGTACCATGATAATAGAATACCATTATAATACTGTATCATGATAATACAGTACCATGATAATACAGTACAGTACCATGATAATACAGTACCATGATTATACAGTACAGTACCATGATAATACAGTACCATGATAATACAGTACAGTACCATGATAATACAGTACCATAGACTTAAGACTTACCGTTACACTCAACTGGCATGTGCCATTCTCCATTCTTGCAAGTTGCTTTTCCTCCGGGGCCTTTGTATGGGCTAATGCATGTATAGTCTATTTGGTTCCCATTTTCGTATCTCTCCAGCACTTGGTCAGGAATCTCCATTCTCCTCCCTGCGCCCTCAGGCTTACCACAGTACTCTGTAGGTGAAGCACAGTATGTTTGAATTCTCAAATTACAATCAAATACCAGAGGCACAAAAGTGGCAGAGAATGACTGTGTGGTTAGAACCATAGTCAAGGGCCAATGTACAGTATATTCGGAGAATGTAACTGGGGCAATTTGTGATATATACTGTAAATATGCACTGAAACTCATCCATGATCATATCAAGGAATACTAGACTATAATGAATTATAGCAAAAAACAACAGCAACTATCTCAAAGTGGACACATTGGGGACATATTGAGAAAATATAAATCAGAGATGTATATTTCTGTAAATCCAAGCAATGCCTAAACAAGTATCCCGGATTGTATGAGAGAATAATGGTGTTATGTGATACAGAATTTTTCATCTCAATGACCATTTAGATATAATTTTTTCCCTGTTTGAATAGGTGCTGTTCATAGTAGAGTAACTCTAAACTGAATTACTGCATCAGTTTCAAACAGTTATTAATACTTACGTTTGCATGTTGGTGGTGGAATTGTCCAACTCCCATTTTCACAAGTAAGTTTTTTATGTCCCTCTATTTCAAAGGACTTGCGACATTCATAATTCACTTCAAATCCCTCTATATATTTATTTTGATACAGGATTTTAACAATTGAATTTTCAACTTTAGGTGGAGGATCACATGGAACGCCTTGCACTTCAAGAGAAGAAAATATTGATGAAAGATTAGAGGGTAGAAAACACACAGTACAGACACAGAACTACGATCTATGTAATTACATAATATCATATGGGCTTCGGGGTCCTTTTCCCAAAACTATTCCAACATATAGTGAACATACATGGAAGGATGGCCACTGTATACAATTAAAATCAAGTGATTGTTTTAAATGAACAAAACTATTAACCACTACTCACGTCTACAAGCTGGTAACGGTGTTTGCCATTCTCCATCCTTACATTTTATAGTCTTAGTTTCAGATGTGTATCCAACTTTGCAATCAATTGTAACAGTTTGTTCATTGTTATAGACTTCACTGTGAGGTACCTTTCTTGTGTTGGGAATGACAGGGATTCTGACACATTGTGATTGATCCAGACAGAAAGAGCATTGAGAATGAGTTTCAGACCAATATAGCCAAGTCAGAGGGAAATGCATTCTACTGTTCTTGATCTACCTTGTAAAGAGGTCATTTCTAGAGGATCTGTTTTCTTACCAATACACTCTAATATTCCAGACCATGTTCCCTCAGTACATGTGGCTTCACCCCACCAGCCCCCGGTAGAGGGTTTGAACCCTTCATTGCAGGAATAGTATATCTTGCTATTCCTGGGATCAACATTCCTCTCATTTGACTGAACTATGAATCCATTCATCACAGCAGTTGGGTTGATACATGCTCCCTCTATTTCTGGGGGAAACATTGACATGAAACATTATAGAACACAATGTGACACATCAATGTTTTTAAATCCGGTTCTACAGTTGTAACGCTGAGTTCCTCCCAATTGACCCCGCTGCCAGCGGTAGGGAGAACTCACAAGAGGGTCACGTGGATCACCACATGTTATCCCTACAATGATAGAGATGTTTAGTATTAGCATGAATGATACCAGTACAGTAATACACAGTGATTACACTGTCTATACCTCCTTATACCCTCAATATGGATGCATGCTCTCTTTATTTCTGGGAGAAACAATGGCAGGAAACATTACAGAACGCATTGTGAGACATCGTTCAGTTAACAGCACACTTAGAGGACCTGTTCTACAAAGCATTACCATATCATTACATTTTGGCCAAGCTGTCAGTTTGATAAAAGCACTGAACAGAGCAATATCTGGAAAACCAGATGGAGGCAAAGTGAGTGAATGTTCATGTCATTACCAATTCCACACCAAATCCTCAAATAGGGAATAAAACAACAGGCTGCTTGATCTTTTCAGTAAACTTTACACCTTCTGGATCAGTGTCTTGACTCACATCCTCATTTTGTTGATGATGCAAATGTAAATGTCATCCTACCTTTACAGCCAAGTGTCTTGGTCCAGCCATTTGTAGTACAGGTAGCAGTAGGTCTGGTAGTACTGTCTAATAGTTCATAATTCATCTTACACTCATAAGTGAGCAGATCATTGATTTTGTATCTTGTTGTCGGGTCTTTAATCACAGCATTAAGGATATCTGGCTTGTCACATGTAATCTCTGAAAGACAAACAATGTAATTCTGATGCAGTCCAAACTAACATCGGAGCACAAGGTAATTAAACCACAGTGATATTCAAAGATGGCTTCCTTCAAAAAACTGCACCTTCACAGAGTGGTTCTGGAGTTCAGGAGCCATCACTTGTGCATGTGGCAACACCCCGGGCATTTGTGGTTTTATATCCGGTTCTACAGTTGTAACGCTGAGTTCCTCTGAATTGACCCCGCTGCCAGTAGTAGGGAGAACTCACAAGAGGGTCACGTGGGTCACCACATGTTATCCCTACAATGATAGAGATGTTTAGTGTCAGCATGAATCAAACCTGTACAGTGATTCACCTGTATAAACCCCAATACACTCTCAATATATCATAATACAATTTACTCTCCAGTATGAACATACGTTCACAATCTGTAGAAGATGACCACTTTCCGTCCTCTTTGCAGGTTATTGTATCTTAAGTCTGACGTGAGAAAGAGTTCCAGAATCCTGAGTCACAGGTCACCGTTAGACTTTCATCAGGAAAGAACAGATTTCTGTCAGCAGGTGTGTAACTGGTTCCTCTTGTTGGTGGCAATGATAAATTACATTTCACTTCTGCATTTTGGAGACAGAAAATGATAGAAACACATTATGTTATCAAATCAAAATCAAATCAAATGTATTTGTCACATACACATGGTTAGCAATTGTTAATGCAAGTGTAGCGAAATGCTTCATGGTGGAAAATAAGTGTTTGGTCACCTACAAACAAGCAAGATTTCTGGCTCTCACAGACCAGTAACTTCTTCTTTAAGAGGCTCCTTTGTCCTCCACTCGTTACCTGTATTAATGGCACCTGTTTGAACTTGTTATCAGTATAAAATACACCTGTCCACAACCTCAAACAGTCACACTCCAAACTCCACTATGGCCAAGACCAAAGAGCTATCAAAGGACACCAGAAACAAAATTGTAGACCTGCACCAGGCTGGGAAGACTGAATCTGCAATAGGTAAGAAGCTTGGTTTGAAGAAATCAATTGTGGTAGTAATTATTAGGAAATGGAATACATACAAGACCACTGATAATCTCCCCCCGATCTGGGGCTCCACGCAAGATCTCACCCCATGGGGTCAAAATGATCAAAATAAAAGTGAGCAAAAATCCCAGAACCACACGGGGGGGACCTAGTGAATGATCTGCAGAGAGCTGGGAACAAAGTAACAAAGCCTACCATCAGTAACACACTACACCGCCAGGGACTCAAATCCTGCAGTGCCAGACGTGTCCCCCTGCTTAAGCCAGTACATGTCCAGGCCCATCTGAAGTTTGCTAGAGAGCATTTGGATGATCCAGAAGAAGATTGGGAGAATGTCATATGGTCAGATGAAACCAAAATATAACTTTTTGGTAAAAACTCAACTCGTCGTGTTTGGAGGTCAAAGAATGCTGAGTTGTATCCAAAGAACACCATACCTACTGTGAAGCATGGGGGTGGAAACATCATGCTTTGGGGCTGTTTTTCTGCAAAGGGACCAGGACGACTGATCTGTGTGAAGGAAAGAATGAATGGGGCCATGTATCGTGAGATTTTGAGTGAAAACCTCCTTCCATCAGCAAGGGCATTGAAGATGAAACGTGGTTAGGTCTTTCAGCATGACAATGGTCCCAAACACACCGCCCGGGCAACGAAGGAGTGGCTTCGTAAGAAGCATTTCAAGGTCCTGGAGTGGCCTAGCCAGTCTCCAGATCTCAACCCCATAGAAAATATTTGGAGGGAGTTGAAAGTCAATGTTGCCCAGCAACAGCCCCAAAACGTCACTGCTCTAGAGGAGATCTGCATGGAGGAATGGGCCAAAATACCAGCAACAGTGTGTGAAAACCTTGTGAAGACTTACAGAAAACGTTTGACCTCTGTCATTGCCAACAAAGGGTATATAAAAAAGTATTGAGATTAACTTTTGTTATTGACCAAATACTTGTTTTCCATCCTAATTTGCAAATAAATTCATTAAAAATCCTACAATGTGATTTTCTGGATTTTTTTCTTCTCATTTTTTCTGTCATAGTTGAAGTGTACCTATGATGAAAATTACAGGTCTCTCATTTTTTTTAAGTCGGAGAAATTGCACAATTGGTGGCTGACTAAATACTTTTTTGCCCCACTGTCCATATAAGATGAGTAATGTAGGGTATGTAAGCATTATATTAAGTAGCATTGTTTAAAGTGGCTAGTGATACATTTTAAATGAATTTCCATCAATTCCCATTATTCAAGTGGCTGGAGTTGAGTCAGTGTGTTGGCAGCAGCCACTCAATGTTGGTGGTGGCTGCTAAACAGCCTGATGGCCTTGAGATAGAAGCTGTTTTTCAGTCTCTCGGTCCCTGCATTGATGCACCCGTACTAACCTCGCCATCTTGATGATAGCGGGGTGAACAGGCAGTGGCTCGGGTGGTTGTTGTTCTTGATGATCTTTATGGCCTTCCTGTGACATCGGGTGGTGTAGGTGTCCTGGAGGGTCTAGGGTGTCAGGTAGGGTGGAGGTGATATGGTCCTTGACTAGTCTCTCAAAGCACTTCATGATGATGGACGTGAGTGCTATGGGGCGGTAGTCGTTTAGCTCAGTTAGCTTTCTTGGGAACAGGGACAATGGTGGCCCTCTTGAAGCATGTGGGAACAGCAGACTGGGATTAGGATTGATTGAATATGTCCGTAAGTCAGCTGGTCTGCACATGCTCTGAGGACGCGGCTGGGGATGCCGTCTGGGCCTGCAGCCTTGCGAGGGTTAACATGTTTAAATGTTTTCCTCACGGAGATTCCGCAGGTTTTGGTCGTGTGCAGTGGCACTGTATTGTCCTCAAAGCGGGCAAAAAAGTTATTTAGTCTGCCTGGGAGCAAGACATCCTGGTCCGTGACGGTGCTGGTTCTCTTTTTTTGTCATTCGTGATTGACTGTAGACCCTGCCACATACCTCTTGTTTCTGAGCCGTTGAATTGTGACTCTACTTTGTCTCTATACTAACGCTTAGCTTGTTTGATTGCCTTGCGGAGGGAATAGCTACACTGTTTGAATTCGGTCATGTTTCCAGTCACCTTTCCCTGGTTAAAAGCAGTGGTTTACGCTTTCAGTTCCACGCGAATGCTGCCATCAATCCTCGGTTTCTGGTTTGGGAATGTTTTAATCATTGCTATGGGAACGACATCATCAATGCACTTTCTAATGAACTCTCTCACGGAATCAGCGCATTAGTCAATGTTGTTGTTTGACGCAATATCCCAGTCCACGTGACCAAAGCAGTCTTGAAGCGTGGAATCAGATTGGTCGGACCAGCGTTGAACAGACCTGAGCGTGGGAGCTTCCTGTTTTAGTTTCTGTCTGTAGGCAGGAAGCAACAAAATGGAGTCGTGGTCAGCTTTTCTGAAAGGGCTGTGATTATAATCGAGGAGAATTCCCTTGGTAGATAATGCGGTCGACATTTGTTTGTGAGGAATTCTAAGTCAGGTGAGCAGAAGGAGTGTGCTGTTAGTAGTGTGCTTCAAGATAAAGAGATGAGTTACCCTGCTGACTTCAAATGTCAATATATAGTTGAGTAAGAATTAGGCTGTTTGAGAAGGTTTGAATCCTAAGCAACCTACCTATACATAGTTTGATGTACATTACCAACAAAGCTACTGTAATAGGTCAAGGTTGTGTGCTGGAAAAACTTGGTAGAGCATGGGTGGAATAAGCATTGTTGTGCTCATGTGAATTTCCTTTATTTTTCGACTTCAGACCAATGCCTATTCTCACATAAAACATATTGTTTTGTTTTTTAATAAAGAAGAATGGTTTGGCCTTCCGGGTGGCGCAGTGGTTAAGGGCGCTGTACTGCAGCGCCAGCTGTGCCATCAGAGTCCCTGGGTTCGCGCCCAGGCTCTGTCGTAACCGGCCGCGACTGGGAGGTCCGTGGGGCTACGCACAATTGGCCTAGCGTCATCTGGGTTAGGGAGGGCTTGGTCGGTAGGG
This sequence comes from Oncorhynchus gorbuscha, assembly GCF_021184085.1. Lineage (NCBI taxonomy): Eukaryota > Metazoa > Chordata > Actinopteri > Salmoniformes > Salmonidae > Oncorhynchus > Oncorhynchus gorbuscha. Next base: position 10,732,444 of record NC_060187.1, on the reverse strand, counting down.
ATGTCCTTGTCTCATCGTGCACCAGTGACTCCTGTTGTGGGCCGGGTGCAGTGCGTGCTAACCAAGGTGTTTCCTCCGACACATTGGTGCGGCTGGCTTCCGGGTTGGATGCGCGCTGTGTTAAGAAGCAGTGCGGCTTGGTTGGGTTGTGTATCAGAGGACGCATGACTTTCAACCTTCGTCTCTCCCGAGCCGTACGGGAGTTGTAGCGAAGAGACAAGATAGTAGCTACTACAACAATTGGATACTATGAAATTGGGGAGAAAAATGGGGTAAAAATTCAAAGAAATATATTTTTAAAAAGAAAGGTCGGAGAATTATCTGTATCAAAAGGCAAGTATTTAATTACGTTGTGAAATGAATGAATTAACATACAAGGCATAAATCTCAAGTAGGAAGGCAATATTGACATTACAAGGTATTATTCTAGGCATGATCAGAGAGACCATGGCTTGTGCCATGACCACTAGATCATGAGAAAGAGAGAAAGAAAGAGCGAGGGTGTATCTCACCAGCACAGGTCAGGAGCAAAAGAAAGGGCCAATGAATCCAAGACCCTTCATAAAATCTGAATTATTTGAGTTGTTGACCAATAGTGTTACTGCTTCTCAGAGGTGAGGAAGATAGAGGTTTGAGATATTAACACCGAGAATGCTGAATTCCTGAGAAGACAATAAAGCCTTTTGCATAGTGTTGATAAGAGACTTCGGGTGCTGGGTTGCCCTACACCTCTCAGTACCCATCATCCCGTCAGACAGTGTGATTCTTTTTAATATCCCTGAACCAACAAGCAATTGACAATGTGTTCTGTTTACCAGACTATGAGAGCCTTTGCCAAAGGCCTCCACCGTGGCCCAACAATCATACAGGCAAAGCATCAATACAGGACTAAGATTGAATTCCACTACACCGGCTCTGACGCTCGTTGGATATAGCAGGGGCTTGCAAACTATCTCGGATTAGAAAGAGAAACCCAGCCATGAGCTGCCCAGAGACTTAATGCAACCGCTGTGTCAGATTTCTTTTAAACTTTACGGAAAAAGCATAACATGAGAACGGCGCTCAGAGCCCAATCCAGCCAGAGAAATATCCGCCATTTTGGAGTCAACAGAAGTCAGAAATAACACCATAAATATTCACTTACCTTTGATGATCATCAGAAAGCACTCCCAGGAATCCCAGTTCGATGACAAATGACTGATTTGTTCCATAAAGTCCATCATTTATGTCCAAATAGCCACTTTTTGTTAGCGTGTTCATCCCAGTAATCCATCTTCATGAGGCGCAGGCACTTCGTCCAGACAAAAACTTTAAAAGTTCCGTTACAGTCCTTTAGAAACATGTCAAACGATGTATGGAATCAATCTTTAGGATGTTTTTAACATAAAACACCAATAATGTTCCAACCGGAGAATTCCTATGTCTGAAGAAAAGCACTGGAACGAGAGGTAACTCTGTCGGGAGCGCGCGTCACGAGCCTGAGACACTCTGCCAGACCACTGACTCAAACAGGTCTCATGAGCCCCTCCTTTGTAGTAGAATCCTCATTCAAGTTTCTAAAGACGGTTGTATTCTAGTGGAAGCCGTAGGAAGTGCAACTTTATCCATATCCCACTGTGTATTCGGTAGGCCAAGCTTTGAAAAGCTTAGATGTGCCACTTCCTGGTTGGATTTTTCTCAGGTTTTTGCCTGCCATATGAGTTCTGCATTACATGGGCTTGCTCCTACCTATCTCTCTGATTTGGTCCTGCCGTACATACCTACCCGTACGTTACGGTCACAAGATGCAGGCCTCCTAATTGTCCCTAGAATTTCTAAGCAAACAGCAGGAGGCAGGGCTTTCTCCTATAGAGCTCCATATTTATGGAATGGTCTGCCTACCCATGTGAGAGACGCAAACTCTGTCTCAACCTTGAAGTCTTTACTGAAGACTCATCTCTTCAGTGGGTCATATGATTGAGTGTAGTCTGGCCCAGGAGTGTGAAGGTGAACGGAAAGGCTCTGGAGCAACGAACCGCCCTTGCTGTCTCTGCCTGGCCGGTTCCCCTCTCTTTCCACTGGGATTCTCTGCCTCTAACCCTGTTGCAGCACTGGCTTACTGGTGCTCTTTCATGCCGTCCCTAGGAGGGGTGTGTCACTTGAGTGGGTTGAGTCACTGATGTGATCTTCCTGTCTGGGTTGGTGCCCCCGCTTGGGTTGTGCCGCGGTGGAGATCTTTGTGGGCTATACTCGGCCTTGTCTCAGGATGGTAAAATTGGTGGTTGAAGATATCCCTCTAGTGGTGTGGGGGCTGTGCTTTGGCAAAGTGGGTGGGATTATATCCTTCCTGTTTGGCCCTATCCGGGGGTATCATCGGATAGGGCCACAGTGTCTCCTGACCCCTTCAATCAGCCTCCAGTATTTATGCTGCAGTAGTTTGTGTCGGGGGGCTTGTTATACCTGGAGTACTTCTCCTTATCCGGTGACCTGTGTGAATTTAAGTATGCTCTCTAATTCTCTCTTCTCTCTTTGTTTCTCTATCTCGTAGGACCTGAGCCCTAGGACCATGCCTCAGGACTACCTGGCATGATGACTCCTTGCTGTCCCCAGTCCACCTGGCCGTGCTGCTGCTCCAGTTTCAACTGTTCTGCCTGTGATTATTATTATGTACATATTCTTTATCCCCTTACACTGTGTTTAAGACAGTAGTTTTGGAATGGTTAGTTAGATTACTTGTTGGTTATTACTGCATTGTCGGAACTAGAAGCACAAGCATTTCGCTACACTCGCATTAACATCTGCTAACCATGTGTATGTGACAAATAAAATGTGATTTGATTTGATTTGATATTATTTGACCATGCTGGTCATTTATGAACATTTGAACATCTTGGCCATGTTCTGTTATAATCTCCACCCGGCACAGCCAGAAGAAGACTGACCACCCCTCATAGCATGGTACCTCTCTAGGTTTCTTCCTAGGTTTTGACCTTTCTAGGGAGTTTTTCCTAGCCACCGTGCTTCTACACCTGCATTGCTTGCTGTTTCGGGATTTAGGCTGGGTTTCTGTACAGCACTTTGAGATATCAGCTGATGTACGAAGGGCTATATAAATACATTTGATTTGATTCTGTTATACTCACAGACATCATTCAAACAGTTTTAGAAACTTCAGAGTGTTTTCTATCCAATACTAATAATAATATGCATATATTAGCATCTGGGACAGAGTAGGAGGCAGTTCACTCTGGGCACGCTATTCATCCAAAAGTGCAAATGCTGCCCCCTATCCCAAAAGAGAGAAACCCAACCGTGAGCTGCCCAGTGACTTAAGCGTACCAGAGGAGTTAAATGGCTTGTGTGTTCAATTTGAGGCAAGCAACACTGAACAATGCATGAGTGCACCAGCTGTTCTGGATGAGTGTGTGATCGCGCTCCCTCCTTTGCCGACGTGACTAAGAACTTTAAACAGGTTAACATTCAGACGGATTACCAGGACGCGTACTCAGAGCATGAGCTGACCAGTTGGCAAGTGTCTTCATTGACATTTTCAAGCTCTCCCTGACCCAGTTTGTAATACACTATATATACAAAAGTATGTGGACACCGCTTCAAATTGGCAGATTCGGCTATTTCAGCAACACCTGTTGCTGATCGGTGTATAAAATCATCCACATAGTCATGCAATCTCCATAGACAAACATTGGCAGTAGAATGGCCTTAAGAAGAGCTCAGTGACTTTTAACGTGGCACCATCATAGGATACCTTTCCAACTAGTCAGCTCGTCAAATTTCTGCCCTGCTAGAGCTGCCCTGGTCAATTGTAAGTGCTCTTATTGAGAAGTGGAAATGTCTAGGAGCAACAACGGGTCATCCACAAAGTGGTAGGCCACACAAGCTCACAGAGCGGGACTGCTGAGTGCTGAAGCGCTAGGTTGCAAAACTCAGTACCGTGTTACAAACTGCCTCTGGAATCAACATCAGCACAATAACTGTTCGTCGGGAGCTTCATGAAATGTGTTTCCTTGGCCGAGCAGCCGCACACAAGCCTAAGATTACCATGTACCGCCATTGAACTCTGGAGCAGTGGAAATGCGTTCTCTGGAGTCATGAATCACGTTTCTCCATCTGGTAGTCTGACGGACGAATCTAGGTTTGGCGGATGCCAGGATAACTCCACATGCCCCAATCATAGTGGCAACTTTAAAGTTTGGTGGAGGAAGATTAATGGTCTGGGGCTGTTTTTCATGGTTTGTTCTAGGCCCCATTATTCCAGTGAAGGGAATCTTAATGCTACAGCATACAATTACATTCTAGACGTTTCTGTGCTTCCAACTTTGTGGCAACAGTTTGGGGAAGGCCCTTTCCTGTTTCAGCATGACAGCAATTCAATGGCTCAGACACGAGACGTATGTGGCTGGGTCTACAGAAAATCACGGACTACAACAAGAAAACCAGCCACTTCACGGACACCGACGTCTTGCTTCCAGACAAACTAAACACCTTCTTTCTCCGCTTTGAGGTGTCGTGTCTTTGGCTATGCCGGATATTAACTAGAAAGTCGGGGCACCACAAAATAATATTTATAGAGCCATTATCTTCCGAATAAACTCTTAAAGACCTAGTAATATTTTACATCAATAGCAGTCAATATTAATCGTCACCTTATTTCAGTCTCATCTGAAAGTTGTAAATTCTTGGTTATCTTCACGAACCCTAGCTAACAAGTTGAATCAGCAATACAAAATTGGGTTTAATTATGTATTTACTAAATACCTAACTAATCACACAGAATTACACGTACACCGAATGAATCATACCTTGATTATAAATTATGTCATAAAGGAAAACGTCCATAGTGGACAGAACAGATATGACAGCTGGTTACCCAAAGGAAAGGGGGCTGGGTTTGAGTGAAAGAGCGGGGAGCCTGGAGAACAAAGGGAGAAGTGATGTCTCTATCGGGCCGTAGGCAGCTACTCAATCGGAAATACAGAATCTTATGCATTTTAAATGACCGGCCATTTGGAAAAGGAAAATGCAGTAAATATTTACTCTGAGCTGCGCTTTGGTAGGTTGGTGGTGGATGGAAGGCCGTGTTTCCCAACAGAGTCCTTTGTCATGTGAAGAATGTCTCTGGTTGTAAATTGGATACGTTGTAGTAACGTCGTTGTGTGGTAGATGGGATACTCTGTCTGTTTTTTATTTTCTTTTATTTATCCGTTATTTTACCAGGTAAGTTGACTGAGAACATGTTCTCATTTGCAGCAACGACCTGGGGAATAGTTACAGGGGAGAGGAGGGGGATTAATGAGCCAATTGAAAACTGGGGATTATTAGGTGACCATGATGGTTTGAGGGCCAGATTGGGAATTTAAACAGGACACCAGGGTTAACACCCCTACTCTTACGATAAGTGCCATGGGATCTTTAATGACCTCAGAGAGTCAGGACACCCGTTTAACGTCCCAACCGAAAGACGGCACCCTACACAGGGCAGTGGGAATTGGGATATTTTTTAGACCAGAGGAAAGAGTGCCTCCTACTGGCCCTCCAACACCTCTTTCCTAGCCCACGTTTGCAGCTGCTGTTGCTAACTCAACGGCTAGGAGGTGTCACTTCTGTCGTGAATAAGAGTTCAAAGTTCATACCATTCGCAATCAAAGCTCACGCTGAGGTTGGCTTCGTTCTGTAGTTATTATCTGAACCATTCTGACATCGGATCGTCATCCTAATGTACCCGGAACAGGAGGTTACATGTTTGTGGAGGGAGAAGGGTGTGTTTCACAGTCTACAGCCCATGTCTCTTCACAGGGGCGGGCCACTTATTGAGCAGAGCCCTAACTTTATGAAAACCCAAATCTCTCATTTGGAAGCTAAAATTACATTTCATCTCTTCACCAATAATTTTATATTTAAACATTTGAATTGCACAACAATTCCATGTGAATCTGACTATAATGTGTAGACATTCCACTGTAGAGGTTGTCTTCCTATCATTGATGTGAATGTCTCAGATGACAACTGACCTGACATCATATTCATTAAGTACCAACGCATATGTTCAACTGGTCGGATTACCAAAATATGGTTCCTTTCCCCCCACCTTCTGATGTTCCCAGAATCTCTATGTTAAACCAAGGGATTTTCAATAGTCCCATCAGAAGGGTAGAGAGGAAAAAGGGGGGAAGAGGTATTTATGACTGTCATAAACCTACATCCAGGCCAGCGTCATGACGGATTTTTTATGTGTTATCCCTCGCAAGGCTGCCCACCCAGACGGCATCCCTCAGATCATGCGCTGACCAGCTGGCTGATGTATTTAGGGACATATTCAATCTCTCCCTATCCCAGTCTGCTGTCCCAACATGCTTCAAGATGGCCACTATTGATCCTGTACCCAAGAAGGCAAAGGTAACTGAACTAAATGACTATCCCCCCATAGCACCTACTTCTGTCATCATGAAGTGCTTTAAGAGACTAGTCAATGATCATATCACATCCACCTTACCTGTCACCTTACCACCCCAATAGGTCCACAGAAGATGCAATCGCCATCACACTGCACACTGCCCTATCCCATCTGAACAAGAGGAATACCTATGTAAGAATGCTGTTCATTGACTACAGCTGAGCATTCAACACCATAGTACCCTCCAAGCTCATCATTTGGCTCAAGGCCCTGGGTCTCAACCCTCCCTGTGCGATTGGGTCCTGGACTTCCTGATGGTTCGCCCCCAGGTTGTAAGGGTAGGCAATAACACATCTGCCACACTGATCCTCAACACAGGGCCCCCTCAGGGGTGCGTGCTTAGTCCCCTCATGTACTGCCTATTCACCCAAGACTGTGGCCACACATAACTCCAACACCATCATTAAGTATGCCGACGACACATGGTGGTAGGTCTGATCACCGACGATGATGAGACAGCCTAAAGGAAAGAGGTCAGAGACCTGGCAGTGTGGTGCCAGGACAACAACCTCTACCTCAATGTGAGCAAGACAAACACGCTTATTGTGAACTACAGGAAAAGGAGTGCTGAGCACATCCCATTCACATCCATGGGACTGGAGGGGAGGTCGAGCTCTTCAAGTTCCTTGGCGTCCACACCTCTAAGGACCTATCATGGTCCAAACATACAAAAAAAGTTGTGAGTAGGGCTCTGGAGGCTGAAAAGATTTGGCATGGGGCCTCAGATCCTTAAAAACGTTAAACAGGAGCTCCATCGAGAGCATCCTGACCGGTTTCATCACCACTTGGTATGGCAACTACTAGGCATCCGACCGCAAGGTGCTACAGAGGGAAGTACGAATGGCCTACTACATCACTGGGGCTTAGCTCCCTGACATCCAGGACCTCTATACCAGGCGGTGTCAGAGGAAGGCCCTAAAAATTGTCAATGACTCCTGCCAACCAAGTCAAAGACTGTTCTCTCTGCTACCGCACAGCAAGCGATGCTGGAGCGACAAGTCTAGGACCAAAAGGCTCCTTTAACAGCTTCTACCCCCAAGCCATAAGACCACTGAACAGTTAATGAAATGGCTACCAAGACTATTTGTATTGAGCCCTTATTTTAATATTATTTAAACTTGTTTTTTTGCACCGACTCTCTTGCACAGGCTCAATGTAAACTGACTGGAATATAACCACACATACTACAATGACACTCCAACACACACGGACACAGACATATGCATATTGTCATCACGCACACATCCTTCCCACTGTTCACGTACGCTGCTGCTACTCTGTTTATTATCAGCGTCACTTTACCCCTACCGACAGTACATGTAAATATTATCTTACCTCAACTACCCCGTACCCCTACACATTGAATCAGTACTGGTACTGGCTTCATTGTTTTTTTATCTACTTATTTTTCCTTAAATGTATTTAGCACATAACTCTGCATTGTTGGTAAAGGGCAGGTAAGTAAGCATTTACCGGTAAGGTATTTGCCACATGTGACAAATTAAAGTTTGATTTGATTTAGTTGTGCAGCATTTGATAAAAGTAGCATAGCAAACACATCAGTTACGTTTGCTCCCTTTGTATAGTCTAGTCAGTCTTACAGAGTAATTGGTGGATACTAACACAATGTGGGCACTACAAGCATGTGAGAAAGTGAAAGAAAACACATCCTTACCAGTCTGAGCTGATGAAGCATCCACATTCACCCATACCACCAGACACAGCAGAGTCAGAGATGATTTCATGTTGATCAAATGGTAGATGCAGTAAAAATGGAAGGAGTAGAAGATAAATATAGAGTGTCTACCCCAAAGTTAATGTTTGTCTACAGAGTTCCAGCCCCCAGGGAGCACTGAAGAGTGGGGGACAGATCCAAAATCCTGAAATACTCAAAAATATTGATTTCAATCTATTGCGGTAGAATCACCGAAAATATCACACAGTTTTTGTGAAAAGGCTCAATAGAAAATGCTCTGGGTGGGGGAAGTACCCTCCCACACATGGACATGCAGTAATTGGACTGCTGTGTCATCACCCCTTGCAACAGGCTAATGAAGAGAATGCAGAAATGATTATTTCCAAGGAATTTGTCAATTGTGTTGCTTTAGCCTTTGCTTTGTATTGTAAAAGGTTTTATTTTCGGTTGAATATAACCTCATTTATTTTGCCACGTGTGTGTGTGTATATATATATATGTATATATGTATATATATACGCCACGTGAAAAATATAACGCTATAAATCCCTAGAAAGATAAAGATATTGCTCAGCAGCAGAAGGACATCAGTGTCTGCCAGGATAGCTAACTACTACAGTATTTCAGCACAGCTGAAGAGAAAACAACCTACTATTACAGGCCCAGGCCACTAGAGGGCCTGGTCACGCCTTAAAGGGAAATGTCACCCTGACTCTGCTACAGCATATTGTCAGAACTATATGGTCTGAAAGATACGCTTTTTGGTCTTCAGACTACACCTGTAACCCCAAGCTCCTTCTGACCACCTTCTATATGACCACCTGTAACCCCAAGCTTGTTCTATATGACCACCTGTAACCCCAAGCTTGTTAACCCCAAGCTTGTTCTATATGACCACCTGTAACCCCAAGCTTGTTCTATATGACCACCTGTAACCCCAAGCTTGTTCTATATGACCACCTGTAACCCCAAGCTCGTTCGATATATAACAAACATCAAAATTATCAAAACAACAGGCTGGAATGAGCTTGGGGTTCCAGGTGGTTGGATGTAGCCTGAGGACCACAGAGTTTATTTCAGACCATGTCATCAAATAAGTCTCACCCCTTTCTCTTTTTACCTTTTGTCTTTGTAAAACTCAGGTAATCTGGTGTCCTTCCACAGTGCTCTGCTGAAAAATACCCTAAAGCGGCAGCATTTTGGGTTCACCAGCATGAGGGAAGGGGCACACCTTGCGGTTATGGTGCACAACAAGATTGTGGGACAAAAAAGAGAGCAAGGGACACTGAAAAACAACAACAACAAAAACAGTCATAACACAATACAAAAACATGGCTCCAAAAATCCAAGAGCTTCTATTGGCAAGAATGATCTGTCAAAGTCAATGGACAGGGAGAGGTTTACAGGGGTTTTTGTGTTATTGTGTATGAGAACGATTTGAAAGGTGCCATACACAATAATTCATAGTGTATAAGAACTGCCCTCCTGAGACTTTTCACAGCCCCCCCAGCCCATTAACTTAGTTGACTGATCTTTCCTCTCAAAAGAAGCTTCCAATGTCCCCCAATATCCGTACAAAATGCACTAGTGTGTCTCTAAACACTTATGTTACAATCGTTTGACACCTTTACCAACAATGGCATGTTGCTCTACGTCCCTTCAATACATTTTTTACCTTGGTAACACCACAACCATGTATTTTCAAGAGTACAATTCTTCTGCAAGAGGCCCAAACAGTTGTGCTTAAGGTTTATGAGTCCGACACCACTTCTGTCGTGACTGAGCCTGGTTAATATGACCTGTCTCCCAGCAGAACTCTGGAAACACTGAAACAAGGAAGAACAAGAAGAAGTGGAAGAAGGACAGGAAGAGGCCCCAGCCACAAGCAGCTAGAGAGCAGAAAGGCCAGCAGGAAGTGATGGGTGTGGCCAGACTATATGCAGATGTTCCTCTACCAGAGGCTATTCTTATACGCTACACCACCGTTGAACTCAAGCCCTGGATTAAAACTACTGGAGTTGCCTGATGGCATGTGGGCCATGAAGCAGATGTCACCACGGACTGTATGAAGGGACCAATGTGTTACCTAATATTGTTTAGACATGTGTAAAGGATACAAGGTGTTATGTAAGTTTGTTTAGACGTGTAAAGGATACAATGTGTTACTCAGCAAACTGGATGTAGTCTCTCACAGTGCCATCCTTTTTGTTACCAAAGCCCTGTCTACTACCCACCACTGCGACCTGTATGCTCTCCTTGGCTGGCCCTCACTATGTACTCATCGCCAAACCCACTGGCTCCAGGTCATCTCTAAGTCTTTACTAGGTAAAGCCCCATCTTATCTCAGCTCACTGGTCACCATAGCAACACCCACCAGTAGCACGCGCTCCAGCAGCTATATTTCACTGGTCATCCCCAAAGCCAACACTTACTTTGGCCGCCTTTCCTTCCAGTATTCTGCTGCCAATGACTGGAACAAATTGCAATAATCACTGAAGCTGGAGTCTTATATCTCCCTCTCTAACTTTAAGCATCAGCTGTCAGAGCAGCTTACCGATCACTGTATCTATACACAGCCAATCTGTAAATAGCACACCCAACTACCTCACCCCCATATTGTTATTTATCCTCTTGCTCTTTTGTACCCCAGTATCTCTACTTGCACATCATCATATGCACATCTATCTCTCCAGTATTAATGCTAAATTGTAATTATTTAGCCTCTATGGCCTATTTATTGTCTTACCTCCCTACTCTTCTACATTTGCATACACTGTACATAGATTTTTCTATTGTGCGTTTGTTTTTGTAACTGTGTTGTTTTTGTCGCACTGCTTTGCTTTATCTTTGTTTATGTAGTCTAACTCTGAGGATGTTGTCCCATCTTGTAAAGCATTGGCTTGTCTAGCACATGTGGCTGAGGATAGTTTTGTCTCATCTACCAGTGAGGTTTATGGCTGAGGATAGTTTAGAGCTAGTCTCATCTACCAGTGAGGTTAAATCATGTGGCAGTTTTGGCTAATCTCATCTACCAAGTTAAGTCTTGTTCTGAGGATAGTTTAGAGCTAAAAATACATTGAGGGTTACCAGGTAAAACATATGTATGGTCATTATTGAATCAGTAAAAAGATGTTCAAATACTGTACTTACATAACCCTTATATAAAATGGACATGTCTATGGAACAGAATGTTGTTCACTCAGCCTTGTTTTCTAGGGGCAAAATGGGAAGGCCTACCTGGCTAAATAAAGGTTAAATTAAATAAAACATTTGTAGTATGTTGAACACCACATGTATATACTTTAATATTGCTTCAATATTGTTTCTGGTGATAATATTGATAACTGAACTTAGATGAGTCAGAGGCACTTTATTTAATGATGGACAATCATGAAACCTGAACCTAATATACAATGTTTGTCCAACAAGAAAGAAGAATTTGGCTTTGGCCTAACAGCAGCCAAGAGAACTCTAATTGCTCATGATGGCAAGCCCCATACAGTCTGCCAGGAATCAGTGTGTGAATATGTCCAGCAATTTCCTCCTTCAATAGACATAGCATCAACTTGAACTGTCGATCCATGATCTGTGAATGGGAATCAACTGCATCATGCAAAATCAGACAATATTGACATTTGGAATACAACTCTTGACAGCTTTCCAAAATCCCTCTGCGTTAATGATGACATGTTTTGTCATTTATTATCACCTTCCCAATATACATCCCTCTCTCTCCCCCTCCCTCTCTCACTCTCTCGCAAAGTTCCTATTCCCCTAATCATCATTTGGTATTACTTTGGTCCTGTGGAGGGAGTAGGTCCCTGGAAGGATGCATGTGTATTTGTGGAATGTCTGTTGGTTTGTGTCTTTTTGTCCTGTCAACCCCCCAAAAAGGTACAAAGTATAAACTATACGATTGGAATAGCAAACAGAAATCTTCCCTATTGTTTTTACATGTAAAACTATTGACTATATTATCCTATACTTGTTCTTCCACTATCCCTACTGTTGCAATTATTGATTTAGCTAAATAATATACATACATATCTACAATATTCTAATATACATACTGTAGGTTTAGAGCTGCCTCATCTACCAGTGAGGTTAAAGTATGTGGCTGAGGATAGTTTAGAGCTATCTCATCTACCAGTCCACTAGGTTAAATCATGTGGCTGAGGATAGTTTAGAGCTAATCTCATCTACCAGTAAGGTTAAAGTATGTGGCTGAGGATAGTTCATCTACCAGTGAGGTCTCATCTACCTGTGGTCCTGAGGATAGTTTTAGAGCTAGTGTCATCTACCAGGGTAGTGAGGTCCCCATGTGTAGGCTAGTTTAGAGCATCTGGCGTTTATAGGCAGCCTATGTAGTGGGTTCGATCCCCGGGACCAGGCCTATACGTTTTAGAATGTATCTCACACATGACTGTAAGTCGTTGGATAAAAGCGTCTGCTAAATGGCATATATTATTATTATTATTATTATATTATTATATTATTATCATATATATTACCAGTGAGGTTAAGTATGTGACTGAGGTTAAGTATGCACAGCATGTAGTAATGGATAAAGTTAAATGAGCATAGTTTAGAGCTAGTTACCAGTGAGGTTAAGCCCATATTATGTACCAACTAAACAAAACATTCCAGAGCTAGTCTTCTTGCCATGAGAATTGAAAGCCAATATTCCTGCCTTAATGTACAAGAACATTCAGTGAAATGGAGGGCACTAAACAAAACATTGAGATGTATTGAAATCAATATTCCTGCCTTAATGTTCAAGAAAGAGTGACACCACATGAATATTTTGAAATAGATGGCAAAGAACAAATGAATATTTTTAATCAAGGATATTGTTAAATAGATAAAAAATTGGGGATAATATTCCCAGATACTGTAAATATGAACCAGAGGTCACCACCTTTCAACCTACAAACAGTCTCATTTTGGGTTTAAATGAGACTGTTTTAGGTTGACGGTTTTTTTGCAAATTGCAACTAAACATTGTTTTCATTTTTTTGCAAATTGCAACTAGCTACATTGTTTTATACCCTTTCACATAGCTACAGTTTTATGCAACATGATTACATTGATAAAGCCAGTTGGTGTAAAACAGGAAATGTGATTATTTTGAAAAAAAATGAATGACTATGAATGAAAGACACATTCCATCTCAATTTATTGTATTCCTTTGAAGCCATTGTTTTTTTTTGTGGTAATATCCATCTTTGCATGACATTTTTTTTTAAATGTATTACCCACAATACTCTAAAAACACATCATTACAACACAGATACAGCACATAAATCTGTGTTTTTACTGAAATATTAACATGGTTGACTACTACTTTATTATTTTAAGTAAAGACATCAAACATAATAAGAATATGATATTGTTTAGGACCTTGAGCGTGGCCGAGGTGCACCAATGACCAGCTCGGAAACCAGATTGCATAGCGGAGAAGGTATGGTGGGATTCGAAATGTTCGGTAATCTGTTTGTTAACTTGGATTTCAAAGACCTTAGAAAGGCAGGCTAGGATAGATACAGGTCTTTAACAGTTTGGGTCTTTAGTGTTTCCCCTTTGAAGAGGGGGATGACTGCGGCAGCTTTCCAATCTGTGGGGATCTCAGACGATACGAAAGAGAGGCTGAACAGGCCAGGAATAGTGGTTACAACAATTGCGGCGGATAATTTTAGAAAGAGAGGGTCCAGATTGTCTAGCCGAGCTGATTTGTAGGGGTCCAGATTTTGCAGCTCTTTCAGAACATCAGCTATCTGGATTTGGGTGAAGGAGAAATGGGGAGGCTTGGGCAAGTTGCTGTGGGGGGTGCAGTGCTGTTGACTGGGGTGGGAGTAGCCAGATGGAAAGCATGGCCAGCCGTAGAAAAATGCTTTTTGAAATTCTCAATTATCGTGGATTTATCGGTGGTGACAGTGTTTCCTAGCCTCAGTGCAGAGGGTAGCTGGGAGGAGGTGCTCTTATTCTCCATGGACTTTACAATGTCCCAGATCTTTTTGGAGTTAGAGCAACAGGATGCAAATTTCTGTTTGAAAAAGCTATCATTTGCTTTCCTAACTGCGTGTGTATATTGGTTCCTAACTTCCCTGAAAAGTTACATATCGCGGGGGCTATTCGATGCTAATGTTGTACGCCACAGGATGTTTTTGCATTGGTTAAGGGCAGTCAGGTCGGGAGTGAACCAAGGGCTATATCTGTTCCTGGTTCTACATTTTTAAATCTTTTGAAATTCCTCAAGATCCTCAAAAAGTTCTACAGCTGCACCATCGAGAGCCTCTTGACTGGTTGCATCACTGCCTGGTATGGCAACTGCTTGGCCTCCGACCGCAAGGCACAACGGAGTGTAGTGCAAACGGCCCAGTACATCACTGGGGTCAAGCTTCCTGCCATCCAGGACCTCTATACCAGTCGGTGTCTGAGGAAGGCCCTGAAAATTGGCAAAGACTCCAGCCACCCTAGTCATAGACAGTTCTCCTCTTTAATTACTTGTTATCTCTTATCTCTTAGAATCTCTTATTCTTATCAGTATTTATTTTAACTGCACTGTCGGTAAGGGGCTCGGAAGTAAGCATTTCACTGTAAGGTAACATTACATCTGTTTTATTTGGCGCAAGTGACAAATACAATTTGATTTGATTTTGGCTTGAATTAAGTAGCTTAGTTTTGTTATTTGGCTACTTGAAGAGAACTAGGGCCTTCCAATGCATTGTGGAAAAGTGTTCATCTAATTCTATTGAATGAAGACCTGAAACAAGTATAACATCCTGGCATTTTAACCTTACTTGATTTTTAAAAATTCACATTCCAATTAACATTCTATTTTTGCATCCTGAGATTGCATTGTTTCCCGCTACTTGTTGATTTCAGTAGCACATCCCCATATCATAGAGCTTCTTTGATGTCTTGTGTTGGTTGTTGCCCAGTGACAGTGCTGTCGACAGAATTTTGTAGCCGCTACTTCTAGGGTATGTGTATGCCAATAGGACTGTGTTTTTGGTATTGAAACTATTGCTTTGTTCCCAAAGTTTGTATTATTCTGTGTAATTTGTTCCCAGGGGAGGTGGGGGGTGTTTAGGCAAGAGCCCTGCGGGCATACATAACCTGTAGTATTTACTGTCTATGCACACTAGGTAAGACCTGGATGGACTACCCCCTGTATTTTGGTTGTCGCGCCAGGAGGTTCTGAAAGGTTAGGTATGTAGTGGGTAGGAGAGGACTCAAACTTTTACTTTCTTTGCTTTGGTTCCGTCCAGCCCCTTTTACCCACATTACCATGTTATGGAAATAAATTCCCTGTAAAAGGATATAGTCTCTGTCATCCTTACCCGCACTTACAATCACATACCTCTTTCACTCCACGGGGACTTGAGTTGTAGCAGGGTGTTGCGTTCCCTCCAAGAGACGTACGTAACACGTCAGTTAAGAACACATTTTTATTTACAATGATCACCTCCACAGGGCAAACCCAGACGACGCTGGGCAAATTGTGCACCGCCTTATGCTACTCCCTATCACTGCCGGTTGTGATACAGCCTTGAATCGAACCAGGGTGCCGCCTCAAGCTCTCACAGCCTGGTACGGCAACTGCTCCGCCCACAACCGTAAGGCTCTCCAGAGGGTAGTGAGGTCTGCACAACGCATCACCGGGGGCAAACTACCTGCCCTCCAGGACTCCTACACCACCCGATGTCACAGGAAGGTCATAAAGATCATCAAGGACACCAACCACCCGAGCCACTGCCTGTTCCCCCCGATATCATCCAGAAGGCGAGGTCAGTACAGGTGCATCAAAGCTGGGACCGAGAGACTGAAAAACAGCTTCTATCTCAAGGCCATCAGACTGTTAAACAGCCACCACTAACATTGAGTGGCTGCTGCCAACACACTGACTCAACTCCAGCCACTTTAATAATGGGAATTGATGGGAAATGATGTGAAATATATCACTAGCCACTTTAAACAATGCTACCTAATATAATGTTTACATACCCTACATTATTCATCTCATATGTATACGTATATACTGTACTCTATATCATCTACTGCATCTTTATGTAATACATGTATCACTAGCCACTTTAACTATGCCACTTTGTTTACATACTCATCTCATATGTATATACTGTACTCAATACCATCTACTGTATCTTGCCTATGCCGCTCTGTACCATCACCCATTCATATATCTTTATGTACATATTCTTTATCCCCTTACACTTGTGTCTATAAGGTAGTAGTTTTGGAATTGTTAGCTAGATTACTTGTTGGTTATTACTGCATTGTCGGAACTAGAAGCACAAGCATTTCGCTACACTCACATTAGCGTCTGCTAACCATGTGTATGTGACAAATCAAATTTGATTTGATTTGAGATGCAGTGCCTTAGACCGCTGCACCACTCGGCAGCCCCTCATGCAAGGGTTTGTCCATTATTAGCCTATGAACTAAACAAAACATTAACATTATATCAAATGTTTGCTTGCATATAATTGAAGGTCAATATTCCTGCCTTAATGTTCAGGAGTACATGGCAAGGAACACCACAGGGACATTTTAACAGATATTGTCTGGTGGCTTCAGTATCGTATAAAATACTTGAAATTCCCAGACTAAAGAGTAAATAAAAACACATTCATGTTGTACAATCAATTATATATGGATGTGTTTGTCCAAGACAGTTTCCAGTAATCACTTCCAGTAAGCTGAGATTGCCAGAGGCAAAAAGTAAAACAAAAAAGCATGACCAACTGAGACATTACTTATACTGTCCTGAGACCCTGGAGAAGATCTACTCTAGTAGCTATAGGTGCATGATAAGAGACAACTGGTTTACAAGAATAATCAATGACAAGTGATACTGACCTGAGAAATAGTTTGTCAGCTTTAATGTCCATTTGTTAGGTTAACATCTGTAAATCTTATTCTGTTGTACTGTAGCCTTGTAAAGACTCATGGAGACAACGTGTCATCTCTTTTCCACGACTTTATTGTCTTGATAAGGTCAATCACAATCATAACAGTTGTCCACTTATATTACACCTTCAGGTAATGAATCACACAGCTGGGAGATACAGGATAATATTCACACATTATAGAGCGTGTCGGTCTAATCCTGAATGCTGATTGGTTAAGACCGCATTCCAGCCGGTGCCTATTCCACAAGCTACCACCGGCTAAATCTATGACTTTAAAATGCCTATTTACTCTGTTCCAACTGACTGCACAATCCACTGCCTCATCAGCCCAGCCAGGCAATTTATAAACTTGATAGAATGTTCACACAATCACATCTCTTTGTACTAATACAACAAATGCACCATTTTAGTCTAGCTTTAGATAGCTGTACTGTTATAGTGAAGCTGACACAGATGATTAGAAAGATACTGTTATTTTGTTACAATGGTACAAAGTCAAATGATGAAAAATACACCTCATGTGCTCCATTACTGGATGGCTCACATTTTTTCTAAACCTAAATTAAACAAGTGACAACGACACCACAAAAGCAAATATGTTCTCCTTGCACATAAAGACGTCTTTGTAAGGATTCTTGCATTTGATGGACCAAACATCATGACTCTGTAGGAATGAAATCACATGACAGGATAATCAGAGTCTGTGGAGTAATATTGCTGATCACTAATACTATGGATCAGTCTGGAGTAATACTGCTGATCACTAATATTATAGATCAGAGTATGTGGAGTAATACTGCTGATCACTAACAATATAGATCAGTTTGGAGTAATACTGCTGATCACTAATACTATGGATCAGTCTGGAGTAATTCTGCTGATCACTAATACTGTATATCAGTCTGTGGAGTAATCCGGTTGATCACTAATACTATGGATCAGTCTGGAGTAATTCTGCTGATCACTAATACTATAGATCAGTCTGGAGTAATACTGCTGATGACTCCTACTATAGATCAGTCTGTGGAGTAATACTGCTGATCACTCCTACTATAGATCAGTCTGTGGAGTAATACTGCTGATCACTCCTACTATAGATCAGTCTGTGGAGTAATACTGCTGATCACTCCTACTATAGATCAGTCTGTGGAGTAATACTGCTGATCACTCCTACTATAGATCAGTCTGTGGAGTAATACTGCTGATCACTCCTACTATAGATCAGTATGTAGAGTAATACTGCTGATCACTCCTACTTTAGATCAGTCTGTGGAGTAATACTGCTGATTGCTCCGACTATAGATCAGTCTGTGGAGTAATACTGCTGATTGCTCCGACTATAGAGGAGAGTAGACAGTGTTTAACCATGTGAACTTTCACTGTGTTTTAATGATTAGAGAAATGACTGCTGCTTGCTGTGATGTTATACTCCATGTTTCTGTTATGCTTCACTGATAACCCCATCACATACTATTCATATTACTGTTTATATCATTGAATACAATACTGTTCATTATACTTTTCATAACTGTTTGTTATACTGTTCATAATACCTTTTATTATACTGTTCATAACTGTTTCTAATACTGTTTGTAATACTGTTCATTATACTGTTCATAACTGTTTCTAATACTGTTTGTAATACTGTTCATAACTGTTTCTAATACTGTTTGTAATACTGTTCATTATACTTTTCATAACTGTTTCTAATACTGTTTGTAATACTGTTCATAACTGTTTCTAATACTGTTTGTAATACTGTTCATTATACTGTTCATAACTGTTTCTAATACTGTTTGTAATACTGTTCATAACTGTTTCTAATGCTGTTTGTAATACTGTTCATTATACTGTTCATAACTGTTTCTAATACTGTTTGTAATACTGTTCATAATACCTTTTATTATACTGTTCATAACTGTTTCTAATACTGTTTGTAATACTGTTCATTATACTGTTCATAACTGTTTCTAATGCTGTTTGTAATACTGTTCATTATACTGTTCATAACTGTTTCTAATACTGTTTGTAATACTGTTCATAATACCTTTTATTATACTGTTCATAACTGTTTGAAAGGTTTGTGTGATTAAAAGACATGCCACTCTCCTTGTTAATTTAACTTACCCATTATGTTCATCATCTACCTATGAATAACGATGGCTACCTAAAAAGCAAAGAACAAATCATTTTGGTTATACAGTCAGAAGGTTACACTAGTGGTCTCATTGAATATGATCAAACAGGTGGATTGATTTTCATAAAAAAAGCTTTAGATCAAAATGAGAAAATGCTTTTCATTTCTATTGTATTAATCTGCAGTAGATAGCTCACAGGGCATCCTGGACTTATGCATTCCATATATTAGATGATGTTAAACTGTCATGTTTGTCATTTATTATCATGTCTTGTCCCTGTGCTCCCCATTCTGTTCGTTTCCCTCTGCTGGTCTTATTGGGTTCTTTCCCTCTTTCTATCCCTCTCTCTCCCCCTCCCCCTCTCACTCTCTCGCTCTCTCTTCTCTCTATCGTTCCGTTCCTGCTCCCAGCTGTTCCTATTCCCCTAATCATCATTTAGTCTTCCCACACCTGTTCCCGATCCTTTCCCCTGATTAGAGTCCCTATTTATTCCTTTGTGTTCCGTTCCTGTCCCGTCGGTTCCTTGTTTAGTATTCACCGTGCTGTGATTGTGTTTCGCCCTGTCCTGTCGTGTTTTTTGCCTTCATCAGATGCTGCGTGTGAGCAGGTGTCTCTGTCAACTACGGCCTGCGCCTACCCGAAGCGACCTGCAGTCTGTGGCCGCTTCTCTTGTTATTCCCCTCTACAGACTAGAGGATTTCTGTTATTCCCTGTTTGGACTTGAATAAACTCTGTTTCTGTTAAGTCGCTTTTGGGTCCTCTATCACCAGCATGACAGAAGGAACCGACCAAGGAATGGACCCAGCGACTTCAGACGCTCGTTACACTGCCGTCAAGATCCAAGGAGCCATGCTCGGCAGACACGAGCAGGAATTGTCTGCTGCTCGCCATGCCGTGGAGAACCTGGCCGCTCAGGTTTCCGACCTCTCTGGACAGTTCCAGAGTCTACGTCTCGTGCCACCTGTTACTTCCTGGCCTGCCGAGCCTCCAGAACCTAGGGTTAATAACCCACCTTGCTACTCCGGGCAGCCCACTGAGTGCCGCTCCTTTCTCACGCAGTGTGAGATTGTGTTCTCTCTCCAACCCAACACATACTCTAGAGAGAGAGCTCGGGTTGCTTACGTCATTTCACTCCTTACTGGCCGGGCTCGAGAATGGGGCACAGCTATCTGGGAGGCAAGGGCTGATTGCTCTAACAAGTTCCAGAACTTTAAAGAGGAGATGATTCGGGTTTTTGACCGTTCAGTTTTTGGTAGGGAGGCTTCTAGGGTCCTGGCTTCATTATGCCAAGGTGAACGGTCCATAACGGATTATTCTATTGAGTTTCGCACTCTTGCTGCCTCTAGTGAGTGGAACGAGCCGGCGCTGCTCGCTCGTTTTCTGGAGGGACTCCACGCAGTGGTTAAGGATGAGATTCTCTCCCGGGAGGTTCCTTCAGATGTGGACTCTTTGATTGCTCTCGCCATCCGCATAGAACGACGGGTAGATCTTCGTCACCGGGCTCGTGGAAGAGAGCTCGCATCAACGGTGTTTCCCTGCTCCGCATCACAACCATCTCCCTCCTCTGGCTTTGAGACTGAGCCCATGCAGCTGGGAGGGATTCGCATCTCGACTAAGGAGAGGGAACGGAGGATCACCAACCGCCTGTGCCTCTATTGCGGAGTTGCTGGACATTTTGTTAATTCATGTCCAGTAAGAGGCCAGAGCCCATCAGTAAGCGGAGGGCTACTGGTGAGCGCTACTACTCAGGTCTCTTCATCTAGATCTTGTACTACTATGTCGGTCCATCTTCGCTGGACCGGTTCGGGTGCTACATGCAGTGCCTTGATTGACTCTGGGGCTGAGGGTTGTTTCATGGACGAAGCATGGGTTCGGAAACATAACATTCCTTTCAGACCGTTAGACAAGCCTACGCCCATGTTTGCCTTAGATGGTAGTCATCTTCCCAGTATCAAATTTGAGACACTACCTTTAACTCTCACAGTATCTGGTAACCACAGTGAGACTATTTCTTTTTTTGATTTTCCGTTCACCGTTTACACCTGTTGTTTTGGGTCATCCCTGGCTAGTATGTCATAATCCTTCTATTAATTGGTCTAGTAATTCTATCCTATCCTGGAACGTTTCTTGTCATGTGAAGTGTTTAATGTCTGCCATCCCTCCCGTTTCTTCTGTCCCTACTTCTCTGGAGGAACCTGGCGATTTGACAGGAGTGCCGGAGGAATATCATGATCTGCGCACGGTCTTCAGTCGGTCCCGAGCCAACTCCCTTCCTCCTCACCGGTCGTATGATTGTAGTATTGATCTCCTTCCGGGGACCACTCCTCCTCGAGGTAGACTATACTCTCTGTCGGCTCCCGAACGTAAGGCTCTCGAGGATTATTTGTCTGTGTCTCTTGACGCCGGTACCATAGTGCCTTCTTCTTCTCCGGCCGGGGCGGGGTTCTTTTTGTTAAGAAGAAGGACGGTACTCTGCGCCCCTGCGTGGATTATCGAGGGCTGAATGACATAACGGTTAAGAATCGTTATCCGCTTCCCCTTATGTCATCAGCCTTCGAGATTCTGCAGGGAGCCAGGTGCTTTACTAAGTTGGATCTTCGTAACGCTTACCATCTCGTGCGCATCAGAGAGGGGGACGAGTGGAAAACGGCGTTTAACACTCCGTTAGGGCATTTTGAGTACCGGGTTCTGCCGTTCGGTCTCGCCAATGCGCCAGCTGTTTTTCAGGCATTAGTTAATGATGTTCTGAGAGACATGCTGAACATCTTTGTTTTTGTCTATCTTGACGATATCCTGATTTTTTCTCCGTCACTCGAGATTCATGTTCAGCACGTTCGACGTGTTCTACAGCGCCTTTTAGAGAATTGTCTCTACGTAAAGGCTGAGAAGTGCTCTTTTCATGTCTCCTCCGTTACTTTTCTCGGTTCCGTTATTTCCGCTGAAGGCATTCAGATGGATTCCGCTAAGGTCCAAGCTGTCAGTGATTGGCCCGTTCCAAGGTCACGTGTCGAGTTGCAGCGCTTTTTAGGTTTCGCTAATTTCTATCGGCGTTTCATTCGTAATTTCGGTCAAGTTGCTGCCCTCTCACAGCTCTTACTTCTGTCAAGACGTGTTTTAAGTGGTCCGGTTCCGCCCAGGGAGCTTTTGATCTTCTAAAAGAACGTTTTACGTCCGCTCCTATCCTCGTTACTCCTGACGTCACTAGACAATTCATTGTCGAGGTTGACGC
Source organism: Oncorhynchus gorbuscha (assembly GCF_021184085.1). NCBI lineage: Eukaryota > Metazoa > Chordata > Actinopteri > Salmoniformes > Salmonidae > Oncorhynchus > Oncorhynchus gorbuscha. The sequence continues at coordinate 10,709,997 of NC_060187.1, read as the reverse complement.
TTCAGAGGTAGGCGTGGGAGCCATTCTATCCCAGCGCTTCCAGTCTGACGATAAGGTTCATCCTTGCGCTTATTTTTCTCATCGCCTGTCGCCATCTGAGCGCAACTATGATGTGGGTAACCGTGAACTGCTCGCCATCCGCTTAGCCCTAGGCGAATGGCGACAGTGGTTGGAGGGGGCGACCGTTCCTTTTGTCGTTTGGACAGACCATAAGAACCTTGAGTACATCCGTTCTGCCAAACGACTTAATGCCCGTCAAGCTCGTTGGGCGTTGTTTTTCGCTCGTTTCGAGTTTGTGATTTCTTACCGTCCGGGTAGCAAGAACACCAAGCCTGATGCCTTATCCCGTCTGTTTAGTTCTTCTGTGGCTTCTACTGATCCCGAGGGGATTCTTCCTTATGGGCGTGTTGTCGGGTTAACAGTCTGGGGAATTGAAAGACAGGTTAAGCAAGCACTCACGCACACTGCGTCGCCGCGCGCTTGTCCTAGTAACCTCCTTTTCGTTCCTGTTTCCACTCGTCTGGCTGTTCTTCAGTGGGCTCACTCTGCCAAGTTAGCTGGTCATCCCGGTGTTCGAGGCACTCTTGCGTCTATTCGCCAGCGCTTTTGGTGGCCGACTCAGGAGCGTGACACGCGCCGTTTCGTGGCTGCTTGTTCGGACTGCGCGCAGACTAAGTCGGGTAACTCTCCTCCTGCCGGTCGTCTCAGACCGCTCCCCATTCCTTCTCGACCATGGTCTCACATCGCCTTAGGCTTCACTACCGGTCTGCCTTTGTCTGCGGGGAAGACTGTGAGAGCCGCCAATAAACGCAGGATTAAGAGTCCAAGGTATTGTTGCGGCCAGAGAGTGTGGCTTTCCACTCGCAACCTTCCTCTTACGACAGCTTCTCGTAAGTTGACTCCGCGGTTCATTGGTCCGTTCCGTGTCTCCCAGGTCGTCAATCCTGTCGCTGTGCGACTGCTTCTTCCGCGACATCTTCGTCGCGTCCATCCTGTCTTCCATGTCTCCTGTGTTAAGCCCTTTCTTCGCACCCCCGTTCGTCTTCCCTCCCCCTCCCGTCCTTGTCGAGAGCGCACCTATTTACAAGGTACATAAGATCATGGACATGCGTTCTCGGGGACGGGGTCACCAATACTTAGTGGATTGGGAGGGTTACGGTCCTGAGGAGAGGAGTTGGGTTCCGTCTCGGGACGTGCTGGACCGTTCACTCATCGATGATTTCCTCCGTTGCCGCCAGGATTCCTCTCGAGTGCGCCAGGAGGCGCTCGGTGAGTGGGGGGGTACTGTCATGTTTGTCATTTATTATCATGTCTTGTCCCTGTGCTCCCCATTCTGTTCGTTTCCCTCTGCTGGTCTTATTGGGTTCTTTCCCTCTTTCTATCCCTCTCTCTCCCCCTCCCCCTCTCACTCTCTCGCTCTCTCTTCTCTCTATCGTTCCGTTCCTGCTCCCAGCTGTTCCTATTCCCCTAATCATCATTTAGTCTTCCCACACCTGTTCCCGATCCTTTCCCCTGATTAGATTCCCTATTTATTCCTTTGTGTTCCGTTCCTGTCCCGTCGGTTCCTTGTTTAGTATTCACCGTGCTGTGATTGTGTTTCGCCCTGTCCTGTCGTGTTTTTTGCCTTCATCAGATGCTGCGTGTGAGCAGGTGTCTCTGTCAACTACGGCCTGCGCCTACCCGAAGCGACCTGCAGTCTGTGGCCGCTTCTCTTGTTATTCCCCTCTACAGACTAGAGGATTTCTGTTATTCCCTGTTTGGACTTGAATAAACTCTGTTTCTGTTAAGTCGCTTTTGGGTCCTCTATCACCAGCATGACATAAACTCTTAATGTTGAGAGAATGACTATCTTACACTGATGGGTGTTCCTTTACATGACATGAACTTACATATAGGTTTGTGTTCTCCATACTGTAACTCTCCATCATCACACTTCACCTCAATGTCTTCTATATTCCATGGTGAATAACGTTTCAATTTATGGTAATATCCCTCTTTGCAATGAAGAGTCTTTTTTTCACCGTGCGCAATCTTATCTTTCTCGGGTACATTCTGTAGATTGTACTCTGCATCAAAAGTGGAAATCTCACATTGCCCTGATGGAAATGAAACCCAGTCATTTTTTCATTAACTTAGTGTGCAGTACATATTCATGCATTTATATACACTTGACATGTAGATATAACACCATGTTCAGACCAGTTGAAAATAATGTACTTACGTAAACACTTTGGAGGACTCGGCCATTTTCCATTCAGACATCTGATGCTGCCTTTGGAACTCAGTGTAAACGTTATTTTGCATTGGTAGGACACCTCTATAATTACACCTTCAACATCTCTCTTTTCCTTGGTGAAATCTCCATTAGTAATGGGAGGAGGATCAGGACAGCTTGCTAGATTAAACAGGGATCATAATCCCGTACCATGTAAATACATTACAATGATACAGTACCATGATAATACAATACCATGACAATACAGTAGCATGATAATACAATACCATGATGATACAATACCATGTTAATACAGTACCAAGATACAGAAACATAATACAGTACCATGAGAATACAGTACCTGTCACGGCTGTTGTAAGAAGAGGACCAAGGTGCAGCGTGGTGAACATACATTTTCTTTTATTAATAAAAATGACACCGAACAAAACAATAAACACTACAAAAACAAAAGGCTAAAGGCTATGTGCCCTAAACAAAGTCAACTTCCCACAAAGACAGGGGGAAAAAAGGGCTACTGAAGTATGGTTCTCAATCAGAGAATACCGATTGCGAGCCAGACCTAATCGCCCAACATCAGTGCCTGACCTCATTAATGCTCTTGTGGCTGAATGGAAGCAATACCCTGCAGCAATTTTCCAACATCTAGTGGAAAACCTTCCCAGAAGAGTGGAGGCTGTTATAGCAGCAAAGGGGGGACCAACACCATATTAATATAAGGGCACAAGTCGAGACTCATATGCAGACACAGGAGGCAGATGGTTGAGCTCCAATAACTATTATAACCCAAGGGATAGGCAAAAGGCAGATCGGGTACAGGCGAGAGTTCATAAACCAGGTCAGAGTCCAAACAGTACAGGGCGTTAGACAGTCTCGAGGTCAGGACAGGCAGGGGTTCAGTAACCATGTCCGTCTCCAAACAGTACAAGGTGTTAGGCAGGCTCGAGGTCGGGGCAGGAAGAATGGTCAGACAGGCGGGTTTGGTGTCAGGACAGGGTCAAAACCAGGAGGACTTGGAAAAAACAGAGACGAGGGAAAAAATAGGAGCTAGGAGATAAACGCTGGTTGACTTGGCAAACAAGATGAACTGGCACAGAGGTGTCACATGAGTGACACCTGGAGAGGGTGGAGACAAGCACAAGGACATGTGAAACAGATCATGGCGTGACATTTCACAATTTTGGAATGTGATGTTTGACGAGGAGTTGTCCACATACTTCTGGTTGCAAGCAGACCACTGTGCCCAAGAACGACAAGGTAACCTGCCTAAATGACTACCGTCTCGTAACGCTCACATTTGTAGCCATGAAATGCTTTGAAAGGCTGATCATGGCTCACATGAACACCATCATCTCAGAAACCCTGGACCCGCTCCAATTCAAATACCACCCCAACAGATCAACAGATGCCTGCCCTTTCCCACCTGGACAAAAGGAACACCTATGTGAGAATACTGTTCATTGACTATAGCTCAGCGTTCAACACCATAGTGCCCTCCAAGCTCATCACTATGCTAAGGTCCCTGGGACTGAACACCTCCCTCTGCAACTGGATCCTGGACTTCCGGAGAGGGGCCGCCCCCAACACATCTGCCACACTGACCCTCAACACGGGGCCCCTCGGGTGCGTGCTTAGTCCCCTCATGTACTCCCTATTCACGCAAGACTGTGTGGCCACGCATAACTCCAACACCATCATTAAGTTTGGTGACGACACATGATGGTAGGCCTGATCACCGATGATGATGAGACAGCCTATAGGGAGGAGGTCAGAGACCTGGCAGTGTGGTGCCAGGACAACAACCTCCACCTCAATGTGAGCAAGACAAACAAACTTATTGTGAACTACAGGAAAGGATTTGGCATGGGCCCTCAGATCCTCAAAAAGTTTAACAGCTGCACCATTCAGAGCATCTTGACTGACTGCATCACCGCTTGGTGTGGAAACTGCATGGCACCCAACAGCAAGGCACTACAGAGGGTGGTGAGTATGGCCCTTTACATCAGAGAGGAAGGTCCAAAAATGTGTCAAAGTCTCCAGCCACCCAAGCCATAGACTGTTCTCTCTGCTACCGCAAGTTCAAGTGGTAGCACACACCTTCACACTCACCACATACACTGCTGCTACTGTGTATTATCACTCCTGTTGCCTAGTCACTTTACCCCTACCTACAGTACACTGCTGCTACTGTGTATTATCAATCCTGTTGCCTAGTCACTTTACCCCTACCTACAGTATACTGCTGCTACTGTGTATTATCAATCCTGTTGCCTAGTCACTTTACCCCTACCTACAGTATACTGCTGCTACTGTGTATTATCAATCCTGTTGCCTAGTCACTTTACCCCTACCTACAGTATACTGCTGCTACTGTGTATTATCAATCCTGTTGCCTAGTCACTTTACCCCTACCTACAGTATACTGCTGCTACTGTGTATTATCAATCCTGTTGCCTAGTCACTTTACCCCTACCTACAGTATACTGCTGCTACTGTGTATTATCAATCCTGTTGCCTAGTCACTTTACCCCTACCTACAGTATACTGCTGCTACTGTGTATTATCAATCCTGTTGCCTAGTCACTTTACCCCTTCCTACAGTATACTGCTGCTACTGTGTATTATCAATCCTGTTGCCTAGTCACTTTACCCCTACCTACAGTACACTGCTGCTACTGTGTATTATCAATCCTGTTGCCTAGTCACTTTACCCCTACCTACAGTATACTGCTGCTACTGTGTATTATCAATCCTGTTGCCTAGTCACTTTACCCCTACCTACAGTATACTGCTGCTACTGTGTATTATCAATCCTGTTGCCTAGTCACAGTATTATCAATCCTGTTGCCCTACCTACAGTATACTGCTGCTACTGTGTATTATCAATCCTGTTGCCTAGTCACTTTACCCCTACCTACAGTATACTGCTGCTACTGTGTATTATCAATCCTGTTGCCTAGTCACTTTACCCCTACCTACAGTACACTGCTGCTACTGTGTATTATCAATCCTGTTGCCTAGTCACTTTACCCCTACCTACAGTATACTGCTGCTACTGTGTATTATCAATCCTGTTGCCTAGTCACTTTACCCCTACCTACAGTACACTGCTGCTACTGTGTATTATCAATCCTGTTGCCTAGTCACTTTACCCCTTCCTATGTGGACATAACTACCTCAATTACCACGTATTCCTGCATGTCGACTTTGTACAATTGCTCCCTGTATAGAGCCATGTTATTTTTTACTTGTTTTATCGTTATTTGTTATTAACTTTGTACTCCATTTGTCACATTCTATTTTCATTTGACTTTTTATCTTTAAATCTACATGGTTGAAAAATGACCCAGAAGTAAGCATTTCACTGTTAGCCTACACCTGTTGTTTACCAATCATGTGACAAATAAAATGTGTTTTGATTTGAGTATGAACATACGTTCACAATCTGTAGAAGATGACCACTTTCCGTCCTCTTTGCAGGTTATTGTATTTTCAGTCTGATGTGAGAAAAAGTTCCAGAATCCTGAGTCACAGGTCACCGTTAGACTTTCATCAGGAAAGAACAGATTTCTGTCAGCAGGTGTGTAACTGGTTCCTCTTGTTGGTGGCAATGACAATGCACATTTAGCAAATGCTGCTTTGAGACTAAACAATTACGGAAAAACATTGGGTGGGCCAGGCGCATGCACGCTGACACAGTATGGCCAGGCGCATGCACGCTGACACAGTATGGCCAGGCGCATGCACGCTGACACAGTATGGCCAGGCGTATGCACGCTGACACAGTATGGCCAGGCGCATGCACGCTGACACAGTATGGCCAGGCGTATGCACGCTGACACAGTATGGCCAGGCGCATGCACGCTGACACAGTATGGCCGGGTGTACACTGTTTCTTCCGACACATTGGTGCAGCTGGCTTCCAGGTTAAGTGGACATTGTGTCAAGAAGCAGTGCGGTTTGACTGGGTTGTGTTTCGGAGGACGCGCGGCTTTCAACCTTTGTCTCTCCCGAGTCCGTACGGAAGTTGCAATGATGGGACAAGACTATAACTACCAATTGGATACCATGAAATTGGGGAGACAAAAGGAATAAAAAAGATTTTTATTTATTTAATTAAAGGGCCCGGGAGAGGGATGTGGGTCGTACTTTGCCCCCCTTGACTTACCGTTACATTATTTTATGGGACTGAAACATAATTGGGGCGGCAGATAGCCTAGTGGTTAGCGCGTTGGGCCAGTAACTGAAAGGTTGCTGGATCGAATCCCAGAGCTGACAAGTAAACAATCTGTCATTCTGCCCCTGAACAAGGCAGTTAACCCACTGTTCCCCGGTAGGCCATCATTTTAAAGAAGAATTTGTTCTTAACTGACTTGCCTGATTAATTTTTAAATGTGAAGATTTTTTTTCTGGTAACTTCCTTGTACCAAGATAACGGTACCCAGTGGTATGGGTTCAAATGAATCAATTATTCATAGCTAATAATTGTCTAATTACCGTATGTTCATGTAAATACCTGGTACTTTCTGTACTTTAAAATACAGTCCTACAGACTTACCTTGGCACTCGATTGTCTTACTCCACTCTCCGTTCTTGCAAGTTGCTTTTCCTCTTGAGCCTCTGTTTGTGCCAATAAGGCATCCATAATCTATTTTGTCTCCATTTTCATATCTCTCTCGGTCAGGAATCACCAGCATTCTGGTGTCTGCACCCTCAGGTTTACTACAGTAATCTGCAAGTGAAGCACAGACATGGACAAATACCCTCCTCCATACACTCTTTTGGCTCCTCCATTTCCACCACATCTTGTAAAAACAGTGTAACGTGTTACTCTGTGTGGAAATATCAATCCAATTGCAAGGTTCGACATTAAAGCTTGTACATGACAAGTGAAAATCAAAATAGTCGAGCAAGCAAAATATAGACTTAAGTTGTTCGAATGGAAGTTTTAAAAAATAATAATAATAACATCAAACAATTACTCAGATCAGAATTGAATCAAAGTGTCCTCCGGATGTGATGTGATGTGTTGCGCACTGTTCTCACAATTTGGGGCGGCAGCATAGCCTAGTGGGTAGAGCGTTGGACTATTAACCGAAAGGTTGCAAGATTGAATCCCTGAGCTGACAAGGTATAAAATCAGTCGTTCTGCCCCTGAAGAAGGCAGTTAACCCACTGTTCCTTGGCAGTCATTGAAAGTAAGAATTTGTTCTTACCTAGTTAAAAAAAAAACAGTTAAAATAAAATAAGGCACATCAGAATATAATGATTGTATTGCATTGAGAGCCACGAGCAGTTTTTCAATCACATTTTTGTACACTATATTCGGAAAGTATTCAGACCCCTTGACTTTTTCCATATTTATTCTCAATTATTCTAAAATGTATTGTTTTTTTCCCTCATCAATCTACACCCTATGATTACAAAGCAAAAACTGTTTTTTAGCCATTTTTGAAAAGTATAACAATTACTATTCAGACCCTTTGCCTTGTCCTTCTGGAAGGTTCTCCCATCTCCACAGATGAACTTTGGAGCACTGTCAGACTGACCATCGGGTTCTTGGTCACCTCCCCGATCAAGGCCCTTCTCCCCCTATTACTCAGTTTGGCCAGGCGGCCAGCTCTAAGAATAGTCTTGGTCTTTCCAAACTTCTCCCACTTAATAATGTGGAGGTTACTGTATTCATGGGTAGCTTCAATGTTCGAAAGACATTTTTTGATACCCTTCCCAAGATTTGTGCCTCGACACAATCCTGTCTCAGATCTCTACGGACACACATGTCTTGGTTTTTGCTCTGACATGCACTGTCAACAGTGGGACCTTATTTAGAAAGGTGTGTGCCTTTCCAAATCATGTACAATAAATGTAATTTACCACAGGTGGACTCCAATCAAGTTGTAGAAACATCTCAAGGATTATCAATGGAAAAAGGATTTTGAGTCTCATATGTAAGTAAGGTATTTATGTTTTTTGTTTTAAACAAATGTTCCCAAATTTCTAGAAATCTCTTATCACTTTGTCATTGTGCGGTATTGCGTGTAGATTTATTTATTTAAACCATTTTAGAATAAGGCTGTAACGTAACAAAATGTGGAAAAATTCAATGGGTATGAATACTTTCCGAATGCACTGTAGTGTACTTAGTGAGTTATTTGCTCAGTTTTAGCTATTATTTTGTCTGCAAACAGGTTTCTTACGGGCATGAAACGTCAAGGGGGATGTTGCTCCAGGAGAGAGAGCAACATTCAATATGTCATTGAGGGAAAAGCTGTTTTTTAAACAATTATTTTTAAAGCGAGTGGAGTTCCAGCTTTCTGTGAGTTTAGCACATATTCTCAACATTAAATAATAAGGAAATGGTACCACTTTACAAACAGAGAATGTAATTGAGATGATGCACGAGTGGAACGGAGTGGAGCGTGCTGTTTGTAGTGAATATATACTCTATATAGGTCTACCAACGGACAGGTATTGTTGGACATTACATTCACTGTTAGATCAATTACTTTGCTATCTAGCAACAATATCAATAACAACAACAATAATATTACCAAGCTCTAGAGAGATGGTATTCTACAGTTTTGTCTCATTCTCTGTATGGTAATAATAATGATACTAATGTATTTCATTTTGTAAAATCATACAATACAATTTGGACTTGAGCTTTCACACAAGTCAAAAATCTGTCTTACTTTTCCAAAGGACAAGTTGGTAATAAAGTTAATGTCAAGCCCTGAAATGTAGTAAACGCAATAATCACTTCAATGTTTACAGTACTATAGTAATGTCATAGACATTAAACACACAAGAAGAAAGAGCATCCCCACCCCTGTGTTGGTTAAAAGCTGAGGGATGAAATGTTACCACTCTCAAATTCATAGACAGAGCTATAGATGCAAGGATAGACCATCCATGATATCAACATTATACTTTGAACCATCTATTGAGGCTATATAGTGTTTGTTTACATTTACTTTGTTTACAAACAAAGGAGTAAAACAATCTTATATTTTGGGTTATGATGAGGTGCGACAGTTGAACTGAGCTCATGAGTCATTTATAAGTTATGTTCTTCAAGAATCATTTGGTCCATGTAATTCATTTAGAAGTCCAACAATGGGTGTAGCAACTGCAGATTGCGCCTTTAAACTGACCTTTGCCCTTGATGGTCTTATCCCACTCTCCGTTCTTACAAGTTGCAAGACATCCATACTCCACTTGGTCCCCATTTTCATAACGTTCTCGATCAGGAATCGGCAGCAATCTCCTCCCTTCACCCTCAGGCTTACCACAATACTCTGCAGATGAAGCACAGCATGTTTGAACTGTCAAAGTGCAACTAACTACATTGACTGAGATGGTCCCGCTTCAAATGACATTCAGTTTATAAAACCTTCATGATGTTTTCATCAGCACTACATACATGTGTTACAAATCATCTACAACAGTATGTCATGCTTTATAAATGGTTCATAAATGGGACATAACTGTGTGAAATAATCACCAAGGTCCAATGTGACATAACCCACTATGTCAAATATGATAAAATAATCTCCATGTGCATTACTCATTGGCTTAATCTACCAACCAATCATCTCTACAAGAACTTCCCCCATGTGTCTTGTGCATTAGTCAGTCAGACGTCTTGGCAGTAAAGAGATTGTGTTTGTAGCTCTTATTGGGATAGTTCTCCCCACAATCGACCAAAGATTATAAGTGTGTAGTCTTTATTCATCTGTGTGAAGCCATTAACTAGCTCTGTCCTTTGATAATTAGCTAGATGGAAATTAGGGCTTGTTGTTTTTTCTCTCTCTTGAGGCTAGGGGAATGGTTTCCACTAGATAGCAAAACCACAAAGTCAAAATTGGTTAGGGTTAGGCATAAGGTGAGCAGTGTGGTAAAGGTTAGTATTAAGTTTAAACTGAAACTCGAGGAAGGGAAATTGTGGAACTGGGCAGAGTTTATGACTTTGTGGCTGTGTTAACTTTTTGTTGTCAAAGGACATGATAACAAATTCTTTATTCAGTAAGGTCATTCCCATACAATTCTATGGTCACTCCCACTAAGGCCAACTTTGAATGGTTGATATCCCAGGCTTATATGTGTGCAATAGCCTGTGGACGAGGTTTGTATCTGGTCAAACACAATTATTTCCAGAAGTTTATTATGGGTTGGTAACAGGCTGATTGGTCAGCTATTTGAGCCAGTAAAGGGGGCTTTAATATTCTTGGGTAGCGGGATTACTTTAGCTTCCCTCCAGGCCTGAGGGCACACACTCTCTAGTAGGCTTAAATTGAAGATGTGGCAATATCATCTGCTATTATCCTCAATAATTTTCCATCCAGATTGTCAGACCCCGGAGGCTTGTCATTGTTGACAGACAAAAATATTTTTTCACCTATTCCACACTGACTTTACAAAATTCTAAAGTACAATTCTTGTACTTTTGGTCCGATCTACTTGAATGTGTAGTGCCAGTGTTTGTTGCTGGTATATGTCATCCCTAAGTTTGCTTTTCTTTGCCAATGAAAAGGTCATTAAAGTAGGTTTCAATATCAGTGTGCTTTGTGATGAATGAGCCATCTCATTCAATGAATGAAGGAGCCGAGTTGGCTTTTTCCCCAAAAAATGTAATGTAAGGTGCTCCATAACGTTTTACTATCATTCTTTATATATTCTTTATATATTTGTTTCATTGTGTAGTTTTTTAAATTTAGTTTACATGATCTCTTAATTTGTAGTACGTTTGCCAATCGCTTGTGCAGCCAGACTTATTTGGCAAACCTTTTGCCTCATCCCTCTCAACCATACTTTTTTTTTCAATTCCTCATCAATCCAAGGGGATGTAACCGTTTTTCCAGTCATTTTCTTAATGGGTGCATGCTTATTACTAACTGGAATAAGTAGTTACATAAATGCATCAAGTGCAGCGAGGTGCCGGCTAGCGGAGTGGAACACTTAAAAAGTAAAGGAGAGCCGCACACTCTAGGAGATCAGATGCAAAAATATTTATGTTCAACATTTCGACAGACAAGCTGTCTTCATCAGGGTATGACAGACAAGCTGTCTTCATCAGGGTAAATGTCAGGATATGATGAAGACAGCTTGTCTGGCAAAACGTTGGACATAAATATTTTTGCATCTGAGATCCTCAATTGTGCTGCTCTCCTTTATTTTTTAAGTGCTCCTCATTACACAACACAGACCAGCAAATATTCTTTACATCATCAACATATGAATCACTACAAAACTTGTTTTATGACCTTATACACTATATTAGGCCCAGCGTTTGGAACTGTGGTTATCCTAGATATGACTATTATATTGTGATCACTGCATCCTATGGATTAGGATACTGCTTTAAAGTATATATTTACAGCGTTAGTAAAGATGTGATCAATACATGTTGATGATTTAAATCCTGTACCGTTTGTAACTACCCTGGCAGGTTGACTGGCAACCTAATCCAGATTGCAGGCACTGGTAACAGTTTGAAGTTTTTTCCTGAGTGGGCAGCTTGATGATAGCCAGTCAATATTTAAATCACCCAGAAAATATACTTCTATGTTGATATCATGTACATTATCATCTTCGCTCGCTTGTAACCGCTAGAAAACACTAAAAACTGCTAGACAGAGCTAGAAACCACTAGAAACTGATACAGACCGCTAGGAACCACATAAAAGACCACACTTGCCATTTTGGCACTGAGTTGGTTTTTGGAGGGGATTTTTTTTGCAGAGTTTTATTATTTACTCTTTACATTGGATGGCAACAACAACTGCCCGAGTTACACCAGGAACGCACAATCCTTCCATCAGTGCTCAGACTGTCCGCAATAGGCTGAAAGAGGAAGGCCTGAGGGCCTGAAGGCCTGTTGTAAGGCAGGACCTCACCAGACATCACCGGCAAAAACGTTGGCTATGGGCACAAACCCACCGTCGTTGGAGCAGGCAGGACTGGCAAAAGTGCTCTTCACTGACAAGATGCGGTTTTGTCTCACCAGGGGTGATGTTCGGATTCGTGGTTATCATTGAAGGAATGATGGTTATACCGAGGCCTGTACTCTGGAGCGGGATCGATTTGGAGGTGGAGGGTCCGTCATGGTCTGGGGCGGTGTGTCACAGCATCATCGGACTGAGCTTGTTGTCATTGCAGGCAATCTCAACGCTGTGCATTACAGGGAAGAAATCCTCCTCCCTCATGTGGTACCCTTCCTGCAGGCTCATCCTGACATGACCCTCCAACATGACAATGCCACCAGCCATACTTCTCGTTCTGTGCGTGATTTCCTGCAAGATAGGAATATCAGTGTTCTGCCATGGCCAGCAAAGAGCCCGGGTCTCAATCGAATTGAGCATGTCTGGGACCTGTTGGATCTAGGGCAATTCCCCCCAGATATGTCCTGGAACTTGCAGGTGCCTTGGTGGAAGAGTGGGGTAACAATTCACAGCAAGAACTGGCAAATCTGGTGCAGTCCATGAGGAGGAGATGCACTGCAGTACCTAATGCAGCTGGTGGCCACACCAGATACTGAATGTTACTTTTGATTTTGACCTCCCCTTTGTTCACGGACACATCATTCCATTTTTGTTAGTCACATGTCTGTGGAATTTGTTCAGTTTATGTCTCAGTTGTTGAATCTTGTTATGTTCATACAAATATTTACACGTTAAGTTTGCTGAAAATAAACGCAGTGGACAGTGAGAGGACGTTTCTTTTTTTGCTGAGTTTGTATTCCTGAAGTCCTGTCAAAACCATAAAAAGTGAATATGGAATAGAAATTGTCGTCACTTTCCCTGCGTATCAGAAGAGTAATATGCTGTTTCCCTATGATGATGTACAATAGTAGCTAAACGTAGCAAAGTAAACACATCAGTTACGTTTGCTCACTTTGTACAGTCTAGTGCTCTTACAGAGCAATTGGTGGATACTAACACAATGTGGGCACTACAAGCATGTGAGAAAGTGAAGGAAAACACATCCTTACCAGTCTGAGCTGATGAAGCATCCACATTCACCCATACCACCAGACACAGCAGAGTCAGAGATGATTTCATGTTGATCAAATGGTAGATGCAGTAAAAATGGAAGGAGTAGAAGATAAATAAACAGTGTCTATCCCAAAGTTAATGTTTGTCTACAGAGTTCCAGCCCCCAGGGAGCACTGAAAAGAACCACTGTCCAGAGGGACTGACCCAAATACTAGAATTCAATCAAACCTACGTTAATATAATAATAACATATGCCATTTAGCAGACGCTTTTATCCAAAGCGACTTACAGTCATGTGTGCATACATTCTAAGTATGGGTGGTCCCGGGAATCAAACCCACTACCCTGGTGTTACAAGCGCCATGCTCTACCAACTGAGCTACAGAAGGAACCACGTTGCGGGAAGGGGAAACACTGACCTACTAACTAAACAAAACACACAATGTTACATTTAACTTTTTCTTGCATATGAGAATTGAAGGTCAATATTCCTGCCTCAATGTGTAGAATGCAAAGAACACATCTATGACACTCAGTAACGATGATGCAGTTGAAATACTTGGCAAGGACCACGAGGACATTTTACTAGATATTGTCTGGCTGCTTTGATATTGTTAAAAATATACGTCATGTTTCTTTATAGTGAACTTTGATCATGTCATCCCCAGCACCACTAACTTCCCACTGAGCACACACTGGTTGAATCAACGTTGTTTCCATGTCAATTAAATTGAACCCACGTGGAAAATATGTTGATTTGGCGTCTGTGTCCAGTGGGAATATGTAAGTCGCTCTGGATAAGAGCGTCTGCTAAATGACTTAAATGTAATGTAATGTAATGGATGAGAAGGTTTGATGGTGTATGGGATAATATTCCAGGGAACAATTAAAATAATACATATTAGATTAGAGTAGATTAGATTAGAGTAGATTGGATTAGAGTAGATTAGAGTAGATTGGATTAGAGTAGATTGGATTAGAGTAGATTAGATTAGAGTAGATTGGATTAGAGTAGATTAGAGTAGATTAGAGTAGATTAGAGTAGATTGGATTAGAGTAGATTAGAGTAGATTGGATTAGAGTAGATTAGAGTAGATTAGAGTAGATTGGATTAGAGTAGATTAGAGTAGATTGGATTAGAGTAGATTAGAGTAGATTAGAGTAGATTAGAGTAGATTGGATTAGAGTAGATTGGATTAGAGTAGATTAGAGTAGATTAGAGTAGATTAGAGTAGATTGGATTAGAGTAGATTGGATTAGAGTAGATTAGAGTAGATTCGTTTAGATTAGAGTACATTGGATTAGAGTAGATTAGAGTAGACTAGATTTGATTAGAGTAAATGAGATTTTATTAAATTAAATTGATTAAATTAAATTAGAATCAGAGGCACTTTATTTAATGTTGGACAATCATGAAGCTGAAAATAAATTAAGAAAACTATTGACAGGGGTTATTTGTTGACATGTTTGTCCAACAAGCCAGTGGCCATCTCTTCCCGTCAGCTGAAGCCACTATTGGCAATGAGGCAAGTTCATGACCCCATGTATACACTACTGACAAAAATCAACACTTCCTGGGCTAAGTCTACTATGACCAGTACACTTAAAAGTGATATAGTCCCCATGTTTGACAGATTGTTTAGTTGGATCTTTCTGAGGATGCATGAATTGGATTTTCTGTGTGTTCATCAGCTGATCGTCCACAGTGTAGGGTTCTGAAACGAGAAGATGGTACATGAATCAGTGTGTGAATATGTCCTGAAGATCAGGTGGCATTACAATTGGCTACAGTAGCAAGTCAATGTGGTGTGGTACAGGTTAGTCAATGTCATTAGTTCATGTAGGCAGGGGTAAAGTGACTGCATAGATAATAACAGCAAGTAGCAGCAGTGTAAAGACAAAGGGGTAGGGGGATGGGAGGCTGTCAATGTAAATAGTCCGGGTGGCCATTTTATTAATTGTTCAGCCGTCTTATGGCTTAGGGGTAGAAGCTGTTAACCAGAAGGGGGTTATGGTTCCCATTTGGGAACTACCCCTCCCACGTTCAGCTGGAACGGTGGCGCGTGGAATTCAAAAATATTCTTAGAAATATTTAACCTCCACACATTAACAAGTCCAATAGCTCAAATGAAAGGTAAACACCTTGTTCATCTACCCAGCAAGTCAGATTTCTAAAATGTTTTACGGCGAAAACATAGCACATATTTATGTCAAACCACCAAAGACACAGCTAATTTGAATAGCCAAGTTGAAAAAAATATGCAATCAACAAACGCAGGATTAAAAGAAAAATAATTCACTAACCTTTTGAAATCTTCATCAGATGACAGTAATATAACATGTTACACAGTACATTTATGTTTTTTTCAATAATATGCTATTTATATCCATAAATCTCTATTTACAATGACAGCATGTTCAAAAAATGCTACTCAAATGTCCGGAGAAATGATGATAGCTCCGACAGATAACGTCAGATAACAAGCAATAAACATGACTAAATATACATGTTCTACACATATTTACAAAGATACACTTCTTCTTAATACAACCGTTGTGTTACATATATTTTTAACGTTACAGAATTCGTTCACTAGGCTATAATATGAGATGGCGCTCAGAAATTAGCATTTCGTCTCCTCTATCTTGGAGTCCACAAAACCCAAATTTACCACATAAATATTCCCTTACCTTTTATGTTCTTCCATCAGAAGACCTGGAAGGGGTCATACTTACCAAAAACATCGTTTGGTTTTGAAGTCTGTGTCTTTAGGTTATCAAACGCGACAAATTCCGGTCGAAATGCAGCCAAAATTCTTGTGGATGCGCACCAAAACGTCAAAATTACATATTATATGTCGACTAAACTGGTCAAACTAAGTGCAGAATCAAGCTTTAGCATGTTATAAACGTGGAAAACAATCCTTAGCACGAACAGAAACACCGACATCGTTTGGTAAATCTTGGAAGAAAGAGAGCTCTGGAGCGTCCGCGCGCATAAAAGTACCTTTTTTCGCGCGATCCGAAGGTTTCAGCCTGCCAAAAGTCTCGTGGGCGCGCGATTCTCACATCTCACCATTGAAAGCAGACATCGCGCTGAAGACATACAAACTGTTCCCAGGTCTGTAGCTGCTTGGGAAGGGTGGGGGCGATGACGTCAAAGTTGGGCCAACTTTTCTGATGACAAGAGAGAGTTTGGGAGAATGGCTGCCCTGAGAGTTCTGCTTTACATGCAGACATAATTTGAACGGTTTTAGAAGCTTTAGAGTGTTTTCTATTCAATAATAATTATTATATGCATCTATTAGCAATTTTGGACAGATTTTTTTTCTGTTTACTATGGGCACGCAATTCCTCCAAAGGGGGCAGTAGTCAGCCATATCCTTAACAGGTTTTAAGGAGCCTTTTAGACCTAGACTTGGCGATCCAGTACTGCTTGCCGGCTTGAGAGGACAGTATATGACTTGGGTGACTGGAGTCTCTGACAATTCTTTGGGCCTTCCTCTGACACCGCCTAGTATATACAGTGTGGCAAAAAAGTATTTAGTCAGCCACCAATTGTGCAAGTTCTCCCACTTAAAAAGATGAGAGAGGCCTGTAATTTTCATCATAGGTACACTTCAACTATGATAGACAAAATCAGAAAAAAATCAGAAAATCACATTGTAGGATTTTTTATGAATTTATTTGCAAATTATGGTGGAAAATAAGTATTTGGTCAATAACGAAAGTTTATCTCAAAACTTTGTTATATACCCTTTGTTGGCAATGACAGAGGTCAAACGTTTTCTGTAAGTCTTCACAAGGTTTTCACACACTGTTGCTGGTATTTTGGCCCATTCCTCCATGCAGATCTCTTCTAGAGTAGTAATGATTTGGGACTGTTGCTGGGCAACACTGACTTTCAACTCCCTCCAAAGATTTTCTATGGGGTTGAGATCTGGAGTCTGGCTAGGCCACTCCAGGACCTTGAAATGCTTCTTACGAAGCCACTCCTTCGTTGCCCGGGCGTTGTGTTTGGGATCATTGTCATGCTGAAAGACCCAGCCACGTTTCATCTTCAATGCCCTTGATGATGGAAGGAGGTTTTCACTCAAAATCTCATGATACATGGCCCCATTCATTCTTTCCTTTACACGGATCAGTCGTCCTGGTCCCTTTGCAGAAAAACAGCCCCAAAGCATGATGTTTCCACCCCCATGCTTCACAGTAGGTATGGTGTTCTTTGGATGCAACTCAGCATTCTTTGTCCTCCAAACACGAGGAGTTGAGTTTTTACCAAAAAGTTATATTTTGGTTTAATCTGATCATATGACATTCTCCCAATCTTCTTCTGGATCATCCAAATGCTCTCGAGAAAACTTCAGATGGGCCTGGACATGTACTGGCTTTAGCAGGGGGACACGTCTGAAACTGCAGGATTTGAGTCCCTGGCGGCGTAGTGTGTTACTGATGGTAGGCTTTGTTACTTTGGTCCCAGCTCTCTGCAGGTCATTCACTAGGTCCCCCCGTGTGATTCTGGGATTTTTGCTCACCGTTCTTGTGATCATTTTGACCCCACGGGGTGTGATCTTGCGTGGAGCCCCAGATCGAGGGAGATTATCAGTGGTCTTGTATGTCTTCCATTTCCTAATAATTGCTCCCACAGTTGATTTCTTCAAACCAAGCTGCTTACCTATTGCAGATTCAGTCTTCCCATTCTGGTGCAGGTCTACAATTTTGTTTCTGGTGTCCTTTGACAGCTCTTTGGTCTTGGCCATAGTGGAGTTTGGCGTGTGACTGTTTGAGGTTGTGGACAGGTGTCTTTTATACTGATAACAAGTTCAAATAGGTGCCATTAATACAGGTAACGAGTGGAGGACAGATGAGCCTCTTAAAGAAGAAGTTGCAGGTCTGTGAGAGCCAGAAATCCTGCTTGTTTGTAGGTAACCAAATACTTATTTTCCTTCATAATTTGCAAATAAATTCATTAAAAATCCTACAATGTGATTTTCTGGATTTTTTCCCCTCATTTTGTCTCTAACAGTTGACGAAAATTACAGGCCCCTCTTATCTTTTAAGTGGGAGAACTTGCACAATTAGTGGCTGAATAAATACTTTTTTGCCCCACTGTATGTCCTGGATGACAGGAAGCTTGGCCCCATTGATGTACTGGGCCGTACGCACTACCCTACGTAGCGCCTTACGGTCAGATGCCGAGGAGTTGCCATACCAGGTGGTGATGCATCCAGTCAGGATGCTCTCAATGGTGCAGCTGTAGCACACCTGAAGTAATTTGTTGTTGTCCATAAAGAGATTTGCTTTGTTTTTGCTGACCTTAAATGTTTACCTTCACAGATGGGGGGGGGGGAGACTTTCATCCTACAAGACGTGTCCTAGAGGGATCTGGATTGGAGAGATGACAAGCCTGAATTAGTTATATCTCTGAAACAACGTTTGCCTGATTCATATCCAATCACAAGCTCACATCCCTATGCTATTCCCATGCTCATTCCCATTCACAGATCATGGTGGATTGTTAGGATCAATTTCCTTTCAAATAAGGGCCTAGGGATTGGAGTGTGGGAGAAAATTGGAACGGGGCCCAACTGTAATGCCACCTGATCTTCAGGACATATTCACACACTGATTCCTGTACCATCTTCTCGTTTCAGAACCCGAGGCCCTTGTAACCGTATCCAGTTTGGGATGAACAGCTGATGAACACACAGAACATCCAATGAGCATATTAGACTGAAAATAAAAATACACTCCATTTACCACATGGGGATCATATCACTGTTTAGTGTGCTGCTCATAGTAGACTTGGCCAGGTAGTGTTGGTTTTCATCAGCAGTGTATACATGGGGTCATGACTTTGCCTCTTTGCCCATATTGATCTCAGCTTACGGAAAGTGATGACTACTGTCTTGTTGGACAAACATGTAAATGAATAACCTCTGTCAATAGTTTGCTCCAATTATTTGCAGATTCATAGTTCCATGATTGTCCAACATTAAATAAAGTGCCTCTGGTTCATATTTACTCATCTACTCTTTAGTTCATTGTTATCTGGGAATATTATCACCAGGTATTTTTTACAATATTGAAGCAGCCAGACAATATCTATTAAAAATATTCATGTAGTGTTCTTTGCCATGTATTTCAACTACATCATCGTCACTGAGTGAATCTTGAACATTAAGGCAGGAATATTGACTTTCAATTCTCATTTGCCAAATAACTTTTAATGTTTAGTCTAGTTGGTAAGGTAATATGGGCTAAACCCTGGCATGCTCATTCGGTGTAGAAATAGATTTTGGCCTTCCCATTTTGCCCCTAGAAAACAAGGCTTTACGGGAAACAGTGACTCTGCCTTACTGGAACATTCTGAAGGCCATGTTCATAGACAGTTAACCAGATTTATATACGGGTTATGTAAGTACAGTATTTGAACATCTTTTGTGATTCAATAATGACCATACATATGTTTTAATGGAGCCTATCAGCATTCAAACTAACTGTAGCCCTCAATTTATTTTTAGCTCTAAACCATCCTCAGACACTAGTCTTAACCTTACTGGTAGATGAGACTAGCTCTAAACTATCCTCAGCCACATACTTTAACCTCACTGGTAGATGAGATTAGCTCTAAACTATCCTCAGCCACATGCTTTAACCTCACTGGTAGATGAGACTAGCTCTAAACTATCCTCAGCCACATACTTTAACCTCACTGGTAAATGAGACTAGCTCTAAACTATCCTCAGCCACATGCTTTAACCTCACTGGTAGATGAGATTAGCTCTAAACTATCCTCAGCCACATGCTTTAACCTCACTGGTAGATGAGACTAGCTCTAAACTATCCTCAGCCACATGCTTTAACCTCACTGGTAGATGAGATTAGCTCTAAACCTACAGTATGTATATTAGAATATTGTAGATATGTATGTATATTATTTAGCTAAAACAATAATTGCAACACTAGTGGAAGAACAAGTATTGTCACGACTTCCGCCGAAGTCAGTCCCTCTCCTTGTTCGGGCGGTGTTCGGCGGTCGACATCACCGGCTTTCTAGCCACCACTGATCCACTTTTAATTTCCATTTGTTCTGTCTTTGTCTTATTCACACCTGGCTTCACTCAACCAAATTCTTGTTAATTATTTAACCCTCTGTTCCCCATGTTGTGTTTGAGTGATTGTTTATTGAAATTCAGTCCGTCTGAGGGTGCTCAATATGTTACTTTGTATATTTGTCTTTTTGAGTAAAGCACGTTTATTACTCATATCTGCTATCCTGCGCCTGACTCTCTACACCAGCTAGACACAGGATCATTGCAGGAGCAGACGCCCTCCCTGTTCCAGTGGAGGAGCACGTTCAGCAGCACACGACCATTTTGCAATGTCCGGGCACCGCCATGGATCGTGTGCTGAAGACAATGGATCTTTTGGAGAGAGAAGGAGGTTTTCCAGGGCCTCCACCAGCCCTACTACAGCAGGTCCCACTGTCCACCCCTCCTTCACCCGGTCCCAGCGGGATTCGACTCGCGTTCCCAATGGAGTATGAAGCGACAGCTGCCTGATGCCAGGGGTTTCTACTCCAGCTGGAGCTCTACCTGGCGACCGTCCACCTGGCGTGTCCGTCCTCATCTCCTGTCTCTCAGGCAAAGCCCTGGAGTGGGGCAAAGCCCTGGAGTGGGCCAACGCCGTATGGAGTGAAGGAGACGCGGCGTTGGACCATTACACAGAGTTCACCCGCCGCTTTCGAGCAGTGTTCGACCACCCGCTTGAGGGTCGAGTGGCAGGTGAACGTCTGTTCCACCTGAGGCAGGGGACGCGGAGTGCACAGAATTTCGCCTTGAACTTCCGAACCCTGGCCGCCAGCGCGGGATGGAACGACAGGGCCCTGATCGATCACTACAGGTGCAGTCTGCGCAAAGACGTCCGTCGGGAGATGGCCTGCCGAGACACCACCCTCACATTGGACCAGCTGGTGGATCAGTCCATCCGGCTGGACAACCTGCTGACTGCCCGCGGAGAATCTGCAGAGAGAACAAAAGGGTGGTTGTGTCATTAGTGTTTTTTTGTTCGTTTTTTCAGTGTTCCTTGCTCTCTTTTGTCCCACAATCTTG
This sequence comes from Oncorhynchus gorbuscha, assembly GCF_021184085.1. Lineage (NCBI taxonomy): Eukaryota > Metazoa > Chordata > Actinopteri > Salmoniformes > Salmonidae > Oncorhynchus > Oncorhynchus gorbuscha. The sequence continues at coordinate 10,688,656 of NC_060187.1, read as the reverse complement.
TTGTGCACCATAACCGCAAGGTGTGCCCCTTCCCTCATGCTGGTGAACCCAAAATGCTGCCGCTTTAGGGTATTTTTCAGCAGAACACTGTGGAAGGACACCAGATTACCTGAGTTTTACAAAGACAAAAGGTAAAAAGAGAAAGGGGTGAGACTTATTTGATGACATGGTCTGAAATAAACTCTGTGGTCCTCAGGCTACATCCAACCACCTGGAACCCCAAGCTCATTCCAGCCTGTTGTTTGGATAATTTTGATGTTTGTTATATATCAAACGAGCTTGGGGTTACAGGTGGTCATATCGAACGAGCTTGGGGTTACAGGTTGTTGGATGTTGCCTGAAGACCAAAGAGTATTTTCAGACCATATAGTTCTGACAATATGCTGTAGCAGAGTCAGGGTGACATTTCCCTTTAAGGCGTGACCAGGCCCTCTAGTGGCCTGGGCCTGTAATAGTAGGTTGTTTTCTCTTCAGCTGTGCTGAAATACTGTAGTAGTTAGCTATCCTGGTAGACACTGAGGTCCTTCTGCTGCTGAGCAATATCTTTATCTTTCTAGGGATTGTATTATTCTATTTTTCATGTGGCTCATATATATATATATACGTGGCAAAAGAAATTAGGTTCTATTCAATTATGTATTTGCCGCATGTGACAAGTAAAGTTGGATTTGATTTAGTTGTGCAGCATTTCATAAAAGTAGCAAAGCAAACACATCAGTTATGTTTACCCACATTGTATAGTCAGAGTCTTACAGGGCAATTAGTGAATACTTGGAGGGCACTATGGTGTTGAACGCTGAGATATAGTCAATGAACAGTATTCTCACATAGGTGTTCCTTTTGTCCAGGTGGGAAAGGGCAGGCATCTGTTGATCTGTTGGGGTGGTATTTGAATTGGAGCGGGTCCAGGGTTTCTGAGATGACGGTGTTCATGTGAGCCATGATCAGCCTTTCAAAGCATTTCATGCCTACAGATGTGAGCGCTACGATGCGCTAGTCATTTAGGCAGGTTACCTTGGTGTTCTTGGGCACAGAGACTATGGCGGTCTGCTTGAAACCAGAAGTATATAGACAACTGCTCGTCAAACATCTCATTCCAAACTCATTAATTGTCACTGTCCTTGAGCTTGTCTCCACCCCCTCCAGGTGTCACTAATTATCCCCGGTGTATTTATACCTGTGTTTTCTGTTTCTCTGTGCCACTTCGTCTTGTTTGCCAAGTCAACCAGCGTTTATCTCCTAGCCCCTACTTTTCCCCAGTCTCTGTTTTTTCCAAGTCCTCCTGGTTTTGACCCTTGTCTGTCCTGACACCAAACCCGCCTGCCTGACCATTCTTACTGCCCCGACCTCGAGCCTGCCTAACACCTTGTACTGTTAGGAGACGGAAATGGTTACTGAACCCCTGCCTGTCCTGACCTCGAGACTGTCTAACGCCCTGTACTGTTTGAACTCTGACCTGGCCTATGTACTTTCGCCTGTCCCCGATCTGCCTTTTGCCTACCCCTTGGGTTATAATAAATATTAGAGCTCAACCATCTGCCTCCTGTGTCTACATATGGGTCTCGACTTGTGCCCTTATATTAATATGGTGTTGGTCCCCCCTTTGCTGCTATAACAGCTTCCACTCTTCTCTGAAGGTTTTCCACTAGATGTTTGAAAATTGCTGCAGGGTCTTGCTTCCATTCAGCCACAAGAGCATTAGTGAGGTCTGATGTTGGGCGATTTGGCGTGGTTCGCATTCGGCATTCCAATTCATCCCAAAGGTGTTCGATGGGGTTGAGGTCAGTGCTAAGTTCTTCCATACCGATCTCTGTAAACCCATTCTTTATGGACATCGCTTTATGCACTGTGTTTTTAAAATCAAATCACATTTTATTGGTCACATACACTTGGTTAACTGATATTATTGAAAGTGTAGCGAAGTGTTTGTGCTTCTAGTTCTGACAGTGCAACAATATCTAAGAAGTAATCTAACAATTCCACAACAACTACCTAATACACACAAATGTCAGTAAAGAGATGGAATAAGAATATGTAGATATAAATATTTGGATGAGCAATGACCGAGCGGCATAGGCAAGATGCAATAGATGGTATAAAAACAGAATATACATATGGGATGAGTAATGCAGGATATGTAAACATCATTATTTCAAGTCTGTATCTAGAAATTATTTCAAGTCTGTATCTAGACAGCAGCCTATCTGTGTTAGTGATGGCTGTATAACAGTCTGATGGCCTTGAGATAGAAGCTATTGTTCAGTCTCTCGGCCCCAGCTTTGATGCACCTGTACAGACCTCGCCTTCTGGATGGTAGCGGGATGAACAGGCAGTGGATCGGGTCGTTGTTGTCCTTGATGATCTTTTGGACTTCCTGTGAAATCGGGTGCTGTAGGTGTCTTGAAAGGCAGGTAGCTTGCCCCCGGTGATGTGTTGTGCAGACTGCACCACCCTCTGGAGAGCCCTGCTGTTGTGGGTGGTGCAGTCGACGTACCAGGCGGTGTTACAGAATGCTCTCAATTGTGCATCTGTAACAGTTTGTGACGGTTTTAGGTGGCAAGCCAAATTTCTTCAGCCTCCTGAGGCGCTGTTAGGCCTTCTTCACCACACTGTCTATGTGAGTGGACCATTTTAGTTTGTCTGTGATGTGTACGCCGATGAACTTAAAACATTCCATCTTCTCCACTACTGCCCCATCGATGTGGAAAGGGGGGTGCCCCCTCTGCTGTTTCCTGAAGTCCACGATCCTCTCATTTCTTTTGTTGACATTGAGTGACAGGTTGTTTTCCTGACAACACACTCCCAGTGTCCTCACCCCATACCTACCGGCTGTCTCGTTGTTGTTGTGATCAAGCCTACTACTGTTATGTTGTCTGCAAACTTGATGATCAAGTTGGAGGTGTGCATGGCCACACAGTCATGGGTGAACAGGGAGTACAGGGAGTATAGGAGGGGGCTGATCATGCCTCCAGTGGTGAGGATCAGCGAAGTGTAGATGTTGTTTCTTACCTTCACCACCTGGTGGAAAACCATCAGGAAGTCCAGGACCAAATCACACAGGGCGAGTTGAGACCCAGGGCCTCAAGCCTAATGATGAGCTTGGAGGGTACTATGGTGTTGAATGCTGAGCTGTAGTCAATGAACAGCATTCTTACATAGGCATTCCTCTTGTTCAGATGGGATAGGGCAGTGTGATGGTGATTGCATCTTCTGTGGACCTATTGGGGCGGTAAGGTGACAGGTAAGGTGGAGGTGATATGATCCTTGACTAGTCTCTCAAAGCACTTCATGATGACAGAAGTAGGTGTTACAGGGGGATAGTCATTTAGTTCAGTAACCTTAGCCTTCTTGGGTACAGGATCAATAGTCGTCATCTTGAAGCATGTTGGGACAGCAAACTGGGATGGGGAGAGATTGAATATGTCTGTAAACACATCAGCCAGCTGGTCTGCACATGCTCTAAGGACGCGGCTAGGGATACCGTCTGGGCCGGCAGCCTTGCGAGGGATAACTAATTTAAATGTCTTACTCACGCCGGCCTTGGAGAAGAAGAACACACAGTCCTTGTGAGTAGGCCGCGTCGGTGGCACTGTATTTTCCTCAAAGAGGACAAAGAAGGTGTTTAGTTTGTCTGGAAGCAAGACGTCGGTGTCCGTGAAGTGGCTGGTTTTCTTATTGTAGTCCGTGATTTTCTGTAGACCCAGCCACATACGTCTCGTGTCTGAGCCATTGAATTGCTGTCATGCTGAAACAGGAAAGGGCCTTCCCCAAACTGTTGCCACAAAGGTGGAAGCCCAGAATCGTCTACAATGCAATTGTGTGCTGTAGCATTTAGATTTCCCTTCACTGGAACAAAGGGGCCCAGCCCAAACCATGAAAAACAGCCCCAGACCATTATTCTTCCTCCACCAAACTTTAAAGTTGCCACTATGCATTGGGGCAGGTAGTATTATCCTGGCATACGCCAAACCTAGATTCGTCCTTTAGACTACCAGATGGTGAAACGTGATTCATGACTCCAGAGAACGCATTTCCACTGCTCTAGAGTCCAATGGCGGTGAGCTTCACACCACTCCAGCCGACGCTTGGCATTGTACATGGTGATCTTAAGCTTGTGTGTGACTGCTCGGCCAGGGAAACCCATTTCACGAAGCCCTGGATGAACAGTTATTGTGCTGATGTTGCTTCCAGATGCACTTTGAAACTCAGTTCTGAGTGTTGCAACCTGATTCAGCATTCAGCGGTTCTGCTCTGTGCCCTGTTGTTGCTGCTAGGCATTTCCACGCGCTTACAATTGACCGGGGCAGCTCTAGCAGGGCAGAAATTTGACAAACTGACTAGTTGGAAAGGTGGTATCCTATGATGGTGCCACGTTAAAAGTCACTGAGCTTTTCAGTAAGGCCAATTTTTGTCTATGGAGATTGCATGGCTATGTGGTCGATTTTATACACCTATCAACGGGTGTTGCTGACATAGCCGAATCCACTAATTTGAAGTGGTGTCCACATACTTTTGTATATATAGTGTATTACAAGCTGGGTCAGGGAGAGCATGAAAATGTCAGTGAAGACACTTGCCAGCTGGTAGGCTCTTACTATGAGTATGCGTCCTGGTAATCCGTCTGAATGTTAAACCCAGGTCTGATAAATAGACATAGCCTATATCCTAATGTAGCTACACCACCTTGAGGTGAGGTCCTCAGAGCTCTCAAATACAAACAGCTTCTTTCAAAACAAGGAGTGGAGTATGGGAATAATCTGCAACGATCGATGCAGCAAGAAACAATGCTAGGCTAGGCATCTACAGCTCTGTCAGAAGATCTTTGTTCTTTAAAGATAATGTGTACTTGTGAACTGTGGAGGGGAAAAGACAACCAAAAGAGGAGAGAGGTTGAGAAAGGGTGAGATACCAACTTTGAACAGAGCTGTTTGAAGAGGAGATCTTCACATTTTGTGAACTGTATTTAGAAGCGGAAATATGGACCATGTTGACCACAGCTTTTTCTCATATTCCTTATTGAGGATCTTAACTCAAGCCAGTTTGCTACAGCAGGAAACAAATCCTGCAGCAACAGGAAATGTGAATTATTATGTGGAATATCATTAATGGACATTTTTATAGGGGTTTGTAATATTTGTGTTGTGGAGAAATCACCAGGCAGGAGACGGGAGTACAGTTAGTTCTTTGTTTAGTCAAAACCACTCGTGCTCTACAGTTCCAGGCACAATAGTGCGCATGTGTATTTCCTATTAGGTCTAGTAACGTAACACTGCCGTAATACATTACTGTTTAGTAACAGCAGAGTAACTAATATAAACAGATGTAGATCCCAGATACAACAGGGTTGATACATGTTCTGTTAGGGCAATTTAAGTCTGAAATTTCAAAGTGGAAATTACTAACTTTAGAAGTGTCACGGTCGTCCTCCTCTTCGTCTGAAGAGGAGAGGCGAGAAGGATCGGAGGACCAAAATGCAGAGTGGTAGGTGTTCATCATTAATTTTAATAAAGAAAACACTGAACACTGAAACACTATACAAAAACAATAAACAAAATAACAACCGTGAAGCTAATGCGAACTGTGCTGAAACAAGCCATCAACATAGACAATCACCCACAAACAAACAATGCAACCCAGGCTACCTAAGTATGATTCTCAATCAGAGACAACTAATGACAACAGCCTCTGATTGAGAACCATACTAGGCCGAAACATAGAAATCCCCAAATCTAGAAAAACAAACATAGACTGCCCACCCCAACTCACGCCCTGACCATACTAAATAATGACAAAACAAAGGAAATAAAGGTCAGAACGTGACAAGAAGCCTTTTTAAAACATAAATACAGTACAAGTTTGCATTTTAGTGATTTTAGACGTGACTTGTGAAGCTACAGAGAGGATTAATAATGTGAATGTGTTAGGAGTTCTCCAAAAAACAGCACCATGGAGTATGAACACAGGCTACAGTTTGAGTGCAGCAACTCTAGACACATTCTGAAGGGGGTCGTAGAGCTTCAGCTTACGAGAAGAGATGGGCACTGGCTTGTTGGACAAACATGTCAATCGATATAACCCCCGTCAATAGTTTGCTCAAATCATTTGTTCTGGGGCTTTGCATAAGCTATGAAACATTGACTTCACAGGAGTTGTTTTTCATGTCAGTCTGAACTTCAATAAAGTACCTCTGGTTTTGAATTCTCAATGATTTTGTCTGTTATTAGGGGAACAGTGTTTTACTAGTCATGATCAGAAACAACGGTAGGGGGAAATAGCATCTAATGGCAGGAAGTGGTCACAGCACAAGAGGCACTTTCAGGTGAAATCAGATGTTTTATTTACAGCAGTAGGCAGTAAGGAAATATTTACAGAATGGATTCAAGAATCGCTCCGGTATATGTTTTGTTTGGCATGTGCACAGCTGAAGAGAAAACAACCTACTATTACAGGCCCAGGCCACTAGAGGGCCTGGTCACGCCTTAAAGGGAAATTTCACCCTGACTCTGCTACAGCATATTGTCAGAACTATATGGTCTGAAAGATACTCTTTGGTCTTCAGGCAACATCCAACCACCTGTAACCCCATGCTCGTTCTATATGACCACCTGTAACCCCATGCTCGTTCTATATGACCACCTGTAACCCCAAGCTTGTTCTATATGACCACCTGTAACCCCAAGCTCGTTCGATATGACCACCTGTAACCCCAAGCTCGTTCGATATATAACAAACATCAAAATTATCCAAACAACAGGCTGGAATGAGCTTGGGGTTACAGGTGGTTGGATGTAGCCTGAGGACCACAGAGTATCTTTCAGACCATGTCATCAAACAAGTCTCACCTTTCTCTTTTTACCTTTTGTCTTTGTAAAACTCAGGTAATCTGGTGTCCTTCCAAAGTGCTCTGCTGAAAAATACCCTAAAGCGGCAGCATTTTGGGTTCACCAGCATGAGGGAAGGGGCACACCTTGCAGTTATGGTGCACAACAAGATTGTGGGACAAAAGAGAGCAAGGAACACTGAAAAAACAAACAAAAAAACAGTAATGACACAACCACCCTATTGTTCTCTCTGCAGATTCTCCGCGGGCAGTCAGCAGGTTGTCCAGCCGGATGGACTGATCCACCAGCTGGTCCAATGTGAGGGTGGTGTCTCGGCAGGCCATCTCCCGACGGACGTCTTTGCGCAGACTGCACCTGAAGTGATCGATCTGGGCCCTGTCGTTCCATCCCGCGTTGGCGGCCAGGGTTCGGAAGTCCAAGGCAAAATTCTGTTCACTCCTCGTCCCCTGCCTCAGGTGGAACAGACGTTCACCCGCCACTCGACCCTCAAGCGGGTGGTCGAACACTGCTCGAAAGCGGCGGGTGAACTCTGCGTAATGGTCCAACGCCCCATCTCCCTCACTCCATATGGCTATGGCTCACTCCAGGGCTTTGTCTGAGAGACGGTAGATGAGGACAGACACGCCGGGTGGACGGTCGCCAGGTAGAGATCCAGCTGGAGTAGAAACCCCTGGCATCAGGCAGCTGTCGCTTCATACTCCCTTGGGAACGCAAGTCGAATCCCGCTGGGACCGGGTGAAGGAGGGGTGGACAGTGGGACCTGCTGTAGTAGGGCTGGTGGAGGCCCTGGAAAACCTCCTTCTCTCTCCAAAAGATCCATTGTCTTCAGCACACGATCCATGCGGTGCCCGGACATTGCAAAATGGTCGTGTGCTGCTGAACGTGCTCCTCCACTGGAACAGGGAGGGTGTCTGCTCCTGCAATGATCCTGTGTCTAGCTGGTGTAGAGAGTCAGGCGCAGGATAGCAGATATGAGTTATAAACGTGCTTTACGCAAAAAGACAAATATACAAAGTAACATATTGAGCACACTCAGACGGACATGGGGAAAATCGTACAATGTGATTTTCTGAATTTTTTTTCTGATTTTGTCTGTCATAGTTGATGAAAATTGCAGGCCTCTCTCATCTTTTTAAGTGGGAGAACTTGCACAATTGGTGGCTGACTAAATACTTTTTTGCCCCACTGTATATACTAGGCGGTGTCAGAGGAAGGCCCAAAAAATTGTCAGAGACTCCAGTCACCCAAGTTATATACTGTCCTCTCAAGCCGGCAAGCAGTACTGGATCGCCAAGTCTAGGTCTAAAAGGGTCCTTAACAGCTTCTACCCCTAAGCCATAAGACGGCTGAACAATTAATAAAATGGCCACCCGGACTATTTACATTGACAGCCTCCCATCCCCCTACCCCTTTGTCTTTACACTGCTGCTACTTGCTGTTATTATCTATGCAGTCACTTTACCCCTGCCTACATGTACTAATGACATCGACTAACCTGTACAACAGCACATTGACTTGCTACTGTAGCCAATTGTAATGCCACCTGATCTTCAGGACATATTCACACACTGATTCATGTACCATCTTCTCGTTTCAGAACCCTACACTGTGGACGATCAGCTGATGAACACACAGAAAATCCAATTCATGCATCCTCAGAAAGATCCAACTAAACAATCTGTCAAACATGGGGACTATGTCACTTTTAAGTGTACTGGTCATCGTAGACTTAGCCCAGGAAGTGTTGATTTTCGTCAGTAGTGTATACATGGGGTCATGAACTTGCCTCATTGCCAATAGTAGCTTCAGCTGACAGGAAGAGATGGCCACTGGCTTGTTGGACAAACATGTCAACGAATAACCCCTGTCAATAGTTTTCTTAAATTATTTTCAGCTTCATGATTGTCCAACATTAAATAAAGTGCCTCTGATGCTAATTTAATTTAATCAATTTAATGTAATAAAATCAAATTTACTCTAATCGAATCTAGTCTACTCTAATCTACTCTAATCCAATCTACTCTAATCTAAACAAATCTACTCTAATCTAATATGTATTATTTTAATTGTTCCCTGGAATATTATCCCATACACCATCAAACCTTCCCATCCCACAGGACACAGACGCCAAATCAACATCTTTTCCACGTTATTCAATTTAATTGACATGGAAACAACGTTGATTCAACCAGTGTGTGCTCAGTGGGAAGTTAGTGGTGCTGGGGATGACATGATCAAAGTTCACTATAAAGAAACATGACGTATATTTTTAACAATATCAAAGCAGCCAGACAATATCTAGTAAAATGTCCTCGTGGTCCTTGCCAAGTATTTCAACTGCATCTTCGTTACTGAGTGTCATAGATGTGTTCTTTGCATTCTACACATTGAGGCAGGAATATTGACCTTCAATTCTCATATGCAAGAAAAAGTTAAATGTAACATTGTGTGTTTTGTTTAGTTGGTAGGTTAATGTGAGGTAAACCCTGGCATGCTCTCAAGGTGTCGAAGTCAATAAAACTTTAAATCAATTTTGGCCCTTGGGTCAGTCCCGCTGGACAGTGGTTCTCTTCAGTGCTCCCTGGGGGCTGGAACTCTGTAGACAAACATTAACTTTGGGGTAGACACTCTATATTTATCTTCTACTCTTTCCATTTTTACTGCATCTACCATTTGATCAACATGAAATCATCTCTGACTCTGCTGTGTCTGGTGGTATGGGTGAATGTGGATGCTTCATCAGCTCAGACTGGTAAGGATGTGTTTTCTTTCACTTTCTCACATGCTTGTAGTGCCCACATTGTGTTAGTATGCACCAATTGCTCTGTAAGACACTGACTAGACTATACAAAGTGAGCAAACATAACTGATGTGTTTACTTTGCTATGTTTAGCTACTATTGTACATCATCATAGGGAAACAGCACATTACTCTTCTGATACGCAGGGAAAGTGACGACAATTTCTGCCTTCAATTCCATATTCACTTTTTATGTTTTTGACAGGACTTTGGGAATATAAACTCAGCAAAAAAAAGAAACGTCCTCTCACTGTCCACTGCGTTTATTTTCAGCAAACTTAATGTGTAAATATTTGTATGAACATATTCCACAGATGTGACAAACAAAAATGGAATAATGTGTCCGTGAACAAAGGGGAGTCACAATCAAAAGTAACATTTGCCGGTGATGTCTGGTGAGGACCTGCCTTACAACAGGCCTACAAGCCCTCAGGCCTTCCTCTTTCAGCCTATTGCGCACTGATGGAGGGATTGTGCGTTCCTGGTGTAACTTGGGCAGTTGTTGTTGCCATCCAATGTAAATAGTCCGGTAGCCATTTGATTAATTGTTCAGCAGTCTTATGCCTTGGAGGTAGAAGCTGTTAAGGAGCCTTTTGGTCCTGGACTTGGCGCTCTGGTACCCGCTTACCATGCAATAGCAGAGAAACAGTCTATGACTTGGGTGACTGGAGTCTTTGATGCCAGATCTCTGACCTCCTCCCTATAGGCTGTCTCATAGTTGTAGGTGATCAGGCCTACAACTGTTGTGTTGTCAGCAAACTTAATGATGGTGCTGGAGTCATGTTTGGTCACGTAGTTGAGGGTGAACAGGAAGTACAGGAGGGGACTAAGTACACACCCCTGAGCGTCCCCAGTGTTGAGGATCATTGTGACAGACGTGTTGTTGCCTACCCTTACAACCAGTTGCAGAAGGAGGTGTTTACTCCCTGTGTCCTTAGCTTAGTGATGAGCTTCGAGGGCACTATGGTGTTGAACGCTGAGCTGTGGTCAATGAATAGCATTCTCACATAGGTATTCCTTTTGTCCAGGTTTGAAAGGGCAGTGTGGAGTGCGATTGAGATTGCATCATCTGTGGATCTGTTGGGGCGGTATGTGAATTGGAGTGGGTCTAGGGTATCCGGGAGGATGGTGTTGATGTGATCCATCACCGCCTTTCAAAGCCCTTCATGGCTACCCAGTGCTACGGGACGGTAATTATTTAGGCATGTTACATTCGCTTCCTTGGGTACAGGAAGTATGGCGGCCTGCTTGAAACATGTAGGTATTACAGACTCGGTCAGGGAGAGGTTGAAAATGTCAATGAAGACACTTGCCAGTTGGTCCACTAATTAAAGTATTAATAAAAGCTCTGCAAAAAAAATCCCCTCCAAAATCCAACTCAGTGCCAAAATGGCAAGTGTGGTCTTTTGTGTGGTTCCTAGCAGTTTGCATCAGTTTTTAGTGGTTTCTAGCTCTTTCTAGTGGTTTTTAGTGGCTTCTAGCGGTTACAAGCGAGCGAAGATGATAATGTACGTGATATCAACAGAGAAGTATATTTTCTGGGTGATTTAAATATTGACTGGCTATCATCAAGCTACCCTGTTATGCAGGTGAATGAGGACCCAAAAGCGACTTGGCGAAAACAGAGTCTTTATTCCAGTAAAGGAAATAGGCAATACTCCTGGACAATCAGAGCAGAAAACAAAACATAAAAAACTTAATTCCACTCGTAGTGACGAGGACAGACTGGAGACTCGACCATTAACTGTAGGTTGCCTCGGGAAGGCACCGACCGTAGCAGACTCAGACACCTGCTCACACGCAGCATCTGAGGGAAACAAGACACGACAGGGCGAGACAAAGACACAGCACGGCGAACAATATACAAGGATCCGACAGGACAGAAACGGAAAACAAGGGGAGAAATAGGGACTCTAATCAGAGGGCAAGATAAGGAACAGGTGTGAAAAGACTAGATGATTGAGTAGGGGAATAGGAACAGCTGGGAGCAGGAACGGAACGATAGAGAGAAGAGAGAGAGGGAGGGAGAGAGAAAAAAGGGAACGAACCTAATAAGACCAGCAGGGGGAGAACGAACAGAAGGGAAAGCAAAATGACAAGACAATATAAGACAAAACATGACAGTACCCCCCCCACTCACCGAGCGCCTCCTGGCGCACTCAAGGAGGAATCCTGGCGGCAACGGAGGAAATCATCAATCAGCGAACGGTCCAGCACGTCCCGAGACGGAACCCAACTCCTCTCCTCAGGACCGTAACCCTCCCAATCCACTAAGTATTGGTGACCCCGTCCCGAGAACGCATGTCCATGATCCTACGTACCTTGTAAATAGGTGCGCTCTCGACAAGGGGGGGGGGGAACGAACGGGGTGCGAAGAAAGGGCTTGACACAGGAGACATGGAAGACAGGATGGACGCGACAAAGATGTCGCGGAAGAAGCAGTCGCACAGCGACAGGATTGACGACCTGGGAGACACGGAACGGACCAATGAACCGCGGAGTCAACTTACGAGAAGCTGTCGTAAGGGGAAGGTTACGAGTGGAAAGCCACACTCTCTGGCCGCAACAATACCTAGGACTCTTAATCCTACGTTTATTGGCGGCTCTCACAGTCTGTGCCCTGTAACGGCAAAGTGCAGACCTCACCCTCCTCCAGGTGCGCTCACAACGTTGGACAAACGCTTGAGCGGAGGGAACGCTGGACTCGGCAAGCTGGGATGAGAACAGAGGAGGCTGGTAACCCAGACTACTCTGAAACGGAGATAACCCGGTAGCAGACGAAGGAAGCGAGTTGTGAGCGTATTCTGCCCAGGGAGCTGTTCTGCCCAAGGCGCAGGGTTTCTAAAAGAAAGGCTGCGTAGTATGCGACCAATCGTCTGATTGGCCCTTTCTGCTTGACCGTTAGACTGGGGATGAAACCCGGAAGAGAGACTGACGGACGCACCAATCAAACGACAGAACTCCCTCCAAAACTGTGACGTGAATTGCGGACCTCTGTCTGAAACGGCGTCTAACGGGAGGCCATGAATTCTGAACACATTCTCGATGATGATTTGTGCCGTCTCCTTAGCGGAAGGAAGCTTAGCGAGGGGAATGAAATGTGCCGCCTTAGAGAACCTATCGACAACCGTAAGAATCACAGTCTTCCCCGCAGACAAAGGCAGACCGGTAATGAAGTCTAAGGCGATGTGAGACCATGGTCGAGAAGGAATGGGAAGCGGTCTGAGACGACCGGCAGGAGGAGAGTTACCTGACTTAGTCTGCGCGCAGTCCGAACAAGCAGCCACGAAACGGCGCATGTCACGCTCCTGAGTAGGCCACCAAAAGCGCTGGCGAATAGAAGCAAGAGTACCTCGAACGCCGGGATGACCAGCTAACTTGGCAGAGTGAGCCCACTGAAGAACAGCCAGACGAGTAGAAACAGGAACGAAAAGAAGGTTACTAGGACAAGCGCGCGGAGACGCAGTGTGCGTGAGTGCTTGCTTAACCTGTCTTTCAATTCCCCAGACTGTCAACCCGACAACACGCCCATAAGGAAGAATCCCCTCGGGATCAGTAGAAGCCACAGAAGAACTAAAGAGATGGGATAAGGCATCAGGCTTGGTGTTCTTACTACCCGGACGGTAAGAAATCACAAACTCGAAACGAGCGAAAAACAACGCCCAACGAGCTTGAGCGTGCATTAAGTCGTTTGGCAGAACGGATGTACTCAAGGTTCTTATGGTCTGTCCAAACGACAAAAGGAACGGTCGCCCCCTCCAACCACTGTCGCCATTCGCCTAGGGCTAAGCGGATGGCGAGCAGTTCGCGGTTACCCACATCATAGTTGCGTTCCGATGGCGACAGGCGATGAGAAAAATAAGCGCAAGGATGAACCTTATCGTCAGACTGGAAGCGCTGGGATAGAATGGCTCCCACGCCTACCTCTGAAGCGTCAACCTCGACAATGAATTGTTTAGTGACGTCAGGAGTAACGAGGATAGGAGCGGACGTAAAACGTTTCTTGAGAAGATCAAAAGCTCCCTGGGCGGAACCGGACCACTTAAAACACGTCTTGACAGAAGTAAGAGCTGTGAGAGGGGCAGCAACTTGACCGAAATTACGAATGAAACGCCGATAGAAATTAGCGAAACTCTATAGAGTAATCCGTTATGGATCGATCACCTTGACATAGGGAAGCCAGGGCCCTAGAAGCCTCCCTACCAAAAACTGAACGATCAAAAACCCGAATCATCTCCTCTTTAAAGTTCAGGTAATTGTTAGAACAATCAGCCCTTACCTCCCAGATAGCTGTGCCCCACTCACGAGCCCGGCCAGTAAGGAGTGATATGACGTAAGCAACCCGAGCTCTCTCTCTAGAGTATGTGTTGGGTTGGAGAGAGAACACAATATCACACTGGGTGAGAAAGGAGCGGCACTCCGTGGGCTGCCCGGAGTAACAAGGTGGGTTATTAACCCTAGGTTCCGGAGGCTCGGCAGACCAGGAAGTAGCAGGTGGCACGAGACGAAGACTCTGGAACTGTCCAGAGAGGTCGGAAACCTGAGCGGCCAGGTTCTCAACGGCATGACGAGCAGCAGACAATTCCTGCTCGTGTCTGCCGAGCATGGCTCCTTGAATCTCGACGGCAGTGTTACGAGAATCTGTAGTCGCTGGGTCCATTCTTGGTCGGATCCTTCTGTTATGCAGGTGAATGAGGACCCAAAAGCGACTTGGCGAAAACAGAGTCTTTATTCCAGTAAAGGAAATAGGCAATACTCCTGGACAATCAGAGCAGAAAACAAAACATAAAAAACTTAATTCCACTCGTAGTGACGAGGACAGACTGGAGACTCGACCATTAACTGTAGGTTGCCTCGGGAAGGCACCGACCGTAGTAGACTCAGACACCTGCTCACACGCAGCATCTGAGGGAAACAAGACACGACAGGGCGAGACAAAGACACAGCACGGCGAACAATATACAAGGATCCGACAGGACAGAAACGGAAAACAAGGGGAGAAATAGGGACTCTAATCAGAGGGCAAGATAAGGAACAGGTGTGAAAAGACTAGATGATTGAGTAGGGGAATAGGAACAGCTGGGAGCAGGAACGGAACGATAGAGAGAAGAGAGAGAGGGAGGGAGAGAGAAAAAAGGGAACGAACCTAATAAGACCAGCAGGGGGAGAACGAACAGAAGGGAAAGCAAAATGACAAGACAATATAAGACAAAACATGACATACCCACTCAGGAAAAAACTTCAAACTGTTACCAGTGCCTGCAATCTGGATTAGGTTGCCAGTCAACCTGCCAGGGTAGTTACAAACGGTACAGGATTTAAATCATCAACATGTATTGATCACATCTTTACTAACGCTGTAAATATATACTTTAAAGCAGTATCCTAATCCATAGGATGCAGTGATCACAATATAATAGTCAAATTGTTATGGTTTTCTTCAGGTGAAAGAGAGGAGGACCAAAATGCAGCGTGGTTATCTTTATACATCTTTAAATGAAAGTTGAAAATGTGAACAATATACTTATACAAAACAAGAAACATGAAAAAAACAAAAACAGTCCTTACTGGTGCAAAACACAGAGACAGGAACAATCACCCACGAAATACTCAAAGAATATGGCTGCCTAAATATGGTTCCCAATCAGAGATAACGATAAACACCTGCCTCTGATTGAGAACCACTCTAGGCAACCATAGACTTTTCTAGACTACTATACTAAACACCATCCCATAAACTACAAACACCCTAGACAAAACAAACCACATAAATCACCCATGTCACACCCTGGCCTAACCAAAATAATAAAGAGAACACAGAATACTAAGACCAGGGCGTGACAGTACCCCCTCCCCCAAAGATGCGGACTCCCGGCCGCACACCTAAACCCAGAGGGGAGGGTCTGGGTGGGCATCTGTCCACGGTGGCGGCTCTGGCGCTGGACGTGGACCCCACTCCATCATCGTCTTTGTCCACCTCCTTAGCGTCCTTAGATTGGCGACCCTTGCCGTCGACCTTGGCCTACTAATCTCAACAAAGGGCCCCTCTGGACTGAGGGGCAGCTCGGGACTGAGGTAGCTCGAGACTGAGGTAGCTCGAGACTGAGGTAGCTCGAGACTGAGGGGTAGCTCGGGACTGAGAGGAAGCTCGGGACTGAGAGGAAGCTCAGGACTGAGAGGAAGCTCAGGCAGGTTGACGGCTCTGACAGATCCATGCTGACTGGCGGCTCTGGCTGCTCCATGCTGACTGGCGGCTCTGGCGGCTCATGACAGGCGGGAGACTCTGGCGGCTCATGACAGGCGGGAGACTCTGGCGGCTCATGACAGGCGGGAGACTCTGGCGGCTCATGACAGGCGGGAGACTCTGGCGGCTCATGACAGGCGGGAGACTCTGGCGGCTCATGACAGGCGGGAGACTCTGGCGGCTCATGACAGGCGGGAGACTCTGGCGGCTCATGACAGGCGGGAGACTCTGGCGGCTCATGACAGGCGGGAGACACTGGCGGCTCATGACAGGCGGGAGACTCTGGCGGCTCATGACAGGCGGGAGACTCTGGCGGCTCATGACAGGCGGGAGACTCTGGCGGCTCATGACAGGCGGGAGACTCTGGCGGCTCATGACAGGCGGGAGACTCTGGCGGCTCATGACAGGCGGGAGACTCTGGCGGCTCATGACAGGCGGGAGACTCTGGCGGCTCATGACAGGCGGGAGACTCTGGCGGCTCATGACAGGCGGGAGACTCTGGCGGCTCATGACAGGCGGGAGACTCTGGCGGCTCATGACAGGCGGGAGACTCTGGCGGCTCATGACAGGCGGGAGACTCTGGCGGCTCATGACAGGCGGGAGACTCTGGCGGCTCATGACAGGCGGGAGACTCTGGCGGCTCTTGACAGGCGGGAGACTCTGGCAGCTCTTGACAGGCGGGAGACTCCGGCAGCTCTTGACAGGCAGGAGACTCCGGCGGCTCTTGACAGGCGGGAGACTCCGGCGGCTCTTGACAGGCGGGAGACTCCGGCGGCGCTGGACAGGCGGGAGACTCCGGCGGCGCTGGACAGGCGGGAGACTCCAGCGGCGCTGGACAGGCGGGAGACTCCAGCGGCGCTGGACAGGCGGGAGACTCCAGCGGCGCTGGACAGGCGGGAGACTCCAGCGGCGCTGGACAGGCGGGAGACTCCAGCGGCGCTGGACAGGCGGGAGACTCCGGCGGCGCTGGACAGGCGAGGCGCACTGTAGGCCTGGTGCGTGGTGCTGGCACTGGTGGTACTGGGCCGGGGACACGCACAGGAAGCCGGTTGCGGGGAGCTGCCACCGGAGGGAGGGCTTGTGTGTGGAGGTGGCACTGGATGGACAGGACCATGAAGGCGTACTGGAGATCTTGAGAGCAGGGCTGGCAACAACCGCCCTGGCTGGATCTTCACCCTAGCCCGGCAGATGTGAGGAGCTGAGATGTAGCGTACGGGGCTAAGCACGCGTACTGGGGACACCGTGCGTTCCACCGCATAACACGGTGCCTGACCAGTACCACGCCCGCCACGGTTAGTACTGCTAGGCGCACTGTAGCACTGAGCTGGCACAGGACGTGCAAGGCTAGGGAGGTGCACAGGAGGCCTGGTGCTTGAGGCTGGCACAATCTTCACCAGCCGACTAGCACGCACCTCAGGATGAGTATGGAGAGCTGACCCAGGTGCCATCAAATCCCGAGACGATCCGTCGGGCGAATTCCATGCCTCATGCACCAACACAGCAACTCCCTCATAACTCTCTCCTCCAATTTCCCCATTAACTCCTTCATAGTCTCTGCTTCGCTCACCTCCAACACCGGCTCTGGTTCTGGTTTCCTCCTTGGCTCCTTACGATAAACAGGGGAAGTTGGCTCAGGTCTGACTCCTGACTCTGCCACACTCTCCCTGTGCCGTCCCCCCCCCCCAAGAAATGTTTGGGGCTGACTCTCGGGCTTCCATCCGCGCCGCCGTGCTTTCTCCTCATACCAGCACCTCTCCGCTTTCGCTGCCTCCAGCTCTTCTTTGGGACGGCGATATTCTCCTCCTCTACCGTCCAATTCGTCCTCCCATGTCCATTACTCTTTGCACAGCTCCTGCTGCCGCTGCCTGTCGCCACGCCGCTTGGTCCTGTTGTGGTAGGTGAATCTGTTACGGTTTTCTTCTGGTGAAAGAGAGGAAAAACAACGAAAACAGTCCTAACTGGTGCAAAACACAGAGACAGGAACAATCACCCACGAAATACTCAAAGAATATGGCTGCCTAAATATGGTTCCCAATCAGAGACAACGATAAACACCTTCCTCTGATTGAGAACCACTCTAGGCAACCATAGACTTTCCTAGACTACTTAACTAAACACAATCCCATAAACTACAAACCCCTACACAAAACAACCCACATAAATCACCCATGTCACACCCTGGCCTAACCAAAATAATAAAGAGAACACAGAATACTAAGACCAGGGCGTGACACATATCTAGGATAACCAAAGTTCCAAACGCTGGGCCTAATATAGCGTATAAAAGTTCATAAAACAAGTTTTGTAGTGATTCATATCTTGATGATGTAAAGAATATTTGCTGGTCTGTGTTGTGTAATGAGGAGCACTTAAAAATAAAGAGGAGCCACACAATTGAGGATCTTAGATGCAAAAATATTTATGTCCAACGTTTTGCCAGACAAGCTGTCTTCATCATATCCTGACATATACCCTGATGAAGACAGCTTGTCTGTCTTACCCTGATGAAGACAGCTTGTCTGTCGAAATGTTGGACATAAATATTTTTGCATCTGATCTCCTAGAGTGTGCGGCTCTCCTTTACTTTTTAAGTGTTCCACTCCGCTAGCCGGCACCTCGCTGCACTTGATGCATTTATGTAACTACTTATTCCAGTTAGTAATAAGCATGCACCCATTAAGAAAATGACTGTAAAAACGGTTACATCCCCTTGGATTGATGAGGAATTTAAAAAAAATTATGGTTGAGAGGGATGAGGCAAAAGGTTTGCCAAATAAGTCTGGCTGCACAACCGATTGGCAAACGTACCGCAAATTAAGAGATCATGTAAACGAAGAAAAAAAAACTACACAATGAAACAAATATATAAAGAATATATAAAGAATGATAGTAAAACGTTATGGAGCACCTTATATTACATTTTTGGGGAAAAAGCCAACTCGGCTCCTTCATTCATTGAATCAGATGGCTCATTCATCATAAAGCACACTGATATTGAAACCTACTTTAATGACCTTTTCATTGGCAAAGAAAAGCAAACTTAGGAATGACATACCAGCAACAAACACTGGCACTACACATTCAAGTAGATCGGACCAAAAGTACAAGAATTGTACTTTAGAATTTTGTAAAGTCAGTGTGGAAGAGGTGAAAAAAATATTTTTGTCTGTCAACAATGACAAGCCTCCGGGGTCTGACAATCTGGATGGAAAATTACTGAGGATAATAGCAGATGATATTGCCACATCTTCAATTTAAGCCTACTAGAGAGTGTGTGTGTCACGAATCCCGTTTCCTGAGTCTGTTTTTTGCCTGTGTTCTGTCCTGGAGTGTTTTTTCCGGCGTCCTGAAACGCACCCTGTCTGGTTGCCGGGCAATGTAGCCAGTTGGGAGTTCTGACTACCCGCACCTGTATCCCATCAGCTATCTGCACAACTGGTCCTGATCATCATCTCTCCTCTTCATAAGCCCGGACCTGACATCCATACCCTGCCGGATCGTTAGCCATGAACAGTATGTTGTGCCATAGTATCAGCCTCAAGTTGGATAGAATTTGTTTTGTTGTTTTTTACTTATTGCTTGCCTTAAACTTACTTCCGTTTGTTCTGTCTTCAGTTACTCACCCGGATCATTTACCCCATTCCCGCCTGGTCGGTGGAGAATTACGCTACCCCATTGGATCCACCTATTTACTCCCATCAACTCACTACCGCTGCCCGCTACGCCACCTGGATATATCTACCCATTCACATTCACTTGTAAATAAATACTCACCTTCTTCCTACTCTCCTTGTCCTGGTCTGCTTCTGGGTTCGATTTTGAAAGAACGTGACAGAGTGCCCTCAGGCCTGGAGGGAAGCTAAAGTAATCCCGCTACCCAATAATATTAAAGCCCCCTTTACTAGCTCAAATAGCTGACCAATCAGCCTGTTACCATCCCTTAATAAACTCCTGGAAATAATTGTGTTTGACCAGATACAAACCTTGACCACAGGATATTGCACACATATAAGCCTGGGATATCAAGCATTCAAAGTTGGCCTTAGTGGGAGTGACCATAGAATTGTATGGGAATGACCTTACTGAATAAAGAATTTGCTATCATGTCCTTTGACAACAAAAAGTTAACACAGCCACAAAGTCATAAACTCTGCCCAGTTCCGCAATTTCCCTTCTTCGAGTTTCAGTTTAAACTTAATACTAACCTTTACCACACTGCTCACCTTATGCCTAACCCTAACCAATTTTGACTTTGTGGTTTTGCTATCTAGTGGAAACCATTCCCCTAGCCTCAAGAGAGAGAAAAAACAACAAGCCCTAATTTCCATCTAGCTAATTATCAAAGGACAGAGCTAGTTAATGGCTTCACACAGATGAATAAAGACTACACACTTATAATCTTTGGTCGATTGTGGGGAGAACTATCCCAATAAGAGCTACAAACACAATCTCTTTACTGCCAAGACGTCTGACTGACTAATGCACAAGACACACGGGGGAAGTTCTTGTGGAGATGATTGGTTGGTAGATTAAGCCAATGAGTAATGCACATGGAGATTATTTGATCATATTTGACATAGTGGGTTATGTCACATTGGACATTGGTGATTATTTCACACAGTTATGTCCCATTTATGAACCATTTATAAAGCATGACATACTGTTGTAGATGATTTGTAACACATTTATGTAGTGCTGATGAAAGCATCATGAGGCCTTAATAAACTGAACGTCATTTGAAGGGGGACCATCTCAGTCAATGTAGTTAGTTGCACTTTGATAGTTCAAACATGCTGTGCTTCATCTGCAGAGTATTGTGGTAAGCCTGAGGGTGAAGGGATGAGAATGCTGCCGATTCCTGATCGAGAACGTTATGAAAATGGGGACCAAGTGGAGTATGGATGTCTTGCAACTTGTAAGAACGGAGAGTGGGATAAGACCATCAACGGCAAAGGTCAGTTTAAAGGCGCAATCTGCAGTTGCTACACCCATTGTTGGACTTCTAAATGAATTACATGGACCAAATGATTCTTGAAGAACATAACTTATAAATGACTCATGAGCTCAGTTCAACTGTCGCACCTCATCATAACCCAAAATATAAGATTGTTTTACTCCTTTGTTTGTAAACAAAGTAAATGTAAACAAACACTATATAGCCTCAATAGATGGTTCAAAGTATAATGTTGATATCATGGATGGTCTATCCTTGCATCTATAGCTCTGTCTATGAATTTGAGAGTGGTAACATTTCATCCCTCAGCTTTTAACCAAAACAGGGGTGGGGATGCTCTTTCTTCTTGTGTGTTTAATGTCTATGACATTACTATAGTACTGTAAACATTGAAGTGATTATTGCGTTTACTACATTTCAGGGCTTGACATTAACTTTATTACCAACTTGTCCTTTGGAAAAGTAAGACAGATTTTTGACTTGTGTGAAAGCTCAAGTCCAAATTGTGTTGTATGATTTTACAAAATGAAATACATTAGTATCATTATTATTACCATACAGAGAATGAGACAAAACTGTAGAATACCATCTCTCTAGAGCTGGGTAATATTATACAAATCAAATCAAATCAAATCAAATTTTATTTGTCACATACACATGGTTAGCAGATGTTAATGCGAGTGTAGCGAAATGCTTGTGCTTCTAGTTCCGACAATGCAGTGATAACCAACAAGTAATCTAACTAACAATTCCAAAACTACTGTCTTATACACAGTGTAAGGGGATAAGGAACATGTACATAAGGATATATGAATGAGTGATGGTACAGAGCAGCATACAGTAGATGGTATCGAGTACAGTATATACATATGAGATGAGTGTGTAGACAAAGTAAACAAAGTGGCATAGTTAAAGTGGCTAGTGATACATGTGTTACATAAGGATGCAGTCGATGTTGTAGAGTACAGTATATACATATGCATATGAGATGAATAATGTAGGGTAAGTAACATTATATAAGGTAGCATTGTTTAAAGTGGCTAGTGATATATTTACATCATTTCCCATCAATTCCCATTATTAAAATGGCTGGAGTTGGGTCAGTGTCAATGACAGTGTGTTGGCAGCAGCCACTCAATGTTAGTGGTGGCTAACTCGATAGCAATGTAATTGATCTAACAGTGAATGTAATGTCCAACAAAACCTGTCCGTTGGTAGACCTATATAGAGTATATATTCACTACAAACAGCACGCTCCACTCCGTTCCACTTGTGCATCATCTCAATTACATTCTCTGTTTGTAAAGCGGTAGCATTTCCTTATTATTTAATGTTGAGAATATGTGCTAAACTCACAGAAAGCTGGAACTCCACTCGCTTTAAAAATAATTGTTTTAAAAACAGCTTTTCCCTCAATGACATATTGAATGTTGCTCTCTCTCCTGGAGCAACATCCCCCTTGACGTTTCATGCCCGTAAGAAACCTGTTTGCAGACAAAATAATAGCTAAAACTGAGCAAATAACTCACTAAGTACACAACAGTGCATTCAGAAAGTATTCATACCCATTGAATTTTTCCACATTTTGTTACGTTACAGCCTTATTCTAAAATGGATTAAATAAATAAATCTACATGCAATACCGCACAATGACAAAGTGATAAGAGATTTCTAGAAATTTGGGAACATTTGTTAAAAACATAAATACCTTACTTACATATGAGACTCAAAATCCTTTTTCCATTGATCATCATTGAGATGTTTCTACAACTTGATTGGAGTCCATCTGTGGTAAATTACATTTATTGTACATGATTTGGAAAGGCACACCTTTCTAAATAAGGTCCCACTGTTGACAGTGCATGTCAGAGCAAAATCCAAGACGTGTGTCCGTAGAGATCTTAGACAGGATTGTGTCGAGGCACAGATCTGGGGAAGGGTATCAAAAAATGTCTCGAACATTGAAGCTCCCCAAGAATACATTAGCCTCCACATTATTAAGTGGAAGATGTTTGGAAAGACCAAGACTCTTCTTAGAGCTGGCCGCCCGGCTAAACTGAGTAATCGGGGTAGAAGGGCCTTGGTCTGGGAAGTGACCAAGAACCCGATGGTCAGTCTGACAGAGCTCCAAACTTCATCTGTGGAGATGGGAGAACTTTCCAGAAGGACAAGGCACCTAAAGGACTTTCAGACCATGAGAAACAAGATTCTGTGGTCTGATGAAACCAAGATTGAACTCTTTGGACTGAATACCAAGCGTCACATCTTGAGGAAACCTGGCACTATCCCTACGGTGAAGCATAGGATGGCATCAAGCTGTGGGGATGTTTTTCAGCGGCAGGGACTGAGAAACTAGTCAGGATTGAGGTAAAGACGGAGAGACCTGCAAATAGCTGTGCAGCGACAAGAAGAATGAGAGAAACTCCCCAAATACAGGTGTGCCAAGCTTGTAGCGTCCTACCCAAGAAAACTTGATGCTGTAATCGCTGCCAGAGGCGCTTCTACAAAGTTCTGAGTAAAGTGTCTGAATAATAATGTAATTATGATACTTATGTTTCTTTTTTAAATACATTTTCAAAAATGTCTAAAAAACTGTTTTTGCTTTGTAATTATGGGGTATTGTGTGTAGATTGATGAGGGAATAAAAAAAAGGATTACATTTTAGAATAAGGCTGTAACTTAACAAATATGGAAAAAGTCAAGGGGTCTGAATACTTTCCGAATGTAGTGTACAAAAATGTGATTGAAAAACTGCTTGTGGCTCTCAATGCAATTACAATCATTATATTTTGTTGTGCTCTGCTGAGACCTTTTTTTTAACTAAGTTAGTCAGTTAAGAACAAATTCTTATTTTCAATGACTACCAAGGAACAGTGGGTTAACTGCCTTGTTCAGGGGCAGAACAATGGATTTTTACCTTGTTACTAGTCCAACGCTCTACCCACTAGGCTATGTTGCCGCCCCAAATTGTGAGAACACATCACATCCGGAGGACACTTTTATTCAATTCTGATCTGAGTAATTGTTTGATGTTATTATTATTTTTTTTAAACTTCCATTCGAACAACTTAAGTCTATATTTTGCTTGCCCGACTATTTTGATTTTCACTTGTCATGTACAAGCTTTACTGTCGAACCTTGCAATTGGATTGATATTTCCACACAGAGTAACACGTTACACTGTTTTTACAAGATGTGGTGGAAATGGAGGAGCCAAAAGAGTGTATGGAGGAGGGTATTTGTCCATGTCTGTGCTTCACTTGCAGATTACTGTAGTAAACCTGAGGGTGCAGACACCAGAATGCTGCTGATTCCTGACCGAGAGAGATATGAAAATGGGGACAAAATAGATTATGGATGCCTTAGCGGCCCAAACACAGGCTCAAGAGGAAAAGCAACTTGCAAGAACGGAGAGTGGAGTAAGACAATCGAGTGCCAAGGTAAGTCTGTAGGACTGTATTTTAAAGTACAGAAAGTACCAGGAATTTACATGAACATATGGTAATTAGACAATTATAACCTATTAATAATTGATTCATTTGAAGGTAGTTACCAGAAAAAAAATCTTCAATTTTTTTAAATTGAATCAGGCAAGTCAGTTAAGAACAAATTCTTATTTAAAATGACGGCCTACCGGGGAACAGTGGGTTAACTGCCTTGTTCAGGGGCAGGATGACAGATTGCTCTGGGAATTGATCCAGCAACCTTTCAGTTAGTGGCCCAATGTGCTAACGACTAGAATAATTAGCCCATTGCTAGAGGTGATGACACAGCAGTCTTATTACTGTATTTGGAGCGCACTTCCACCACCCAAAGTCTTTATATTGATCATTATCTCAAGAACTGTGTGATATTTCCTGTGATTCTACTGCAATAGATTGAAATCAATATGTTTGAGTATTTCAGCATTTTGGATCAGTCCCCCACTCTTCACTGCTCCCTGGGGGCTGGAACTCTGTAGACAAACATTAACATTAACTGTTTATTTATGTTCTACTCCTTCCATTTTTACTGCATCTACCATTTCATCAACATGAAATCATCTCTGACTCTGCTGTGTCTGGTGGTATGGGTGAATGTGGATGCTTCATCAGCTCAGACTGGTAAGGATGTGTTTCCCTTCACTTTCTCACATGTGACCACAATGGTATGAACATACAAACGTCTGTATCGGTCCACTAATACAGGAAGCAATGGCCAGGACCATCCCTGAATACAGGACTAGTAAAGGTACTTTTATAACCTCACTCATGTCTTCCTAGAGCCCAAGGATTTCTGTGGACCACCTCCACATCTCATGAACGGAGACACAAACGGCGGTACCAGAGAAAGCTACAGAAATGGAGAATCAGTTCAATATGTCTGCCAGAACTACTACATCCTTGATCCCCCTTCAGCGTACAAGACGTGTCGTGATGGGATCTGGAAAGGATCGATGACCTGCCTGAGTAAGTAGCCATCTAAAAAAACATTGGCCCAGTCTCGCTTGCTAACTCCCCTTTATTTATTTTTTTATTTTTTTATTTCACCTTTATTTAACCAGGTAGGCAAGTTGAGAACAAGTTCTCATTTACAATTGCGACCTGGCCAAGAAAAAGCAAAGTAGTTCGAAACAAACAACGACACAGTGTTACACATGGAGTAAAACAAACATACAGTCAATAATACAGTATAAACAAGTCTATATATGATGTGAGCATGTGAGGTGAAATAAGGGCAAAAAAGGCCATGGTGGCAAAGTAAATTCAATATAGCAAGTAAAACACTGGAATGGTAGATTTGCAGTGGAAGAATGTGCAAAGTAGAAATAAAAATAATGGGGTGCAAAGGAGAAAAATAAATCAATAAAATAAATACAGTAGGGAAAGAGGTAGTTGTTTGGGCTAAATTATAGGTGGGCTATGTACAGGTGCAGTAATCTGTGAGCTGCTCTGACAGTTGGTGCTTAAAGCTAATGAGGGAGATAAGTGTTTCCAGTTTCAGAGATTTTTGTAGTTCGTTCCAGTCATTGGCAGCAGAGAACTGGAAGGAGAGGCGGCCAAAGAAAGAATTGGTTTTGGGGGTGACTAGAGAGATATACCTGCTGGAGCGCGTGCTAGAGGTGGTTGATGCTATGGTGACCAGCGAGCTGAGATAAGGGGGGGACTTTACCTAGCAGGGTCTTGTAGATGACATGGAGTCAGTGGGTTTGGCGACGAGTATGAAGCGAGGGCCAGCCAACGAGAGCGCACAGGTCACAATGGTGGGTAGTATATGGGGCTTTGGTGACAAAACGGAGATTGCACTGTGATAGACTGCATCCAATTTGTTGAGTAGGGTATTGGAGGCTATTTTGTAAATGACATCACCGAAGTCGAGGATTGGTAGGATGGTCAGTTTTACAAGGGTATGTTTGGCAGCATGAGTGAAGGATGCTTTGTTGTGAAATAGGAAGCAAATTCTAGATTTAACTTTGGATTGGAGATGTTTGATGTGGGTCTGGAAGGAGAGTTTACAGTTTAACCAGACACCTAGCTATTTGTAGTTGTCCACGTATTCTAAGTCAGAGCCGCCCAGAGTAGTGATGTTGGACAGGCGGGCAGGTGCAGGCAGCGATCGCTTGAAGAGCATGCATTTAGTTTTACTTGTATTTAAGAGCAATTGGAGGCCACGGAAGTAGAGTTGTATGGCATTGAAGCTTGCCTGGAGGGTTGTTAACACAGTGTCCAAAGAAGGGCCAGAAGTATACAGAATGGTGTCGTCTGCGTAGAGGTGGATCAGAGACTCACCAGCAGCAAGAGCGACATCATTGATGTACACAGAGAAGAGAGTCGGTCCAAGAATTGAACCCTGTGGCACCCCCATAGAGACTGCCAGAGGTCCGGACAGCAGACCCTCCGATTTGACACACTGAACTCTATCAGAGAAGTAGTTGGTGAACCTGGCGAGGCAATCATTTGAGAAACCAAGGCTGTCGAGTCTGCCGATGAGGATGTGGTGATTGACAGAGTCGAAAGCCTTGGCCAGATCAATGAATACGGCTGTACAGTAATGTTTCTTATCGATGGCGGTTAAGATATCGTTTAGGACCTTGAGCGTGGCTGAGGTGCACCATTGACCAGCTCTGAACCCAGATTGCATAGCAGAGAAGGTATGGTGAGATTCGAAATGGTTGGTAATCTGTTTGTTGACTTGGCTTTTGAAGACCTTAGAAAGGCAGGGTAGGATAGATATAGGTCTGTAGCAGTTTGGGTCAAGAGTGTCCCCCCCCTTTGAAGAGGGGGATGACCGCAGCTGCTTTCCAATCTTTGGGAATCTTTCCAATCTTTGGGAATCTCAGAAAGAGAGGTTGAACAGGCTAGTAATAGTGGTGGCAACTATTTCGGCAGATCATTTTAGAAAGAAAGGGTCCAGATTGTCTAGCCCAGCTGATTTGTAGGGGTCCAGATTTTGCAGCACTTTCAGAACATCAGCTGACTGGATTTGGGAGAAGGAGAAATGGGGAAGGCTTGGGCGAATTGCTTTGGGGGGTGCAGTGCTGTTGACCGGGGTAGGAGTAGCCAAGTTGAAAGCATGGCCAGCCGTAGAAAAATGCTTATGGAAATTCTCAATTATAGTGGATTTATCAGTGGTGACAGTGTTTCCTATCTTCAGAGCACTGGGCAGCTGGGAGGAGGTGTTCTTATTCTCCATGGACTTTACAGTGTCCCAGAACTTTTTTTGAGTTAGTGTTGCAGGAAGCAAATTTCTGCTTGAAAAAGCTAGCCTTGGCTTTTCTAACTGCCTGTGTATAATTTAACGATCGGGAATGGAATGGAATTCAAGTTCAATTGATTATTATTTTAAAATGCATCTAGAATTGAAAGGTAACTGTTGAACCATGCTCCTGAGGCATTGACAAGTAATATTCCTCAAGGATCTATGGGTATAGGGATGTCGTTTATTAAAATGAAAAACAACTAAATATCTTTGGCCCTTGAAGGACACGTTCACACACTGATTCCTGTACAATCTTCTCGTTTCAGAACCCTGCACTGTGGATGAAGAGATGATGAACACACAGAACATTCAATTTAAATATCCTCCGGAAGATCAAACTAAACTCTATTCCACACATGGAGATCATACCACTTTTAAGTGTACTGGTCATCTTAGACTTAGCCCAGGTAGCGTTGATTTTCGTCAGCAGTGTGTAAACGGGGTCATGAACTTGCCTCATTGCCAATAGTGGCTTCGTCTTACGCAAAGAGATGGCCACTGGCTTGTTGGGCAAACATGTCAATGAATAACCCCTGTCAATAGTTTGCTCAACATATTTTCAGATTCATTGTCTGAATAAATGTATGGTTTTTCATGATTGTCCAACATGAAATAAAGTGCTGCTGGTTCATATTTACTAATCTCCTCTTGATTATTTTAATTGTTCAATGGAATAAAATTATCACACACACACACAACACCAAGCTTTCTAACGTTAGTGGTGTGGGAATGAATCTCAAAGTTCAATATAAAGACACATAAAGGATTTTCCCCCCAATATCTTAGCAACCAGACAATATTTATAAGAAAACTTGTGATGTTCAACTGCATCATCATCACATATTCCCTTGATTACGGGTTCCTTCCTGTTGCTGGCATCCTGATCATTTAAGCAGGAATATTGTCCTTCAAATCTCATATGCAAGAAAACGTTTAATGTCATGTTTTATGTATGGTTCGTCAAGTTGGCTGGCTAATATGGGGCTAAGGTGAGCCATGGCAGTACAGACATACTCCCAAGGTGCAGAAATAGATTGTGTCCCTCCCCTTTTGCCCCTAGAAAACATGGCTTGACTGGAAAAGGAGGCACTTGCTTGCTGGAACAAACATTAGCCATGTCAATATACAGTGAACAAGGTTTATGTACAGTAAGGGTTATGTTAGTCCAGGTTTTGATCTTATCCACATTCTAACTACAGTGATTCCTGTACCACTCAATGCTTATTTAGCTCTTAATTTAAGCACATCAGATTACTGTAGAAATGTCTCTATCTCATGTAGCTGAACAATAGTGGAAGACCGAGAACACAAGTTATTTATTCTGATATCTAATATAGTGGTCTTAAAAATACTACAAATTAAAATCATTCAAATTAAAATGAGTTGTTTTCTGTCCTTATTAATAGACTGAACCAACACAGTTCCTACATTGGGTATTTTCACAAGAACTGTGTTTTTAATGCAGTGAAGGTTTGATTAAATTCCATGTATTGGAGTTTTCCAGTATTTTGGGTCAGTCCCCCTGGACAGTGGTTCTCTTCACTGCTCCCTGGGGGCTGGAACTCTGTAGACAAACATTAACTTTGGGATAGACACTGTTTATTTATGTGCTACTGCTTCCATTTTTACTACATCTACCATTTGATCAACATGAAATCATCTCTGACTCTGCTGTGTCTGGTGGTATGGGTGAATGTGGATGCTTCATCAGCTCAGACTGGTAAGGATGTGTTTTCCTTCACATTCTCACATGCTTGCAGTGCCCACATTGTGTTAGTATTCACCAGTTGCTCTGTAAGACTCTGACTAGACAAAGTGAGTAAACATAATCGATGTACTCACGTTTCCTATTATTGCCAATAATTTAGCTTTAGGGAAATTTCTTGTCCATGGGGGGGGGGGTGCTTTGTCAGTCTGCTAATACAGGTGGCAATGGCCAGGATCAGGAATGTGTAGAAAAATGTGTAGAAAAAGTATACTGCATGTTTTATAAATTTTTCATCACCCTTAGTTCCACACTGCTAATTTTGCAAAATGTGCCTTTAAAAGGTTTTAATGCTCGTCTCCAACTCATGTGTAAGACCAATTCATCTCTAACTTATTCCACTGCAGATTAATCTCATAATTTCTAATAATATCTATCATGATTTAATGTTGTATTGATACAGATCCGATAATGTCACAGAACTGAAACATATTTGTACTAAACTACTGTAATAGAGCTGTGTGATGATCAGTGCTTGGAATGTGAAGGTTCTATCTGCTAAGATTCTGAGATAATTGGTTTTAAAACTCCAAACCCTCATCGGTTTGAATGGTGTCAGCAAATTAGAGTATTTAGAGTACTATATAGGTAGAGAACACTGAACAGAACAAGGCTGTGTCAATAACAACATAGAACTTTGTAGTGCCAAGCTCTCTGTTTGTCTAAAGGTTTTTCCTCTGCTCCTCTGTCAGTGTGCAGTGGACCTCTACCAAATGTGCCCGATGCCAGCGTCACTGAGGAAAGCATCAAAAACGAGTACAAAGAGGACGACATTGTCCTTTTTTCCTGCAACTTTGGCTTTGTACCAGCAGGCAGAATAAGTTATCAGTGTAAGAAGAATAAGTGGGTGGTGGTCCGTCAGGGGAAATGCAAGCGTGAGTATTTCTTTCAATGTTATAGATTCAATATTGTTGTTATACATTTGACATTTTAGTCATTTAAGCACCTGTTCTTATCTAGAGCGACTTATAGTTAGTGCATTTATCTTAAAGAGATAGTTGGGGATTTTGTCAATGAGGGGAAGTAGATAATGGGCCTCACTGCCAAAATCCCAAACTATCCATTTAAGATAGCTAAGTGAGAACCCAACATTATCAGTGCTAGTATGTTCATTTTTCCTCAACAAAATAGCTATAGTTGCAGTTATGATTAGCATAAGCCCATAATAGCTTAGTTAAACACTCTAAAATATCTGTTAACATATCACTTTCTTACAAACTGTATCATGATCTTGTTTTCCTGTGGTTTCCTGACATCTAGCTAAACCATGTGAGCTCCCTGATGAAACTGCCAATGGCCACTACAGCATCCACATTGGAAATGACTTTGTCTTTGGAGCCACTATCAAATACACTTGCAATGACGGGCAAGTTCTTTTTTTTATTTATGATAAATGATTCAAATAATAGCCCCCACCCCAATAGCTCTCTGTCCTTCCAATCCAGCCTGCCTAGTATTGGGCTGAGTCCATCCTGTCTAGTATTGTACTGAATCCATCCTGTCTAGAATGGGGCTAAATCCAGCCTGTCTAGTATGTGGCTAAATCCAGCCCGTCTAGTATGGAGTGAATCCAGCCTGTCTTAAATGTGCTGAATCCAGCCTGTCTAGTATGGAACTGAATCAAGCCTGTCAAGTATGAGGCTGAATCCAGCCCGTCTAGTATGGGGCTGAATCCAGCCTGTCTAGTATGGGGCTGAATCCAGCCCGTCTAGTATGGGGCTGAATCCAGCCTGTCTAGTATGGGGCTGAATCCAGCCCGTCTAGTATGGGGCTGAATCCAGCCTGTCTAGTATGGGGCTGAATCCAGCCTGTCTAGTATGGGGCTGAATCCAGCCTGTCTAGTATGGGGCTGAATCCAGCCCGTCTAGTATGGGGCTGAATCCAGCCTGTCTAGTATGGGGCTGAATCCAGCCTGTCTAGTATGGGGCTGAATCCAGCCTGTCTAGTATGGCGCTGAATCCAGCATGTCTGGTATGGTCCTGAATCAAACTGTCTTGAATGTGGCTGAATCCATCCTGTCTAGTATGTGGCTGAATCCAGCCTGTCTTAAATGGGGATGAATCCAGCCCGTCTAGTATGGTTTGAATCCAGCCTGCCTAGTATTGGGCTGAGTCCATCCTGTCTAGTATTGTACTGAATCCATCCTGTCTAGAATGGGGCTAAATCCAGCCTGTCTAGTATGTGGCTAAATCCAGCCCGTCTAGTATGGAGTGAATCCAGCCTGTCTTAAATGTGCTGAATCCAGCCTGTCTAGTATGTGCTGAATCTAGTCTGCCTAGTAGAAGGTTTAATCAAGCCCATCGAGTATGGGGTTGAATCCAGCCTGTTTTAAATGGGGCTGAATCCAACCCGTCTAGTATGGGGCTGAATCAATCCTGTCTAGTATGGGGTTGAATCCAGCCTGTCAAGTATGGGCTGAATCCAGCCTGTCTTAAATGGGGATGAATCCAGCCCGTCTAGTTTGGTCTGAATCCAGCCTGCCTAGTATTGGGCTGAGTCCATCCTGTTAAGTATTGTACTGAATCCATCCTGTCTAGAATGGGGCTAAATTCAGCCTGTCTAGTATGTGGCTAAATCCAGCCTGTCTAGTATGGGGCTGAATCCAGCCTTTCTTGTATGTGCTGAATCCAGCCTGTCTAGTATGGGGCTGAATCCAGCCTGTCTAGTATGTGGCGAATCCAGCCTGTCTTAAATGGGGATGAATCCAGCCCATCTAGTATGGAGTGAATCCAGCCTGTCTTAAATGTACTGAATCCAGCCTGTCTAGTATGTGCTGAATCTAGTCTGCCTAGTATAAGGTTTAATCCAGCCCATCTAGTATGGGGTTGAATCCAGCCTGTTTTAAATGGGGCTGAATCCAACCCGTCTAGTATGGGGCTGAATCCATCCTGTCTCGAATGGGCTGAATCCAGCCTGTCTATAATGGGTTGAATCCAATATTTCGTAAATGTGCTGATTCTAGCCTGTCTTAAATGGGCTGAATCCAGTCTGTCTAGTATGGGGTTGAATCCAGCCTGTCAAGTATGGGCTGAATCCAGCCTGTCTTAAATGGGCTGAATCCAGCCTGTCTGGTATGGGGTTGAATCCAGCCTGTCTTAAATGGGGCTGGATCCAGCCCGTCGAGTATGGGGCTGAATCTTAAATGTGCTGAATCCAGCCTGTCTTGAATGGGGCTGAATCTAGCCTGCCTTGTATGGGGCTGAATCCAGCCTGTCTAGTATGGGGCTGAATCCAGCCTGTCTAGTATGGGGCTGATTCCAGCCTGTCAAGTATTGGGCTGAATCTGGACTGCCTTGTATGGGGCTTAATCCAGCCTGTCTAGTATTGAGCTGAATCTAGCCTAACTTGTTTGGGGCTGAATCCATCCTGTCTAGTTTGGAGCAAAATCCAGCCTGTCTAGTGTGGGGATGAACCCAGCCTGTCTAGTATGGGGCTGAATCCAGCCTGTCTAGTATGGGGCTGAATCCAGCCTGTCTTGTATGAGGCTGAATCCAGCCTGTCAAGTATTGGGCTGAATCTAGCCTGTCTAGTATGGGGTTGAATCCAGCCCGTCTAGTATGGGGATTAATTATTCCTGCCTTCTATGAGGCTGAATCCAGCCTGTCTAGTATGGGGTTGAATCCAGCCTGTCTAGTATTGGGCTGAATCCATCCTGTCTAGTGTGGGGCTGAATCAATCCTGTCTAGTGTGGGGCTGAATCCATCCTGTCAAGTTTGGGGCTAAATACAGCCTGTCTAGTGTGGGGATGAACCCAGCCTGTCTAGTATGGGGCTGAATCCAGCCTGTCTAGTATGGGGCTGAATCCAGCCTGTCTTGTGTGGGGTTGAATCCAGCCTGTCGAGTATGGGCTGAATCCAGCAATTCTAGTATGGGACAAATCCAGCCTGTCTTAAATGGGCTGACTCCAGCCTGCCTAGTATGGGGCTGAATCCAGCCTGTCTAGTATGGGGTTGAATCCAGCCTGTCTAGTATGGGGTTAAATCGAGCCTGTCTCGTATGGGGTTGAATCCAGCCTGTCTAGTATGGGGTTGAATCCAGCCTGTCTAGTATGGGGCTGAATCCAGCCTGTCTAGTATGGGGCTGAATCCAGCCTGTCTGCATGGGGCTGAATACAGCCTGTCTAGAATGGGGTTGAATCCAGCCTGTCTAGAATGGGGTTGAATCCAACCTGTCTCGTATGGGGTTGAATCCAGCCTGTCTAGTTTGGGGATTAATTATTCTTGCCTTCTATGGGGCTGAATCCAGCCTGTCTAGAATGGGGTTGAATCCAGCCTGTCTTGTATGGGGCTGAATCCATCCTGTCCAGTATAGTGCTGAATCCAGCCTGTTCAGTATAGGGCTGAATCCAGCCTGTCCAGTATAGTGCTGAATCAATCTTGTCTATTATGGGGCTGAATCCAGCCTGTCTTAAATGGGGCTGTTTCCAGACTTTCTAGTATGGGGCTGAATCCAGCCTGCCGAGTATGGTGCTGAATCCGTTCTGTCTAGTATGGGCTGAATCCAGCAATTCTAGTATGGGACAAATCCAGCCTGTCTTAAATGGACTGAATCCAGTCTGTCTGGTATGTGGTTAAATCCAGCCTGCCAAGTATGGGGCCAAATCCAGCCTGTCTTGTCTGGGACTGAATCCAGCCCGTCTGGTCTGGGGCTGAATCCAGCCTGCCTTGTATGGGGCTGAATCCAGCCTGTCTTGTATGAGGCTGAATCCAGCCTGTCTAGTATGGGCTGAATCCAGCCTGCCTAGTATGGGCTGAATCCAGCAATTCTAGTATGGGGTTGAATCCAACCTGTCTCGTATGGGGCCGAATCCAGCCTGTCTAGAATGGGGTTGAATCCAGCAATTCTAGTATGGGACAAATCCAGCCTGTCAAGTTTGGGGTTGAATCCAGCCTGTCTAGTATGGGGCTGAATCCAGCCTGCCTAGAATAGTGCTGAATCCAGCCTGTCTTGTCTGGGGCTGAATCCAGCCTGTCTAGTATAGTGCTGAATCCAGCCTTTCTTGTATGGGGCTGAATCCAGCCTGTCTAGTATGGAGCTGAATCCAGCCTGTCTAGTATGGAGCTGAATCCAGCCTGTCTAGTATGGAGCTGAATCCAGCCCGTCTAGTATGGGGCCGAATCCAGCCTGTCTAGAATGGGGTTGAATCCAACCTGTCTCGTATGGGGCCGAATCCAGCCTGTCTAGAATGGGGTTGAATCCAGCCTGCCTAGTATGTGACTGATGCCAGCCTGCCTAGTATGGGGCTGAATCCATTCTGTCTTGGTTGAGGCTGAATCCAGCCTGTCTAGTATGGGGATGAATCCAGCCCGTCGAGTATGGGGTTGAATCCAGCTTGTCTAGTATGGGGCTGAATCCAGGCTGTTTGGTATGGGGTTGAATTCAGGCTGTCTAGAATGGGGTTGAATCCAACCTTTCTCGTATGGGGCTGAATGCAGCCTGCCTAGTATAGTGCTGAATCCAGCCTGTCTAGTATAGTGCTGAATCCAGCCTTTCTTGTATGGGGCTGAATCCAGTCCGTCTAGTATGGGTCTGAATCCATCTTGTCTATTATGGGGTTGAATCCAGCCTGCCTAGTATGGGCTGAATCCAGCAATTCTAGTATGGGACAAATCCAGCCTGTCTTAAATTGGCTGAATCCAGCCTGTCTAGTATGGGGCCGAATCCAGCCAGTCTGGTATGGGGCTGAATCCAGGCTGTCTAGTATGGGGCCGAATCCAGCCTGTCTAGAATGGGGTTGAATCCCAGCCTGTCTAGTATGGGGCCGAATCCAGCCTGTCTAGAATGGGGTTGAATCCCAGCCTGTCTAGTATGGGGTTGAATCCAGCCTGCCTAGTATGGGTCTGAATCCATCTTGTCCAGTATGGGCTGAATCCAGCCTAACTAGTATGGGCTGAATCCAGCAATTCTAGTATGGGACAAATCCAGCCTGTCTTAAATTGGCTGAATCCAGCCTGTCTAGAATGGGGTTGAATCCAACCTGTCTCATATGGGGTTTAATCCAGCCCGTCTAGTATGGGGTGGCAGCGTAGCCTAGTGGTTAGAGCGTTGGACTAGTAACCGGAAGGTTGCGAGTTCAAACCCCCGAGCTGACAAGGTACAAATCTGTCATTCTGCCCCTGAACAGGCAGTTAACCCACTGTTCTCAGGCCGTCATTGAAAATAAGAATATGTTCTTAACTGACTTGCCTGGTTAAATAAAGGTAAAAAAAATAATAAATCCAGCCTGTCTAGAATGGGGTTGAATCCAACCTGTCTCGTATGGGGCTGAATCCAGCCTGCCTAGTATAGTGCTGAATCCAGCCTGCCTAGTATAGTGCTGAATCCAGCCTGCCTAGTATAGTGCTGAATCCAGCCTGCCTAGTATAGTGCTGAATCCAGCCTGCCTAGTATAGTGCTGAATCCAGCCTTTCTTGTATGGGGCTGAATCCAGCCTGCCTAGTATAGTGCTGAATCCAGCCTGCCTAGTATAGTGCTGAATCCAGCCTTTCTTGTATGGGGCTGAATCCATCTTGACTAGTATGGGCTGAATCTAGCCTGTCTAGTATGGGGCTGAATCTAGCCTGCCTAGTATAGTGCTGAATCCAGCCTTTCTAGTATGGGTCTGAATCCAGCAATTCTAGTATGGGACAAATCCAGCCTGTCTTACATTGGCTGAATCCAGCCTGTCTTAAATTGGCTGAATCCAGCCTGTCTAGTATGGAGCTGAATCCAACCGTCTAGTATGGGGCCGAATCCAGCCTGTCTAGAATGGGGTTGAATCCAGCCTGCCTAGTATGGGCTGAATCCAGCAATTCTAGTATGGGACAAATCCAGCCTGTCTTAAATTGGCTGAATCCAGCCTGTCAAGTTTGGGGTTGAATCCAGCCTGTCTAGTATGGGGCTGAATCCAGCCTGTCTAGTATAGTGCTGAATCCAGCCTTTCGTGTATGGGGTTGAATCCAGTCCGTCTGGTATGGGTCTGAATCAATCTTGTCTATTATGGGGCTGAATCCAGCCTGCAGAGTATGGTGCTGAATCCGTTCTGTCTAGTATGGGCTGAATCCAGCAATTCTAGTATGGGACAAATCCAGCCTGTCTTAAATGGACTGAATCCAGGCTGTCTAGTATGGGGCCGAATCCAGCCTGCCTAGTATGGGGCTGAATCCAGCCTGTCTAGTATAGTGCTGAATCCAGCCTTTCTTGTATGGGGCTGAATCCATCTTGTCTAGTATGGGCTGAATCCAGCCTGTCTAGTATGGGGCTGAATCTAGCCTTTCTTGTATGGGGCTGAATCCAGTCTGTCTAGTATGGGGCTGAATCCAATCGTCTAGTATGGGGCCGAATCCAGCCTGTCTAGTATGGGGCTGAATCCAGCCTGTCTAGAATGGGGTTGAATCCAGCATGTCTAGTATGAGGCTGAATCCAGCCTTCCTAGTATGTGACTGATGCCAGCCTGCCTAGTATGGGGCTGAATCCATTCTGTCTTGTATGAGGCTGAATCCAAGCCTGTCTAGTATGGGGATGAATCCAGCCCGTCGAGTATGGGGTTGAATTCAGGCTGTCTAGTATGGGGCTGAATCCAGCTTGTCTAGTATGCGGCTGAATCCAGGCTGTCTAGTATGGGGTTGAATTCAGGCTGTCTAGTATGGGGCTGAATCCAGCCTGTCTAGTATGGGGCTGAATGCAGCCTGTCTAGTATGGGACTGAATGCAGGCTGTCTGGTATGGGGCTGAATCCAGCCCATCTTGTATGGGGTTGAATTTGGAACATGGCTTATGAGGTCACAGACATCATAATAGCACCTAATCACATAATTATGTCTGTAGTTATCAGATGGTGAGCAAAATGGACATCAGAACCTGTATGGTGGCAGGATGGAGCAACCACCTGCCCATATGTGAAGGTAACCATGTATTCATTGGATATTATAAACTGGGTAGTTTGGCTCCTGGATGCTGATATGCTTAAGGCCGTGGTATATAATACCGTTTAACATGGGTATGACCCCCCCAAAAAACATTTCACTGTTCGAATGTTGTAACCAGTTTTTAATTGCAAAAAGGGGTTTTGTCAGGGGTTTTGGTATATGGCCAATATACCACTGCTAATAGCTGTATCCAGGCACGCCGTGCTACATTGAGTCTAGGAACAGCCCTTAGCCGTAGTATATTAGCCATATTTATTGGCCATTTTTCTCAGGACTTATTGCTTTATTATAGTAAATATAGCATAACACCTTACTTTTTACAATGCACATTACACTGTAACTCAGAGGGTTCATGAAGTTATAGACTGTACAACACCCTGCAATATGATCTTTCTCCGTAGTGGTGAGTTGTGTCCCCGAGGCTACAGATGGACGGGTGGTTGTGAGCGGTCTGCCAGATGATGATGGTGTTATAAAGTACGGTCATGAGCTCAAGTTCAGCTGCCCCAACCCAGCACACCAGCTGAAGGGAAACCCACAGGTAGTGTGCGCCGCAGGGGGGATGTGGAACAACCGTTTCCCAACCTGTGAAGGTAAACATTTCACTTTAGCCAAAACTAAGCAAATATTTTATCGACAACATGTACCTTCAAACGTTACATCAGGTTTGCAAATGTTCAAAACAGCAATTTTGGGATTGATCTATTTTTTCCCTCCATAATAGATGTGACTTGTGAAGCTGCAGAGAAGATTGAGAATGTGAACATGATAGGAATTCCCCAAAACAACACCACCATGAAGTATGGACACAGGCTGCAGTTTGAGTGCAGCAACTCTAGACACGTTCTGAAGGGGGAATCAGAGGTCGTCTGCTCAACCAATGGACAGTGGAGTCACTCCTTTCCAATTTGTGAAGGTAAATTGTATTTTTAGTGATTTAACACATTGGGAAATGGAACAATCAAGTTGTTTAAAGTAGATTTACAATTATCTCCAAAACACACAAAAAAGTAGCAAAAAAGGATTTTAGAAAAAGGCAGGAAAGTTCTGGAATACTATTATTACTGGGACAATAGCAGCTTGGTACATTTCATCACTAGTACTTTTATAACCTTTTATAATCATGTCTTCCTAGAGCCCAAGGATTTCTGTGGACCACCTCCACATCTCATTAACGGAGACACAAACGGCAGTAGAGACCGCTACAGAAGTGGAGAATCAGTTCAATATATCTGCCAGAACTACTACAACATTGATCCCCCTTCAGCGTACAAGACGTGTCGTGATGGAATTTGGATAGGACTGATAACCTGTCTGAGTAAGTTCTCTAAAATAACGTTGTCCCAGTTCCTACTCAATCGCTTGCCAACTCCCCTTTAACGTTCAGAATGGATTAATTCCAGGAATGGAATTCAAGATCAACGGATTAATTACTATTTAAAAATGCATTCTGAGTTGAAATGTAACTGTTGAACCATGCTCCTGAGGCATTGACAAGTGACATTCCTCAAGGATCTATGGGTATAGTGATGTCATTCATTAAAATGGAAAAACAACCAAATATCAGTGGCCCTTGAAAAGACACATTCACACTGATTCCTGTACAATCTTCTCATTTCAGAACCCTGCACTGTGGATGAAGAGCTGATGAACGCACAGAACATCCAATTTAAATATCCTCCGCAATATGAAAATAAACTCTATGCCACACATGGGGATCATATCACTTTTAAGTGTACTGGTCATAGTAGACAGAGCCCAGGAAGTGTTGATTTTCGTCAGCAGTGTATAAACGGGTTCATGAACTTGCCTCATTGCCAATAGTGGCTTCAGCTTACGGGAAGAGAAGGGCAAAGGCTTGTTGGACAAACATGTCAATCGATATAACCCCCGTCAATAGTTTGCTCAAACCATTTGTTCTGGGGCTTTGCATAAGGTAAGAAACATTGACTTCACAGGAGTTGTTTTTCATGTCAGTCCGAACTTTAATAAAGTACCTCTGGTTTTGAATTCTCAATTATTTTGTCTGTTATTAGGGGAACAGTGTTATACTAGTCATGATCAGAAACGACGGTAGGGGGAAATAGCATCTAATGGCAGGAAGCGGTCACAGCACAAGGCACTTTCTGGTTAAATCAGATGGTTTATTTACAGCAGTAGGCAGTCAAAGGAATATTTACAGAATGGATTCAAGAATCGCTACGGTATATTTTCTGTTTGGCATGTGCAAATTAGATCTAAATCACATCTTTCAATTACCAGATACTTCACACACCTATCTAGACAGTTCAAACACCACGTTACTCACTTCTAGTGTCTTTCTCCCACTGAGGTTTAGATCATTAACATGGGATAATAGTAATAGGTCTACATGTTTTTTAATTCACCCTTATTCAATCCATTAACCTACAGGTTAAATGCTTCCACCGTGTGGCCACCAACCATCAGTGTATACACCTTGCATCATGTCTTCTTATTGAATCAAACAAAGTTATCAAAGACAACTCATGGAGCTTTTTCTAGATAGAATCAAAACATTAACAAGCTTAAAAAAAAAAAAAAATCATCAACGTAGAGTACATTTAAAAAAACTTTAAAAAATAAAATTATCATATGCGTATCATTTAATAAACAATTATACAAAAAAATGTCTATGGAAAAAGCTAAAGAAAATATTTCATTAAGTACATTTAAAGCACAATAGAGAAGACGTCAGCCACCATCTGTACAGCTCGGAGAGGGTCAACTATGTCTTGCAGTTTGTCCTTTCTGAGAACCCAGTCAGGGGAGAATCTGAGAAGAAAAGAACTAATTAAAATCTGTGAAGGTTTACTGAAGAAATAGTATGAGTACATCATATTCATACTTGGTTCAAGTAGCATCAGCATTATTGCCAAAGATTGTTTCGGGCAACGTTTAAGTCCTAAGCAGTTACCTAGATACATTTGATTTAGCTTGACAGACATGCAGGGTGGGCAGTTTACACTTTTGGGACTATCCCATGGTACTGGGACCAGCGTACTCACTTAGGCACTGGCTTGGACTTGCGGGGGGTTGCCGGGACAATGAAGCTTCCATTTATGGATGCCCCCATCTTCTGCTTGACCACGGTCCTCTCGGCATCCATCTTGTGTTTGCGTGCAGTGAGGCGGTAGATGCTGCGGAGCCGGTCAACTGCCTTGGAAAGCTTCCTCACTTCCTGAAGAGCACAGAAACCAACCAGTCAGACATGTTGAGTTGTGAACAACATAAACCAGTCAGACAGAAGCAGTAGCATACGCCGCAGGTTGTAGTAGCAGTGGAAAAATAACCCATTTGTCATAGTAGAGTAAAAGTACAAATATACCTTAATAGAAAAATCACTCAAGTGAACGTCCCCCAAAAAAGCGTCTGCTAAATGGCATATATATTATTATATATATATTATATATAAAATACTACTTGAGTAAAAACTATAAAAAGTAAATGTAATTGCAAAAAGATACTCGAGTATCAAAAGTATAAACAATTTCTAATTATTTCTATTAGGCAATCCAAACGGCACAACATTGTTTTAAAAACATTTACGGATAGTCAAGGGCACACTCCAACAATTTACAAATGGAGTATGTGTGTTTAGTGAGTCTACCAGATCAGAGGCAGTAGGGACGACCAGGGTTGTTCTCTTGATAAGTGTGTGAATTAGACCATTTCCCTGTCCTGTTAAGCATTCAAAATGTAACGAGTACTTTTGGGTGACAGGTAAAAAGTGCATTATTTTCTTTAGGAATGTAGATAAGTAAAAGTTGTCAAAAAATAAATAGTAAAGTGCAGATAACCCCCGAAAAAACGACTTAAGTAGCACTTTAAAGTATTTTTACAACACTAGCAACAGCGATAATAGTAATAATAATAGCAATAGCAAGAGACGCCGCAATAGCAAGAGACGCCGCAATAGCCGCAAGCAAGAGACGCCGCAATAGCAAGAGACGCCGCAATAGCAAGAGACGCCGCAATAGCAAGAGACGCCGCAATGGCAAGAGACGCCGCAATAGCAAGAGACGCCGCAATGGCAAGAGACGCCGCAATGGCCGCAATAGCCGCAATAGCCGCAATAGCAAGAGAAGCCGCAGAAGCCGCAATAGCAAGAGAAGCCGCAGAAGCCGCAATAGCAAGAGAAGCCGCAATAGCAAGAGAAGCCGCAATAGCAAGAGAAGCCGCAATAGCAAGAGAAGCCGCAATAGCAAGAGAAGCCGCAATAGCAAGAGAAGCCGCAATAGCAAGAGAAGCCGCAATAGCAAGAGAAGCCGCAATAGCAAGAGAAGCCGCAATAGCAAGAGAAGCCGCAATAGCAAGAGAAGCCGCAATAGCAAGAGAAGCCGCAATAGCAAGAGAAGCCGCAATAGCAAGAGAAGCCGCAATAGCAAGAGAAGCCGCAATAGCAAGAGAAGCCGCAATAGCAAGAGAAGCCGCAATAGCAAGAGAAGCCGCAATAGCAAGAGAAGCCGCAATAGCCGCAGAAAAGCCGCAATAGCAAGAGAAGCCGCAATAGCCGCAGAAAAGCCGCAATAGCAAGAGAAGCCGCAATAGCCGCAGAAGCCGCAATAGCCGCAATAGCCGCAGAAGCCGCAATAGCCGCAGAAGCCGCAATGGCAAGAGAAGCCGCAATGGCAAGAGAAGCCGCAATGGCAAGAGAAGCCGCAATGGCAACAGAAGCCGCAATAGCAAGAGAAGCCGCAATAGCAATAGCAGAAGCCGCAATAGCAATAGCCGCAGAAGCCGCAATAGCAATAGCCGCAGAAGCCGCAATAGCAATAGCCGCAGAAGCCGCAATAGCAATAGCCGCAGAAGCCGCAATAGCAATAGCCGCAGAAGCCGCAATAGCAATAGCCGCAGAAGCCGCAATAGCAATAGCCGCAGAAGCCGCAATAGCAATAGCCGCAGAAGCCGCAATAGCAATAGCCGCAGAAGCCGCAATAGCAATAGCCGCAGAAGCCGCAATAGCAATAGCAATAGCCGCAGAAGCCGCAATAGCAATAGCCGCAGAAGCCGCAATAGCAATAGCCGCAGAAGCCGCAATAGCAATAGCCGCAGAAGCCGCAATAGCAATAGCCGCAGAAGCCGCAATAGCAATAGCCGCAGAAGCCGCAATAGCAATAGCCGCAGAAGCCGCAATAGCAATAGCCGCAGAAGCCGCAATAGCAATAGCCGCAGAAGCCGCAATAGCAATAGCCGCAGAAGCCGCAATAGCAATAGCCGCAGAAGCCGCAATAGCAATAGCCGCAATAGCCGCAGAAGCCGCAATAGCAATAGCCGCCGCAGCAGCAGTGCCATACCAGAGCCCTGTACTGGTCCTGCAGCAGGATGA
Organism: Oncorhynchus gorbuscha; assembly: GCF_021184085.1. NCBI lineage: Eukaryota > Metazoa > Chordata > Actinopteri > Salmoniformes > Salmonidae > Oncorhynchus > Oncorhynchus gorbuscha. The sequence continues at coordinate 10,646,061 of NC_060187.1, read as the reverse complement.
TCAGGAGGAAGCAGGCCTTGGTGAAGATGCTGCCTCCTTTGTCGGCCACCTTGTCTCCGGCCTTCTCCCTGTATATCTGGAGCAGGTCCAGCAGTGTGTCCACAGAGTTCTCCACCGCATAAACCGCCTCGATTGTCTTGTCATACTGTTGAAGAGCGAAAGGAACACGCAGCGTTAATCTATAGCGAAGGCCGAGAATATTCACAATTAAACAAACATTTTGTTTCACAAAGTAAAAATTATACGGAAAGATAAAACTATCTGGGCAGAATCTACTCAAAGGTATCCAAATAGGCCTGTGCACAACAAGGGGTGTTAGGGAGGGACCCACCTTGGAGAGGTTGAGGAGCACCTGGATGGCGTAGGTAATGACTTCCATAGAGGGGACACTCCGGTTGCAGCTGCGGATCAGCGTGAAGATGACCAGCGTGGCGCCACTCGTCACCAGACGCTCACAGCACTCTGGGGACAGCCTAGTGGCGGTCTCTGCATACACAAACTTCCTGTTAGCAAACTTCCTCTGCATATACACACTTCCTGTTAGCCAACCAGTCTCCCTAACATGGTTAATGTCAATACCCCAATAGTACCATCCAGTGTACTACTCTACCAACAGCCGTTAAGCTCTGACGTGCTGTCAACTAGCTCAACCCGGCTCTTTTGACAACTTCTGTCACCGTAATAGCCTTGGTTTCATGCATGTTAACATTAGAAGCCTCCTCCCTAAGTTTGTTCTATTCACTGCTTTAGCACACTCTGCCAACCCAGATGTTCTAGCTGTGTCTGAATCCTGTCTTAGGAAGAACACCAATAATTCTGAAATTTTAATCACAAACTACAACATTTTCAGACAAGATAGAACTGGCAAAGGGGGCGGTGTTGCAATCTACTGCAAAGATAGGACAGAACTCTGCAGGCTATCCAGGTCTGTACCCAAACAATTTGAACTTCTACTTTTAAAAAGCCACCTCTAAAAACAAGTCTCTCACCGTTGCCGCCTGCTATAGACCACCCTCTGCCCCCAGCTGTGCTCTGGACACCATATGTGAACTGATTGCCCCCCATCCATCTTCAGAGCTCGTGCTGCTAGGCAACCTAAACTGGAACATGCTTAAAACCCCAGCCATCCTACAATCTAAACTTGATGCCCTCAATCTCACACAAATGATCAATGAACCTACCAGGTACCTCCCCAAAGCCTTAAACACGAGCATCCTCATAGATATCATCCTAACAAACTTGCCCTCTAAATACACCTTTGCTGTGTTCAACCAAGATCTCAGCGATCACTGCCTCATTGCCTGCATCCGTAATGGGTCAGCGGTCAAACGACCTCCACTCATCACTGTAAAACGCTCCCTGAAACATTTCAGCGAGCAGGCCTTTCTAATCGACCTGGCCGGGGTATCCTGGAAGGATATGCATCTCATCCCGTCAGTAGAGGAAGCCTGGTTATTTTTTTAAATGCCTTCCTAACCATCTTAAATAAACATGACCCATTCAAGAAATTTAGAACCAGGAACAGATATAACCCTTGGTTCTCCCCAGACCTGACTGCCCTTAACCAACACAAAAACATCCTATGGCGTTCTGCATTAGCATCAAACAGCCCCCGTGATATGCAGCTGCTCAGGGAAGCTATAAACAATTATACACAGGCAGTTAGAAAAGCCAAGGCTAGCTTTTTCAAGCAGAAATTTGCTTCCTGCAACACTAACTCAAAAAAGGTTCTGGGACACTGTAAAGTCCATGGAGAATAAGAACACCTCCTCCCAGCTGCCCACTGCCCTGAAGATAGGAAACACTGTCACCACTGATAAATCCACCATAATTGAGAATTTCAATAAGCATTTTTCTAAAGCCATGCTTTCCACCTGGCTACTCCTACCCCGTTCAACAGCACTGCACTCCCCACAGCAACTCGCCCATTTCTCCTTCTCCCAAATCCGTCCAGCTGATGTTCTGAAAGAGCTGCAAAATCTGGACCCCTACAAATCAGCCGGGCTAGACAATCTGGACCCTTTCTTTCTAAAAATGATCTGCCGAAATTGTTGCCACCACTATTACTAGCCTGTTCAACCTCACTTTCTGAGATTCCCAAAGATTAGAAAGCAGCTGCGGTCATCCCCCTCTTCAAAGGGGACACTCTTGACCCAAACTGCTACAGACCTATATCTATCCTACCATGCCTTTCTAAGATCTTCGAAAGCCAAGTCAACAAACAGATTACCGACCATTTCGAATCTCACCATACCTTCTCTGATATGCAATATGGTTTCAGAGCTGGTCATGGGTGCACCTCAGCCACGCTCAAGGTCCTAAACAATATCTTAACCGCCATCGATAAGAAACATTACAGTGCAGCCGTATTCATTGATCTGGCCAAGGCTTTCGACTCTGTCAATCACCACATCCTCATCGGCAGACTCAACAGCCTTGGTTTCTCAAATGATTGCCTCGCCTGGTTCACCAACTACTTCTCTGATAGAGTTCAGTGTGTCAAATCGGAGGGTCTGCTGTCCGGACCTCTGGCAGTCTATGGGGGTGCCACAGGGTTCAATTCTTGGACCGACTCTTCTCTGTATAAATCAATGAGGTCGCTCTTGCTGCTGGTGAGTCTCTGATCCACCTCTTACGCAGACAACACCATTCTGTATACTTCTGGCCCTTCTTTGGACACTGTTAACAACCCTCCAGGCAAGCTTCAATACCATACAACTCTCCTTCGTGGCCTCCAATCGCTCTTAAATACAAGTAAAACTAAATGCATGCTCTTCAACCGATCGCTACCTGCACCTGCCCGCCTGTCCAACATCACTACTCTGGATGGCTCTGACAACTACAAATACTTAGGTGTCTGGTTAGACTGTAAACTCTCCTTCTAGAGCCATAAACATTTCCAATCCAAAGTTGAAGCAAATTCTAGATTTCTATTACGCAACAAAGCATCCTTCACTCATGCTGCCAAACATAACCTTGTAAAACTGATCATCTTACCAATCCTCGACTTTGGCGATGTCATTTACAAAATAGCCTCCAATACCCTACTGAACAATTTGGATGCAGTCTATCACAGTGCAATCCGTTTTGTCACCAAAGCCCCATATAATACCCACCATTACGACCTGTACGCTCTCATTGGCTGGCCCTCGCTTCATACTCGTCACCAAACCCACTGGCTCCATGTCATCTACAAGACCCTGATAGGTAAAGTCTCCTTATCTCAGCTCGCTGGTCACCACAGCATCTCCCACCTGTAGCACGCGCTCCAGCAGGTATATCTCTCTAGTCACCATAGCATCTCCCACCTGTAGCACACGCTCCAGCAGGTATATCTCTCTAGTCACCATAGCATCTCCCACCTGTAGCACACGCTCCAGCAGGTATATCTCTCTAGTCACCATAGCATCTCCCACCTGTAGCACACGCTCCAGCAGGTATATCTCTCTAGTCACCATAGCATCTCCCACCTGTAGCACGCGCTCCAGCAGGTATATCTCTAGTCACCCCCAAAACCAATTCTTCCTTTGGCCGCCTCTCCTTCCAGTTCTCTGCTGCCAATGACTGGAATGAACTACAAAAATCTCTGAAAGTGGAAACACTTATCTCCCTCACTAGCTTTAAGCACCAACTGTCAGAGCAGCTCACAGATTACTGCACCTGTACATAGTCCATCTATAATTTATCCCAAACAGCTACCTCTTCCCCTACTGTGTTTATTTATTTAGTTCCTTTGCACCCCATTATTTATATCTCTACTTTGCACATTCTTCCACTGCAAATCTACCATTCCAGTGTTCTACTTGCTATATTGTATTTACTTCGCCACTATGGCTTTTTTTTGCCTTTACCTCCCTTCTCACCTCATTTGCTCACATCGTATATAGACTTGTTTATACTGTATTATTGACTGTATGTTTGTTTTACTCCATGTGTAACTGTGTCGTATATGTCGAACTGCTTTGCTTTATCTTGGCCAGGTCGCAATTGTAAATGAGAACTTGTTCTCAACTTGCCTACCTGGTTAAATAAAGGTGAAAATAAAACAAATAAATATATCAGTAAAGACACGTTACACATTTCCATGTAATGGTTATTTCAGGACTATTATTGCTTCAGTATAGTGGGATGAGCGCGGTCTCACCCAGATTCTTCAGAGCCTCCAAGATATAGGAGAAGTGCTTGTATTTGAGGAGGTATTCGATGGCCCAGGACGTCTTGTTGCACAGCCGGTCCTCCTCTCGTACCTCCTCAGACACCTTCCGCAGACGATGCCTCAAGGACACCACTTTACGATTGTCATGGAGCTTTCTGGACTGGTGGCCTCGCCACAACGCCTAAACAGAGAGAGGGGTAAGACCCAGGGGTGGTGAAGAGAGAGTAGAGGGAGAGAATAAAAGAAAAGCATTCATTTTTTCCCCCTAATGACAACAAAGCAAGGATGCTGTACTGACTTGTAACTTAATTCCCTATTGAATGTATTGAACAGAGACTCTGGCTCAGTACAGCACCTGTGCCTTGATGATGCCCTGCTGAACCCTCTGTTCCCGCCTACGGAGGAGGAAGGTCCTGGCGGCGTGCTGGATGGTGGAGGCGGCGCGGCGGCGGCGAGCTAACCAACTCCTGGCTGCCCTCTGGGCCACGACCACCCTCCTCCTGTCCTCCAGGTATCGCAGCCTCTGGATCCGTGCTCTCAGCCACCTCTGGCAGGAACAAAATGGCAGAGCGACATGTTTACTGTCCTTAAACAGAACTGCTCATTCATAATGATCACCCTCCAGCAGGAAAACTGATCTTTACTTTCAACTCATATTGGTGATAACATACAGTTTGGGGGGGGTTCCAATAGTTAAGGGATGATGTTGTACCTGTATAAAAATGACAGAGGTGATCTGTCTCTTGGCAGACCGCAGAGCCCAGTGTGACCTCAGAGCTCTCTGGATCCGCACAGCACAGAGGTGGTGGTACACAGACGCGCAGAAACGCACCCTCCTCTCAGCAGAGGCCTCTTCTCTCAACTACAAGACAGGACAAAACAAACGATGGTGTTTCGATATCGTGTTTTCTGAGACCACTATAGAAGAGAAGTGACAGTTGGCTTTCTTGTAATAATCTCAGCATTTAGCACTGATTCAGGGTCAGTTGATTTCACCCATCCTAAAAGTAACACTAACGATTTATCGTAGGCTAAACTATTCCTAGATCAGGTTACAAAGTAAGTTCTATTACCTGTCTCCTGGCAATCCAACCTCTGCAGTGAGCCTGGACAGTGATGGTAGCCTGTTTCAAACGTGTGTATTTGACGCTCTCTGCTTTAGCCTGCTGCATAGCTCGGACTCTCCTCTGTAGGACCAGGGCAGCCTCTCTTTGTCTCTGGAACGCCCGTTTCTGGACCCATCCCCGGAAGGACGACTGGACCAGCACCGCAGCCCGCTGCTCCTGGAGGGGAGATAGAGGTTCAGTCTGGATGACTCAATCATCAGAGTTGGCCATCAAAAGAAAGATGAACCTGGTTGGATCCAGGGGTGTAGTGGTCTTACCTTATGCAGGCGATTCCTGGTCGCATGGCCTCTCCATGACGCTTCGATTGTAACAGCGGCAGCTTTCATGACCAGGAAGTTGCGACGCTCTTCCCTGGCTTTTAAGGTCTCCCTCCATCTGCACTGAATGACCCTTACACTACACTGGATCACTAGGAACCTGGAGGAAAACAAAACCAAGCACTTCATTTGACCGAGGCCCACTTTTTCGAGGTTAAATAAGGCACATCCAAAACAAGTCGACAGGACCCGTGTCATCAATGCAATCTATGAAACTTAAAGAGGACAAACCATTTCTGATGGTCAAGCAACTAAAAAAGAGAAGTTTTATTATTACCTGTTGCGTAGATGCCTGGTCTGCATACAGCGGTGGACTGTGGAGACAGCCGCCTGGCGTTTCTTGGCACTCTGTCTGGCAAGATCACCACGGAACACTGCCTGCAACCCAAACAAGATAACATTCCACCACGATCAATAAAATAACGTCGATTCATCTCAGTACGGAATATTATTAGCAGTAGTAGTCGATTGATTACTAACTTGAATAAGAACAGCAGACTTCTTCATTTCCAGGTATTTTGCCCTCTCTCTTCGGCAGAGGAGATGGGCCCTGAAACGTTCCTGTATTATAGCAGCAGATGCCCTTTGATGCTGAAACCGACGCCTCTCCACCATTCCACGGTAAAATGCCTGAATGGAAAAAGGAACAGTCTTTTTTCAACTGCATTTACGGTCTAATTTTGGCATTTTGTTAAGGTATTGTTAATAAATTCAAAGAATGTTTACATCAGACGACAGAGGAAATATTACTTTGGTACAGACCTGAATTGTGACTGCACTTCTCTTGAGATTCTGGTACCTCTTGAGTTGGATGTGTCCACGCACTCTGGCCTGCAGCATTTTGACACTGGTCAGGGTCTTTAGGTACAGGGATCGCTGCTCTCTCTGGGCCTGCCGGCCTCTGTAGTGCTTTTGGAGAGTAGCGGCCGCTGTCTGACGCATCAGGAATCTCCTCCTCGCCACCCAAGCCCTGCAGTGAGACTGCAGCTTTACCGTGCTGGATCGCAGGGTCAGATAACTTCTCCGTTGGATGGACATGCGTATCACGGACTGGATCTTGACAGCCGCACGTTTGCGTCTGGCCAGCCTTCTTGCCAGGGTTCCACGGATGGCTGACTGAAGCTTCACAGCAGCTTCTCTGATGGCCAAGTAGTCGTCCCTTTGTCGTCTGAGGACGTTGCATGATCTGAACCATCTTTGGATCGTGACTGCAGAGGCTTGTGTTTCGTTGTACCGTGTCCTGGCCTGGTGTCTTCTGAAGGCAGACTGGATCAACAGAACAGCAGCTTTTTCCTTCAAGAAGCGTTGTCGTCTGATGCTCATTCTCAGAAATGACTGAATCTTCCTGGCTGCCATCATCCGTTTAGCCAGCTCCATTGCCTGTTTTCCCCTATACAAGGCCTGAAGGTTTATCACAGCATTTCTCATCTGATGGTAGTTCTCCAACTGAGAGTTCCTCAGTCTCTGAGCTCTGAATCTTTGCTGAAGAACACTGGCTGCCCAATGCTGCCTCCTATAAGCAGACTGCTCCTTGTGCATCCTGAAGTTGGCCTGGATCACAGTAGCAGCTCTGCACATCTTAGCAACGTCTTGTCGAACGCGATACCCTCTGAAAGCTGCCTGAAGAACTATGGCCGAATCCTTCAGTGTCAAGAACTGGTCTCGGTCTTGTTTCCTTTGAATGTGAGATCTGTAGTACCTCTGAATGATGACAGCAGACAATCTCATGGCCTGGAACTTGACCTGCTCCTTGTGCATCCTGAAGTTGGCCTGAATCACAGTAGCAGCTCTCTTCATCTTAGCAACATCATGGCGCACACAACGCCCTCTGAAAGCTGCCTGAAGGACTATGGCCGAATCCTTCAGTGTCAAGAACTGGTCTCGGTCTCGTTTCATTTGAATGTAACATCTGAAGCATCTCTGGATGATAATGGCAGCAAACTTCATGGCCTGGAACTTGACTTCCTCTCTGTGCTTTCTGAAGCCAGCCTGGATCGTGGTGGCAGCTTGATGTTGAAGACTGAGCTCCTTTCTGGCTCTCTGGCCTCTGTATGCTGCTTGGAGCAAGATTGCGGCACTGCGCATTCGTTGGTAGTGATGCATCTGCTGTTTCACTGCAACAGCAGCACGATATTTTTGTTGAATGGCAAGGACAGAGGATCTCAGGGAGAGGTACTGTCGGCGTTCGCAGTGCGCCCTGTAACTTCTCTGGAGAACACTGGCGGCCTTGTGCATCTCTCCAGTGCTCAGTCTTGATCGCATGCCCCGGAAGGCAGCCTGTAACACGACAACAGCCCTCCTCTTTATGCACAGTGCTTTCCGGTCTTCAATCATCTTGTTGTTGGCTCTGTAACGAGCCTGCACTGTGTTCACAGCCCACTGAAGCATCTTATAGTGAGCCCTCTGCAGGTGTTTCCGGACGTGAGATTGAATGAGTATGGCCGCTCTGCATTCCGTCTGCAACTGTTTCCGTGCCGTCATTTCTCTGAAAGCCGCCTGAAGGACAATGGCAGACTCTCTGATCTTTATGAATCTGTCTCGGTCTCGTTTTCTTTGAATGTGAGATCTGTAGTACCTCTGAATGATGACCGCAGACAATCTCATGGCCTGGAATTTGACCTGCTCCTTGTGCATCCTGAAGTTGGCCTGAATCACAGTAGCAGCTCTCTTCATCTTAGCAACGTCATGGCGCACGCAACGCCCTCTGAAAGCTGCCTGAAGGACAATGGCAGACTCTCTGATCTTTATGAATCTGTCTCGGTCTCGTTTTCTTTGAATGTGAGATCTGTAGTACCTCTGAATGATGACCGCAGACAATCTCATGGCCTGGAACTTGACCTGCTCCTTGTGCATCCTGAAGTTGGCCTGAATCACAGTAGCAGCTCTCTTCATCTTAGCAACGTCATGGCGAACGCAACGCCCTCTGAAAGCTGCCTGAAGGACTATGGCCGAATCCTTCAGTGTCAAGAACTGGTCTCTGTCTCGTTTCATTTGAATGTAACATCTGAAGCATCTCTGGATGATAATGGCAGCAAACTTCATGGCCTGGAACTTGACTTCCTCTCTGTGCTTTCTGAAGCCAGCCTGGATCGTGGTGGCAGCTTGATGTTGAAGACTGAGCTCCTTTCTGGCTCTCTGGCCTCTGTATCCTGCTTGGAGCAGGATTGCGGCACTGCGCATTCGTTGGTAGTGATGCATCTGCTGTTTCACTGCAACAGCAGCACGATATTTTTGTTGAATGGCAAGGACAGAGGATCTCAGGGAGAGGTACTGTCGGCGTTCGCAGTGCGCCCTGTAACTTCTCTGGAGAACACTGGCAGCCTTGCGCATCTCTCTCATGCGCTGTCTGGAAAGCATGCCCCGGAAGGCAGCCTGTAACACGACAACAGCCCTCCTCTTTATGCACAGTGCTTTCCGGTCTTCAATCATCTTGTTGTTGGCTCTGTAACGAGCCTGCACTGTGTTCACAGCCCACTGAAGCCTCTTATAGTGAGCCCTCTGCAGGTGTTTCCGGACGTGAGATTGAATGAGTATGGCCGCTCTGCATTCAGTCTGCAACTGCTTCCGGACCTTCATCCCTCTGAAAGCTGCTTGTAGAGCAATGGCTGCCCTAAGCTTCAACAGATAGTCCCTCTGTTCTTTTCTTACCATGGCCACATCCCTGCATCTCTGTTGACATAGTAGAACAGCAGTTTTGACAGCAAGGAAGCGTTTCCTGTCCCTGAAAGTGAGGAACCTCCTCTGAATGATCATGGCTGAGTGGTGCATCCTAGCAACCTCCATTCTTGCTCTGTGACCGCGATACACTGCCTGAATCACAACTGCAGCGGACTTCACTGAGGTGTACCACTGCATCTGTAGATCTCGGAGGCGATTGGCCCTGTAATGCTGCTGTACAACGATGGCCGCCACCTTTGCAGCAAGATAGGCCTGACGCACTTTGTGCATCCTTAACTGAGCTTGGATGACCGTAGCAGCTTGGTGTTTCGTCCTTAGGTCTCTTCGGACGCTGGATCCCCGGTAAGCAGACTGTAGCTTTACTGTAGCCAATTTCAGCTGGCTGTACTGCGCTCGCTGTGTTCTGCTTGCTACAAGAGCCCGGTACCGACACTGGAGGACTACAGCGGCACGTTGCAGTAACACATATTGTCTTCTACAGAGAATGACTCTCACTACTGACTGAAGGACAGTAGCGGCCTGGTGTTTTTGCCTCAGCTCTTGCCTAACTCTCATGCCACGGAACCAGGCTTGTACAGTAACAGCAGCCTTCTTGACCAGGAGATAATCAGTTCTAATCGTTTTCCCTGCCCTATAAGCTCTGTACTGGCTTTGGATGGTCCAAGCTGCCTCCTTTCTTGACCTGAACTGTGACTGCAATACATGCCTACGGTAGGAAGACTGAATGAGTGTGGCGCATTTTTGCAGTTTTTCAAGCCTCTTCCTCTCTGCCCTACCTCTCCAGATAGCTTGTATTCTCAATGCAGAATATTGGAGGGCCATATATTCTTTCCTTGATTTCTCCCCTACTAGCTTGGCTCTAAATCGCTGTTGGACAACAATTGCAGATTTTTTCAAGGACAAGAATTTTCGTCTGGCCACAAACTTCATGAAAGTTGTCTGGATGACTGTGGCTGCCTGGTTCTGTTGTTGCAGTAGTCTCCGAGCCGTATGTCCACGATAAGCGGACTGTATGGTAACAGCAGCACATCTCATCTTCAGGAATTGTTGCCTCCCTGCATCTCTTTGTACAGAAGCCCTGAACCAACGCTGAATCACAACTGCGGATTGTCTCATCGTCACCATCTGTTTTCTGACCGTCCTTGCCCTAAAAGCACTTTGGATGACAGTGGCAGAGTGATGCTGCAGTTTCAGTGTCTCAAAGTTGCGTCTCTGTGCATGACCTCTACACCAAGCCTGAATGAGGATGGCGCTCCGCTGGGTGCCCATGTACAGTTTTAGGCACCTGTGCATTCTGTAGCAAGACTGAATCTTCAGGGCAGCTGCGGTTCTTCGGGCCATTTGGTCACTGTGCCATTTCTTAAATGCAGTTTGTATCACTGTGGCAGCATGGTTCTCCCTCTGCAGTCTCTGAGTCTTGCGTCTCCGATAGTTTCTCTGGATTTTGATAGCTGCTGATCTCAGCAAGCAGTAACATTCACGCTCTTCCCTTGCCAGAGCAGAGGCCCTAACATGCTCCTGAATTACTGTTGCAGCCCACTGTGTCCTTCTGTAGGTAGTGACTGCCATCTTCATCCGCCAGAGAGCTTGAACTTTAACAACATGCAATCTCACGCGCTGGTAGTTTTTCAAGGTAATATACTTCTTCCATTGTGCCTGTATGACAAGTGAAATGTGCTTAGATGACTCAAAAGCGGTTAGCAGTTATCAATACTGTTCAAGATCTTTCCACAGTGATGCAAACTGGCAGAGATTACTTTACATACTATACCTCATGCATGTAGTATAGCTATAACTAATAATGGTGAGCAGGTTACTAAGTATGAGCATGATGGGTGGGTGGGTAGGTAGGGCCAACAGCCCATATATGAAATTCTATAAAAATAAAAAACGTACTTGGATGGTGGTAGCAGCAGCAACCTGGCGAGCCCAGAGTAGAGCCTTTCTCCTCAGTGTCAGGGCGTTCCGCACTGAGTAGCCCCTCCATGCAGCCTGGATTCGGACGGCTGCAGCGGTCTGACAGACAGCTCTACGTCTCTGGAGAAACTGCCTGACCAGCACCTGGATCTTCCCCGCTGCTACAGTCCTTTCCTATAACAGATGAGAGGATAGGTGAGATGTGAGAAGTTTCTCCAAGTACAAGAGATGCCATCTGCACCAAACAGAAAATCATTGAAAAACAGTAAGACTGTTAGGACTAGGGTTTGTGACCTTGAGAGGTAATATAGACTAGACGTAACCTGGTAAAGCTTCAGATCCTTCTTCAGACGGTACTTTCTCCAAGCTCCCTGGATGATCCTGGCAGCACGCGTCTCATTCCGCAGGTCCAGGAGACGAGCACACAGGAAGGACAGGTAACATGTCACAACCTGGAACAGAGAAACACAGATCAAATGAATCTGGAAACACGTAAGAGATTCAGCATTCTTGTTCAAAATAAAAAGGCACTGACAATTACAAGAACGTATTGAAACGAATCAAAGTTGGAACTGTTCACTAGTTTTCCCTGAGAAAAGAAATGCACACAGTCCCGCCTTGGAAGGTCATAACCCCTCCCACCTTCTCATTTGGGATAGTGTTTGACATGTCAGCAGGGTTCATCATGGCAGGAACCCCTCCCAAGTCAGACACTGCAGTGTTGACCAGCCTGAAGTTATTCTTCTCATTCTCCAGAAGCTCTTTGAACTCCATCGATGGCAACACAAGGCCTACGAACAATAACAGAATAAAAAAATCATTTAACCTGTCAATTTTCTTAGTATGCAATGAAAACGTTTTAACTGCCTCATTAAATGGATGCATTTGGGAAGAAATACCATTTTGTGTGGTGGGCCAGGTGTCAAAGGAGTTGTCCGAGTCGCTAGAGGAGCTGTTGAGTTCAACTCGTCCTCTCTGGGAGCACTCCACAGTTTGGGTGGTATTGTGGCTGACGCCGTCTGCCGGTAGGTGGCTGGGGTGGTAGTGGTGGATCAGGTAGCAGAGGATACGACCGTCTGAGAACGACACCGTGAAGTTCTCTGCCTGGAAAGAGAGACAAATTCAAAATGGATGACAATAAAATGCATGTATGTGTAGTATTAAGTTGGTAAAAAAGTTACATTTTATAAAATCACATCCACTATAGATAACAGACAGAAGCATTACCTGATTTTTTTCCCCACACTAGGCAAGTCAGTTAAGAACAAATTCTTATTTTCAATGACTGTCTAGGAACAGTGGGTTAACTACCTTGTTCAGGGGCAGAACGACAGATTTTTACCCTGTCAGCTCGGGGATTCGACTCGCAACCTTTGAATTAATGGCCCAACATTCTAACCACTAGGCTACATGCCGCCGCAACATTGAGTACGCCTGCATTTTCTACCACAGGTCAGCAACAAACTCACCTTCAAGTGGTAGAACTGGCAGACAGCATTGACCCATTCCATGAGTAGAGTGATCTTTGAGCTACTGTGCTTGAATGGGGGTCTAGGCTTGGCAGTCTTCTGCAGCACACCTTTGTCAGCCCTCAGGGAGGCCAGCCTCTGTTTGGTAGTCCAGGTGTGTTTGAGGAAACTGATCTCTTCTCTCAGCTGGTCCTCGTCCAGAAGAACCTCCACCTGGATAGAAAGGGGAGGGGGAGTTGATTCATGAAAACAGATGAATGTGGGAGAAAGTGTGTTATTGTAATGGAAGAAGCCGAGGAGGGGGACGCTTATCCAAAGTCATTGTCAGGTTATGAAACGTACCTGGAAGGCAAAAATGATCTTCCACAGCAGGTTCAGTGTCTTCTCCCTGTGTCCATCCACAATATCTCTGGAGTCAATGACAGCATCTGGAAGACATAATGGCAATTAGTTCAAAGGAGACTGCACTTCCTGATTTTTCACATTTTTATTTTTACCCCTTTTTCGTGATATCCAAATGGGTAGTTATGGTCTTATCCCGTCGCTGCAACTCACATACTGACTCTGGAGGCGATGGTTGAGAGCCATGCGTCCTTCAAAACACGACCAAGCCAAGACGCACTGCTTCTTGACACACTGCTCGCTTAACCCGGAAGCCAGTCGCACCAATGCGTCGGAGGAAAGCCTGCACAACTGCCGACCATGTGGGCGTGCGTGCGCCTGGCACGCCACAGGAGTTGCTAGACCACAATGGGATAAGGACATCTCGGCTGGACAAACTGTCCCTTAACCCGGACGACGCTGGGCCAAATGTACGGCACCTCATGGGTCTCCTGGTCACAGGCAACTGCGACACAGCCAGGGATCTGTAGTGATGCCTCAATCACTGCAATGGAGTGTCTTAAACTGCTGCGGCACTGGGGAGGCACTGCACTTCCTGATGTGACCTAGTTTTAGATATGGTTCATTAACTCCACGATGGAATTAAAACAAGTTTGTTCAGCGTGTGGTTTGATACGGGTGTCTCGTGTGTGTCCGCAGATGGGAAATGTTAAAACAACATCAATAAATTACACAACGTCAATGAAAATAAGAATTTGTTCTTAACTGACTTGCCTGGTTAAATAAAGGTAAAATAAAAATTTTAAAAAATTAATGAAACAATATTTTCACAGTGCACATCTTTTAGCCTTCAATATTTGTACATTAATTTCTACAATTTATAATTGGTTTGAAGTTACTCATTGAAATTTGGAGCTAATGTCCCAGGTACATTATGTCATTTAGTGAGGGTCCGTAACGAGCCCCATAGTGGTATCTAATGTCAAACCAAATTGACCATCACGATCTGGTCACATGCAGCCGTGCTCTGAATTGATGATAACTTGGGTGCTTTCGGCTGTGGGCAGAATTAAAATTAAACCAAGAAAAAAAAAAAAACTTACGTTACACTTCATCCCGTGACGTTCCACCCCCCCCCCCCCTCTTGTAAATCTGTTTTAGATGAGACCGACTTTAACCAAAACTATCCCATTCACTCTTAGGTCATATCGATGGGACACCTCACTGTCTAACTAGCAGAGTGTTATCATTCATTCATTACTTTTAGTCAAATCCAAAGAATAGTAGAGAGAAAAATGTGGTCCTTCTGTAGCTCAGTTGGTAGAGCATGGCGCTTGTAACGCCAGGGTAGTGGGTTCGATTCCCAGGACCACCCATACGTAGAATGTATGCACACATGACTGTAAGTCGCTTTGGATAAAAGCGTCTACTAAATGGCATATATTATTATTATTATTATAAAAAATAAAATAAAAAAAAGAGTAAATTTACCATGCTCATCCTTGAGGTCAACCCCTCTGGCTCGGAGCACCTGCAGGGCTATGTCAACGTTGTGGACCTTCTGCAGACGACTGATTGCGGGCATCCTCAGCTTACGGGACAGGCTCCAGTCCTGGATGAACAGCTCCATCACACGCCTGACAGAAAAACATGCGCTAATAATGTCACCAACCTGTAACTTGTAGAGCCAACACTTTGTGCAGGTTCTCTTTCCACCACAACAATGACATCAAAAGGACGGGTGTGATAATGTCTTACACTAGACGGATTCCACACTTAAGGTCAACGGACAGATTCTTGACAGCGAAGTTGAACTCGTCCAGAGGCGTCTGGATGTGGGAGACCAGTAGGCCCATGTAACCCAGGTGACGGGGGAGGATCCCCTCCCCACTTAGGAAGTCCCTGGAGAACGCCAGCAGCAGGTCCTTGGTAGTCTGGAGAATAGAAAACAACCAAGAGATCAATGGGAGGTACTACAGGGGGAGGGCTGCAAAGGAATTAAAACAATTCAATAGAGTCAAACTCTGTTAATGTCTGTCAGACAGATGACATAATTAGTGGCCATGGGAGTTGGTGTCACCGGACCTTGAATTCTGCATCCATACAGAACAGACAGGGGTCATGTTCAATCATCCTGGACTCTTTGGCTTTATCCAGGAAACAAACCAGGAGGAGAAGCTTCTTCAGAGTGAAACGAGACAGCGCCCCCTCGTGGCCTGCACAACAGAACGATAACAATCAATGACCAACTTATATAATACACTTCATAGAATCTTCCATTAAACAGAAGGAATAAAATTATATATATTATATTTTCAGTGATAAAAAAAAAAAAAAAAAAACATATTTATATATATTTTTTAAATCACTGAAAATAGCAACAAAAAAGCTGAGCATAATGGAAGACAGGAGAGCAATGAGTTACCATCTTTGTAGAGGTTGGGTACTTTGGCATGTCTGAACTCCGCAGCGATGTCAGGGTTCCACAGCAGACGTTTCAGAATGAACATGGCTAAGCCCATGACGTCACTGTTGCTCTCCAGTGAGATCATCTCCCCGTAAATAGTCTGAAAACAGGTTGCATTTCATGAGACTTCAACATGGACAAATATAGACATGTAGAAAAAAATAAAACCATTATCTGACTGACTACCTCAAGTCCAATCCGTAACCAAAGAGGATTGTACGATAGAAGCCAGTTGAGAACCTTTTGGCGTTCCCCTAAAAACAAGAACAAAAAAACAACTTTACATAGGCTTTTGGACCTGAACCTTTGAATATGCGTACTACTAATACTACTAAGAAATTACATAACTTATAATTGAACTCGAGTTTTAACACACATCCATATGAATCAGACTACGTTACATATGTTTAAGGCCATTGTGCATACATACCGATGTCCTTCCAAAGATGCCGATCCTTGCGTACCAGTAACCTTCTAGCCTCCACCTCCAACTCCAGCCTCTGGATGGCTTTGACCATGGGCTCGGAGGTGAAGAGCTGGCAGGCGGAGCGACGCAGCCGGTTTAGCCGCCGCCTGGCAGTGTAAGTACTAAACGACATCTCCTCTTTGGTGGGAGCCTTGTTGACAGCAAATTTGTCATTACCGCCCATCGCCAGGGATACGGCATTCACTACACATCAAAAGAGATGGGGAGATACGAAGCAATGAAATTCTATATCCAGTTGAAGTTTACATACACTTAGGTCGGAGTCATTAAAGCTTGTTTTTCAACCACTCCACAAATATCTTGTTAACAAACTACAGTTTTGGCAAGTCGGTTAGGACATCTACTTTGTAAATGACACAAGTCATTTTCCCAACAATTATTTACAGAGAGATTAGATCACTTATAATTCACTATATCACAATTCCAGTAGGTCAGAAGTTTAGATACATTAAGTTGACTGCCTTTAAACAGCTTGGAAAATTCAAGAAAATGATATCGGCTTTAGAAGCGTCTGAAAGGCTAATTTACATTATTTGAGTCAATTGGAGGTGTACCTGTGGATGTATATAAAGGCCTAGCTTCAAATACACTAAATTGTTATCTTATCTACAAATTAGAACCACTATGAAAATTCAACATCATGCCATTAGTTGACTATCACAAATGCCCCATGGGTAACAGGGTTTCAAATAGGAAGCTGTCATGGCCGGCGTGGCCGACTGGTCTACAGGGCCGGCGTGGCCGGCTGGTCTACAGGAAGCCGGCGTGGCCGGCTGGTCTACAGGAAGCCGGCGTGGCCGGCTGGTCTACAGGAAGCCGGCGTGGCCGGCTGGTCTACAGGAAGCCGGCGTGGCCGGCTGGTCTACAGGAAGCCGTCGTGGCCGGCTGGTCTACAGGAAGCCGGCGTGGCCGGCTGGTCTACAGGAAGCCGGCGTGGCCGGCTGGTGGCCGGCTGGTCTACAGGAAGCCGGCGTGGCCGGCTGGTCTAGCCGGCGTGGCCGGCTGGAAGCCGGCGTGGCCGGCTGGTCTACAGGAAGCCGGCGTGGCCGGCTGGTCTACAGGAAGCCGGCGTGGCCGGCTGGTCTACAGGAAGCCGGCGTGGCCGGCTGGTCTACAGGAAGCCGGCGTGGCCGGCTGGTCTACAGGAAGCCGGCGTGGCCGACTGGTCTACAGGAAGCCGGCGTGGCCGACTGGTCTACAGGAAGCCGGCGTGGCCGACTGGTCTACAGGAAGCCGTCGTGGCCGACTGGTCTACAGGAAGCCGGCGTGGCCGACTGGTCTACAGGAAGCCGTCGTGGCCGGCTGGTCTACAGGAAGCCGTCGTGGCCGGCTGGTCTACAGGAAGCCGTCGTGGCCGACTGGTCTACAGGAAGCCGTCGTGGCCGACTGGTCTACAGGAAGCCGTCGTGGCCGACTGGTCTACAGGAAGCCGTCGTGGCCGACTGGTCTACAGGAAGCCGTCATGGCCGGCGTGGCCGACTGGTCTACAGGAAGCAGTCATGGCCGGCGTGGCCGACTGGTCTACAGGAAGCCGTCATGGCTGGCGTGGCTGACTGGTCTACAGGAAGCCGTCATGGCTGACTGGTCTACAGGAAGCCGTCATGGCTGACTGGTCTACAGGAAGCCGTCATGGCTGACTGGTCTACAGGAAGCCGTCATGGCCGGCGTGGCCGACTGGTCTACAGGAAGCAGTCATGGCCGGCGTGGCTGACTGGTCTACAGGAAGCCGTCATGGCTGGTGTGGTCTATAGCAGGTCCAGTCAGTGAATAAGAACAGTGGACCCTTACGAGAGCTCTAGCACACCAAGACAACACGCCAGGGTGAGTGTCTGAACTAACAGTACATCACAGTCTTGCTCTAGCCAGGTGAACATTACCTTTGGTGACCTCCGTGTTGACCTTGAAGTCATCAGGGGTGAGGACGTAGTTGATCCACCAGGTAAACCCCGTCTCCTGTTTCTCTATCCAGCGCTCATCATAGAACATGTTCTTCGCAGCGAACGGCATCGGGTGTCTTGGTATGGCTGCAAGTGACAAGAATGTTCCGTAAGTGACAGCACACAACAGTAGATTAGAGTGTGAGCCAGAGATTGATTGAGAGAGATTATTTTATAAATATATAAAATAAATCCATCTACCTATACACACAACACATTGCCAAAAGTATGTGGACACCTGATCGTCGAACATCTTATTCCAAAAATCATGGGTATTATAATATGCAGTTGGTCCCACCTTTGCTGCTAGAACAGCCTCTGCTTTTCTAGAAGAAAATTGCCAGATGGGACTTGGCTCACAGGTGGCATTCCAATTCATCCCAAAGGTGTTCGATGGGGTTGAGGTCCGGGCTCTGTGCACACCAGTCAAGTTCTTCCACACAGATCTTGACAAACCATTTCTGTACGGACCTCGCTTTGTGAACGGGGGCATTGTCATACTAAAAACAGTAATGGGTCTTTCCCAAACTGTTGCCACAAAGTTGGAAGCACAGAATCATCTTGATTGGCATTGCATGCGGGAGCGTTAAGATTTCCCTTCACTGGAACTAAGAGACCGGAACCACAGAAAAACAACCCCAGACCATTATTCCTCTTCCACCAAACTGCATTGGGGTAGGTAGTGCTCTCCTGGCATCCACCAAACCCAGATTAGTCTGTCTGACTGACAGATGGTGAAGTGTGATTCATCACTCCAGAAAACTCGTTGCCACTGCTCCAGAGTCCAACGGTGGCAAGCCTTATACCATTCCAACCGACGCTTGGCATTGCACATGGTGATTTTAGGATTGTGCGGCTGCTCAGCCATAGAAACCCATTTCATGAATCTCTCAACCAACAGTTCTTGTGCTGACGTTGCGTCCAGAGTCCGTTTGTAGTGTAGCGAGTGTTGCAACCGAGGACAGGTGATTTTTACTCGCTACCCGCTTCGGTGGTCCCGTTCTGTAAACTTGTGTGGCCTACCACTTCACGGCTGAGCCGGTGTTGCTCCTAGACGGTCAACTGTAAGTGTTGTTATTGTGAAGTGGAAACATGGCAGCTCTACCAGGGCAGAACATTGACTAACTTGGATAGGTGGCATCGTATGACAGTAGCATGTTGAAAGTCACTGAGTTCCTAAGGCCATTCTACAGACATTGCATGGCTGTTTGGCTGTTTGTTTGGCTGATCTTTTTACACCTTTCAGCAACGGGTGTGGCTGAAATAGCCAAAACCACTCATTTGAAGGGATACTTTTGGCCATGTAGTTAGTGTATGCATCAAAAGGTCTAGGTTACCTGTTTGACCAGGCTTGATGAAGGCGAGCTTGGACTGGGCCACAGCTACAATCTTTGCAGTTTTTACAGATGAGCCACCAAATGATTTCTGTGCACCTATGATCAAGAGTAGAAAACAAAGACATTCAAAACTCTTCCACATAGAAATTGACCTACTAATTTACCAATACAACACATCTACAGTGTACCGTCTTGTTTTCCACATTGTAGGACAAGCTTTTTATACCTTGCGGGCCAGGTTTTGGAGCTGGCTGCTTGGCTTGGGCAGGGGGCACAGACTTTGGAGCCTTCATGGAAGAGGCAGAACTAGTACGCACAGAAGCTGAAAAACAAGCACACACACAGATGACAACATTTAAAATATTCAAAGCATTAGGCATGTTGTGACAGTGTGTAACCCCATGCACTGTCTTGGAGGTGGGGCAAAGGCAGTGACTCAGACAGGAGCACAGTGCAAACAGAGGCTTTAATTAACAAAAGGAAAATATATTTCTGAATCTTCCAGAGCTCTACAGGGCCAGACTTTAAACTTAGAACACTAAAAGCATTAAGTCAACAAGACTAGCCAAAAGCTAAAATGCTGCAAATCATAAAATCAGTCCTAGACATACTTGACAGGACGTGCGCTCTAGACCAGGTATTCCAAACCCCAGGGGTACGCGCAATTCCGTCGCAGGTACACAAAATAAAAATGTGATTCACATTTTTCAAAATGTAAACTATTATATTTTCCAACGGGGCTACACATTTGGGTGAGTCTCACCCGTGTAGCCTCATTTCACTGTTAAAAATACATTCTAATAATCTAGTGTTCAGCAAAATAACATCAAATAGAGGCAGCCAAGACAAATAATTAACATGCAATTAAGTACAATTACGCAGGTACTTTCCCAAAACAGATGACACAAACAACTGGATTTTTATCCCGTTGATGCCCTGCCTCCAGTCCACTTATCTGAACCTCATTGAAATTTCAACAAGCAGTTTTGTGAAAATGTCACTTAAAATCAGAAGCCACTGCCAAATTTCTGGATTGGTCTGCGCTCAGGGTTTCTTGACTTGGCAAATCGCACTGATGTCCTTCGCAACCACGTACCTATGTGAGAGTGTATTCTCGGCCCTAACTTGTATGAACAGACCGTGTGGAAAATTATTTAAGACTGAGACTCTCCAATACAACATTGCAGAGTTACGTGCATCCTTTCAAGCACACCCTTCTCATTAACCAATATGGTGAGTGGTGAGTTAAATCACCATTCTCAATGAAGGTTTTATATGCAAGATGGTTAAACGAAGAGCAAAATGATTAACTATTATTATTAGTGACCTGATCCAAAAAGAGCTGTCACTTCCCACAAGCCGGGTTGTGACGAAAACTCATTCTTATGTTTAATAAACGTATCATATAGTGTGTGTGGCAGGCTTACAATGATGCCAAAAAAACACCCTGGTGCTAGAGGGTATACGTGTGGAGGTTGAATGTTTGAAGGCGTACGGGACTATAAAAAGTTTGGGAACCACTGCTCTAGATAATGCTCCCCCCATAGTGAGAGCTGCACACTTTTAAGGCAGTCAATTAGGAGAGCTGCCACACCCTCTTTTAGGGAACAGTGCTCAACTGGAGTTCGCCCCCCTAGCCTTGCTGCACCACAGAAGTCAATGTGCACAATTCAATTTACAGAGAATACAGAGGACATTTCAAAAACCAACTCACCTGATGTTTTTGTCTGCTGCCTGTGAGAGGAGGCACTGAACCCCTTCTGCTGAGCTGGTCTGTTGGGTCCCTTTACCACTGTTGACACCCTACTCTTCTTCACATGGAACATGCTTTTCTCCGCAGCATCCTCCACTTTCTCCCCTCCATCCCTCAGAAACTCGTCGCTCTTCCTCTTTTTGCTCCGCACAACCCTCATGTCAAACTGGCTCTGGTTGTAAACAGGAAACACGCCTGGCCGGTCAGGTAGAGATTCCACTATCGGTGCTGTGTGGAGCTGAGTGACACCCAGAATGGAATCATCCAGGCCAAGGTGCTGGGGGCCACCAGTGGAGGGGTTCATAGGCAGAGGAGAGCTGAGGGAGAGGTTAACTGGAGCAGGGATAGCATCCAAACAAACTGGCCTACAGGAAACTGACTCCAGCGCCTGCAGCCTGGCCTCCCGTGGGGAGATAGTTAATGGAGAATCATGATTTGCATCAGAGTCTATGACAGGGAGACTAGGGGTAACTGTAGTACCCGGGCTTGACTCTGAATGGCCACTGTCCCCAGACAGCTCCAGTGTTTTCTCCAGGAGACGGCGCCTGGAGGTTTTGATTCTCCTCACCCCAGGACTGCGTACCTGGACAGGAACTGGTTTGCTTTTGATGACTGTGGTGGTGGTGAAAGTAACCTTTTTGGATTGAGGAACATCTTCTCCAACCTCTACTCTACCCTCCTTGTCAGTAACACGTTTTGGTTTGATGAAGAAGGTTAGTCTAGGCTGTGCAGGATCTGACTTGATGGGGCTTTCAGACAGGGCTTTGATGTCAATCACAGATTTGACAGGGCCACAATTCTTCTCTCCATTTGCTGACTCCAAGGAGTGGGAGAAATCAAAGCTAGAGCACGCATTTGGAGGGCTTGCACCAACCACATGAGTTAGATCTGACTCAATCAAGGCCAGTGCATCCCTCACAGACAACACTGGTGTTCCAGCCAACACTGTATGGCTTATGTCCGCAACAGCGTCATCAATCACATGGGCTGGGCTCTGTAGAGACTGAATATGGGGCATCAGCTTTTGAAACCTCTCTGGAGTGCCGACAGGGGACACAGTCATGTTCAGTAGTCTGGTGAGGTCTCTGCACTCAGGTGTGCCTACTGGGCAACTGTAGCTGGCTGCTGCATCAGAGGAATCGATTAGCTTTGCAGCGGGGACTAGAATGACGACAGGTGAGTTCTTTTGGACATTGTCAAAACTCAACTGACCCAACACATCCTGCTTAAACTTCTGCCCTTCGACAGGTGTGCAGGCTTTTTTGTTGAGTGAGGCAAGAGGGCTGCGAACCTTCTCCCGTCTGTACTGTGGTGTCCGGGACACATGGAAGGTCTTGTTGGCTGCCATCTTCAGGGAAGACACTGAGTTTTCTTCTCCCTTGGAGGGTCTGACAGGTCAAATGCCTTCTTGCTTTTGATTGAGTCCCACAGACTCTTCTGTAACACAGGAATAAAAAACATGAAGTGTTGAGTTTGTAGTTATGTATAGAGCATTTGTGAGGCTTTGAAATAGTTCAAATGAAATTGGATTTATTACGCTACATGTTGATTAGTGTGAATTAGGTAGTATGCGTAACAACAGCTTATATATATATATATTTAAGTAAGTTACCTTTCTTCTTTTGGGTGCGTCTGCTCTACCGAGCAAAATGGCTTGGTGTTTGACCACCCCATTGGCAATGAAAGTGATCAGCTCTCGGATACCACCTTCCTCTATCGGTGTCCAAGTTATTGTCAAATTGACACGCTCCTCAGGCTGGGAAACAAACGACAGGGGAAATAACGTTAGCGAGCTACTGGTAAAATGTATGGCTAATGTGACAACTGTTGGCTGGCTAGCTAACTTACGTTACATCTGACAGCTAACAAAACGTTAACTTGGGTGAATGTCATGCCAACTAGCTCCACTCGTTGCCATCTAACGTTAGATAACTTAACTAGTTATAGTATTATATTTGAGCACATGTTAGCTAGCTAGAATGTCCCTTACCGGAATTGTAAATCGGGTTTGATCCACGGAAAAGCCTTTCGTCGATGCAATCTTATCAATTGCCACCTCTATGTTTGCATCTTCAACGGGATTCTCAATGCAAAGAACTAATGATTTGGAAGATCCCAACTTTACATTTCCAAATGTTACAAACGGAGCCCTTGAAAACTGAATTAAACTCAAAACTGGATGCGAGCTATTGTTTTCTTTATTGCCATAAGAAACAGCTGGTGAATCTTCTTTCTTGATGGGACTAAAATCCAGGAAACCTCCCCTCGCTGATAACTGAGCCATTTCCAAACTTATCTGTAGAAATCAACGCAAGTTAGTCACCGAACCATCTAAAAAAATATCTAGCTAATTAACGTAGTTATTTTCCTTGCTATTCTCTATTGCGAGCAAACGTTAACTGACTGAAAACACGTTTCTCTGTTAATGGTTACGTTCAGTTTGAATTTCGATTTACTTTGTTAGCCAATCATATCGTAGGTTGGCCGCTTTATGTTCCAATCGCTGTGGGGTAAACAATGAATGGCCAATCAGAGATCCTCCAAATGTTTAAACTGCCATAAGCCGCGCCTACTCCGAGAAGCGCACTACAGTCATCAGATGCCACTCAGGAAGGGGGCGACGTTGATATTATATTTTGTAGTTCTTAGCTAGACGTTGTAACCTACAGTGGCTTTGTATTCACGGTTCAGACAGTTTATTCGTATCACTTATTAGGACAACATTCAGGTGTGGCTATGTCTTCCACATAGCCTACTAAATTAGTAAATAAATGTTGATACGTGATGCAATGCTTGTTGGCGAAAATCATTTGATTTTTGCTACGTTTGGCCTTCTGTTGTCCAATTCAAATGTTAACCAGTGGAACAAATGTTGCACAAAATCATGTAAATGAAATTGCATTTACTGGTACTCTATTTGTGTTTGATTGAGTTGTGTGTGTTGTATGCAACATCTGTACTTTTTTGAATTAGGTCTACAGTGTTCAGGCTCTCAGTTGGCGATAAGAGAAGCCTGAAAGAGCAGCAGTGGAAGTGGATTCTAGGCTACATCTTCCCTCATGATTGGGCTATTCAGTGCGGTGCTGGAGCCTGAAAGAGGCATTCTCATTATGTATGAAATATGCACCGTTTCCTCCTTCCCATCCACTTACATTTATATTACAGTATTTCAACACTGACAGACCATCTCACTTCAGCTACTGGTGCTATAATGAACAAACACCAGCAATCCGCTTCCCTAGCGGCCTTTTTATAGCGTTCACGTTTGATTGAGGATCATCTGAAGAGCTGACCGCAGAGAGAGCCCATTGGTGCGTCAGGGGACAAGGGCGCATCAAGTGATTGGTGAGTGGAGCTCAGGAATAGTGGCACTTGAGTTCACAACAAGCACAGGCAGCACATCAGAGAGAGAGCCTACCAACATGCTTCACACGGAGCGAGCAGGATGATTTTCTATCACGAATATGGATTTATTGCGATCTACTAGGTTTCATTCATTTGCTTTCGCCTTGGTCATCTATGGTGCACTAACCATAGGGATAGATGGTGAGTGAGGGTACTTTTATTATGTATTTTGGGGTTATATCAGTTGATAACTGTTCAATTCTCATTTCGCAGTTTTTTTTAGAAGACATAGGATGAAGTATAAAGTTTCATCTGGTGTTTGGGTTTATTGATTATGCAGGTATCCTCATTGTGTTGTCACCCTAGTCAGTGTACCCGTCTGTTTAGCTATCATTCCACTCCTTGCCACTACTTGTCGTGCTAAAAAGGTTAAGTTATATAAAATGTTTTGTATAGCGCACTAGCTGCTGCGTTTATTCTGAAAATAATGCTGATCAGATCATCCTCGTGCTCTCATTCAAATATATTAAGGGACCGTCTGAAAGTGTTTATGAATCCATCACAGTAGTAGCCAACAATATCTACTTTTTTATACCTTTATTTAACTAGATAAGAACAAATTCTTATTTTCAATTACGGCCCAGGAACCGTGGGTTAACAGCCTGTTCAGGGGCCAGAACGACAGATTTGTACCTTGTCAGCTTGGGGATTTGACAGTGTGATCCATTTGTTTTTATTTTTAATGAGTGTTAATAACAGTCCTATAACCCACTTATATAGGCATGAAAAGGTATCCATTTACATGTAGGATATCTATGTTTTTTAATTGTCCTTACAGAAATGATGCCCTCAGCTGTAAGTGTGTAGGAGATCTTAAAAGTATTTGCTTTTGGCATACCTGCCCTTTCTCTGATCAGGGGCATTCTCTACTCTCTAAACCCTGAGCTGCATGTGTCACAACAACTATTGTTAAGTAGCTGATCAGTAGACTGTTGTTTCTGATTGGATATAGTGATTCTAACTGGCATGCCTTGAATTTCAATTGAAATGTGAGGGGTGACATCACTGCTGTCTCCCAGTGTTCATGGCACATTCTGTAAGGAGCTCTGAAGCTAAAAGAGCACACAAAGACAGACCCAACAATGAGGTGCAGCGTAAGCCCCCACGGGGGGCGGGCATATTCTATGTCTCCAATACTCCTAAGAGTGTGTTTGAGTCTGTGTGTGGGTCTGTGTGTGAGTCTGTGTGTGCATGTGAGCAGCGCTTGTGTGTGTGTGTGTGTGTGTGCTCGTGCATGCTTGTTCTGTTATCACTACTGAAACAAGCAAACACACCAGCCTGTGTGTGCATCAGTCAGTCTGTGAAAGAGAGGCCGGTCAGATCTTCCTTCCACATGTGCTGCAAAAATGAAAGGGCCTTTCTACAAGAGATAGCACTGAACAAAGAGCTATACCGACATTAGCATATGAAAGAGACCTTACATGCTGTGGGAGGGGATGTTTGGTTGGCTGGCGCTACGTTTTGAATGCACCATTAGTCAACAGGCTTTTGGATGAATCTGAAGGTACTGATATGGCTCACAGGAAGACCTCTTGGTCTTATAAAGGGACTGTCGTGTCTTTAATTAATGTCATGCAACAGTTATTCTGTTTTCAAAAAAGTATTTCCTGATTAATTGATTGATTAAAAGGCATCTCCGTCAACAACCTGTTGGTGTTGGCAAGGCCAGGATGTTTGGCTGCAGTTGGCAGCCTTGACGGTGTGTGTCCCCCAATGGGACGTCAGTTCAACGTCTAGTTTTTAGTTTACATTTGGTTGAGTTGTCAACTAACATGAATCCAATGTAAAATCATAAACAAATTTCACAATGTCATTGGATTTAGGTTAAACGTTGGGTGAAAAAAAACATTGAATTTCACATTCATTTTTTGTTGTTGGAATGACGTGGTTTCATCCAGTTTTTGCCCAGTGGGGATTGTGTGTGTGTGTGTGTGTGCGTTTGTGTGTGTGTGTGTGCGCACTGGTAATGCACACTAGATGATCCCGTGTCTGATCTGCCTTGGATCTACGTACTTCCAGCTGATAGTCCATGATAGTGGACATATGGTTGGACACCCGATATTCTCCCCAGACCTTCCCCAGCCCACCTGGACACCAACCCCCAACCAGGGTCATGCTGAGATGAGGTCTAGACACTCATAAGCTGCTCTAGTGAAAATCTGGAGGCTCTCTGTGAAATTGATTGTCCTTTACAAATGATACTAAGGAGAGAGAGGATGAGTAAGCTGTGCCATTGTCCACGTGGAAAGTGTGATTGCACCACCACCGTGATTGGTCTGATTTGACCATTTTGACAGTCACTGATTGGTCTGATTTGACCATTTTGACAGTCACTGATTGGTCTGATTTGACCATTTTGACAGTCACTCACCTTTCCAGTGAGAAATTTGACTGATCTGTTCACCTACTTTACCAATACATATATGTAGTTCGAATGGACTGGAAGGCTAAGATTTGTGGCGCAATACATTCCTGTGTAAATTGATGTGATATACCATTATGGTTGCGTCACCTGCATAACATGGAACTCTGTAAATCCCAAACCTTCAAACAATCGTCATGCAGTGCACACCCACAACATGGCAGGCCATTCATCGTTTATGGTCATATCCAGCTTTGAGAAAGGCCCGCTGGAATGAACCAAAATGAAAACAGGTGTGCACTTCACACCCCTCTGTGTGTTAAATGCTGTGGGTCCCTTCTTACACGCATTCCATCCATTACACGGCCTGCCACTGTTGATGATCTGATTCTGCTGGGCGGTTATGGCAACTTTGGGTTGCCATGTTTGGGGAAATCCTTGTCGTTGATATCATCCATCGTTGGTGCGTATCCTAGAGTTAGTTTTCTTATTCATCACGCGCTGTTAGCGGTAAGTGCACCCGATTCAGCTGCCCTGCGCGCCATTTTGGGTGTCAGGTAGCCTAGTCGTTAGAGTGTTGGACTTGGAACTGAAAGGTTGCAAGATCAAATCCCTGAGCTGACAAGGTAAAAATCTGTAGTTCTGCCCCTGAACAAGGCAGCACTGTTCCTAGGCCGTCATTGAAAATAAGAATTGGTTCTTAACTGACTTGCCTAGTTAAATAAAGGTAAAAAAAAACACATTTTTTGAACCATTTCAAATGTCTAAAGGTAGAAACTCTGCCTTCCCGGCAGGTCCGGGGGGAGCAAATCAAGTGCACTATATGCCTACCGCTAGCCAATCGGATGGCTCACATTACCATGTCTGTAGTAACGTAGTAGGCGGAAACGACATCTACATCTAAATTTATACTGAGAGATTTAAAAAATGTGAAAACCAAGAATAGAGGGCGACTGTCAATGAATACAGAAAAATCAGCTTTTTTATGAGTGAGTTCGTGTTTTTACTGAGCACTATCCACTTTCTATTCCACTTTTTTATAATCCATAAACTGTGTGTTCTCCCTACTTCCACTTGCGCTACAACCAGCACTGCAGCTGAAATGAGTAGGAAAGGGTGTCGATAGGCTTGCGTTCTTACCATTAGCCGCTTGGATCTTTTTTTAATATCAAGGAATATTTCACTTTCTCCGGTCATAGGAGTAACAACATGAATTTGTGCATGAGGCAGAAATAATGTCATGCGAATTGAGTTTCGCCATCAGCTGGAAGATGGTGTCCCTTTTGGGTCAGTGTCAGCGGAGGCAAGGGAGAGCTGAGGGACGTTGAGAGGTGAAACTTCAGTCTGCTGCCCTCTCCCTCTGCTGAGACTGACCATCAGATGCAGGCATTCTCCATCAGACCAGTAAAATAAAATAAAAGCGAATGATTTACATTTATACTCACTCAGCTGTGTGTTACAAATAATACAACAGCTAATACCAATGTGATCATATATCCTACCTCACATGTTGAAGAATATATTTTTAAATGGTCTGAGAAAAACGACAAAGCATTGGCAGGGCAATTCAAGCAAAGCCAATATGCGGTGAGAATGTTTTGTGCCTGTAGCCTACTGAACAAACCTCATTGGTACTGTACTTTTTTAATAGGTTCATGTTGCATAGATTTATGTGTTATTCCTTTTTGAATGGTTGATCTAAGCTTGCATTTTAACTGAGGAAGTGATCTCGACTCAAAAAAGGTTGGTGACCACTGATCTAAGGGATGAGGAGACGGAAGTGATTCATCTTTATTCTGTCACAGTATATTTCTCTGTCAGGTGTAATGTTTAGGAATGTTCTGCCTCATTTGGTAACATGTAGGATCCGGTGAGTGTTTGGTAACATGTAGGATCTGGTGAGTGTTTGGTATGATGTAGGATCTGGTGAGTGTTTGGTATGATGTAGGATCTAGTGAGTGTTTGGTAACATGTAGGATCTAGTGAGTGTTTGGTAACATGTAGGATCTGGTGAGTGTTTGGTATGATGTAGGATCTGGTGAGTGTTTGGTAACATGTAGGATCTGGTGAGTGTTTGGTAACATGTAGGATCTGGTGAGTGTTTGGTAACATGTAGGATCCGGTGAGTGTTTGGTAACATGTAGGATCCGGTGAGTGTTTGGTAACATGTAGGATCCGGTGAGTGTTTGGTAACATGTAGGATCCGGTGAGTGTTTGGTAACATGTAGGATCTGGTGAGTGTTTGGTAACATGTAGGATCTAGTGAGTGTTTGGTAACATGTAGGATCTGGTGAGTGTTTTTTTGCTTACTTGAGTTTAGCATTTTGTCCAATAACAGCAATGTAGCCCCTTTCTGCTTTGGGATGTGTTGTTTATACTGTATGTACAGTCGTGGCCAAAAGAATGACACATTTTAATTTCCACAAAGTTTGCTGCTTCAGTGTCTTTAGATATTTTTATCAGATGTTACTATGGAATACTGAAGTATAATTACAAGCATTTCATAAGTGTCCAACGCTTTTATTGACAATTACATGAAGTTGATGCAAAGAGTCAATATTTGCAGTGTTGACCCTTCTTTTTCAAGACCTCTGCAATCCGCCCTGGCATGCTGTCAATTAACTTCTGGGCCACATCCTGACTGATGGCAGCCCATTCTTGCATAACCAATGCTTGGAGTTTGTCAGAATTTGTGGGGTTTTGTTTGTCCACCCGCCTCTTGAGGATTGACCACAAGTTCTCAATGGGATTAAGATCTGGGGAGTTTCCTGGTCATGGACCCAAAATATCAATGTTTTGTTCCCTTAGCCACTTATGGCCACTTATGTAAAGGTGCTCCATCATGCTGGAAAAGGCATTGTTCATCACCAAAACTGTTCCTGGATGGCTGGGAGAAGTTGCTCTCGGAGGATGTGTTGGTACCATTCTTTATTCATGGCTGTGTTCTTAGGCAAAATTGTGAGTGAGCCCACTCCCTTGGCTGAGAAGCAACCCCACACATGAATGGTCTCAGGATGCTCTACTGTTGGCATGACACAGGACTGATGGTAGCGCTCACCTTGTCTTTTCCGGACAAGCTTTTTTCCGGATGCCCCAAACAATCGGAATGGGGATTCATCAGAGAAAATGACTTTACCCCAGTCTTCAGCAGTCCAATCCCTGTACCTTTTGCAGAATATCAGTCTGTCCCTGATGTTTTTCCTGGAGAGAAGTGGCTTCTTTGCTGCCCTTCTTGACACCAGGCCACCCAAGTCTTTGCCTCACTGTGCATGCAAATGCACTCACACCTTCCATTCCTGAGCAAGCTCTGTACTGGTGGTGCCCCGATTAGTTTATTTAGTTTAGTTTAGTTTAGTTTATTTTATTTTTACAGGGACAGTGCACATTAATCAACGTTTCAGTAAAAGTGCCGGTTTTAGCCAGCCGGCTAATTTTCAACCCACACATGAATCAACTTTAGGAGACGGTCCTGGTGCTTGCTGAACTTTCTTTGGCGCCCTGAAGCCTTCTTCACAACAATTGAACCGCTCTCCTTGAAGTTCTTGATGATCCGATAAATGTTTGATTAAGGTGCAATCTTACTGGCAGCAATATCCTTGCCTGTGAAGCCCTTTTTGAGCAAAGCAATGATGATGGCACATGTTTCCTTGCAGGTAACCATGGTTGACAGAGGAAGAACAATGATTCCAAGCACCACCCACCTTTTGAAGCTTCCAGTCTGTTATTCGAACTCAATCAGCATGACAGAGTGATCTCCAGCCTTGTCCTCGTCAACACTCACACCTGTGTTAACCTGTTAAGTCGACCCTCTACTTTTTCGAACATTCTGTTAAAAATCACGCAACATTTCAGTGCCCTGCTACTCATGCCAGGAATATAGTATATGCATATGATTAGTATGTGTGGATAGCAAACACTCTGACGTTTCTAAAACTGGTTAAATCACGGCTGTGACTTTAACAGAGCGTGAGTTTCATTGAATAGCGCAGGAAAACCTGATCACTGAAAATTGAAATAAATATCCTTGCGCTTACTTCCAGGAATTGTTCAAATTGAACCGAATTACATGAGACCGAGGTTTCAGCGCCTACAGCTACCACACGTTGTCTAGAGTCTTGTCATTTGATTCACAATTGATTCTTGGTCTAACCGGTTCAAGGGAACTCCTTCCCTCCGTTCTCCGACCGGATGTTTTGGTCGAGCTCTCTCGGCCATGTTTTTTTCCAGACGACACCTGTAGAAGTTACATCGCCTCCTGATGAATTTTATCGCTTATTAACGTGTACTAATACCTAAAGTTGCATTACAAAAGTATTTCGAAGTGTTTTGTGAAAGTTTATCGTTGACTTTTTGAATTTTAAAAAATGACGTTACGAAACGCTCTTTTTTTCGTTTATCATACAGTCTACATAGAACGATATTTAGGCTATATATGGACCGATTTAATCGAAAAAAAGACCCAATAGTGATTATGGGACATCTAGGAGTGCCAACAAAGAAGATGGTCAAAGCTAATGAATGTTTTATATTTTATTGTGCGGTTTGTGTAGCGCCGAATATGCTAATTATTTTGTTTATGTCCCCTGCGGGTCTTTTGTGGTGTTACATGCTATCAGATAATAGCTTCTCATGCTTTCGCCGAAAAGTATTTTAAAAATCTGACTTGTTGCCTGGATTCACAAAGAGTGTAGCTTTAATTCAGTACCCTGCATGTGTATTTTAATGAACGTTTGAGTTTTAACTAATACTATTAGCATTTAGCGTAGCGCATTTGCATTTCCAGAGCTCTAGATGGGACGCCTGCGTGGCAGGTAGGAGCAAGTGGTTAACGAGAGAATCACTGACATGTCAGCTGGTCCCTTTGTGGCAGGGCTGAAATGCAATGGAAATGTTTTTTGGGGATTCAGTTCATTTGCATGGCAAAGAGGGACTTTGCAATTAATTGCAATTCATCTGATCACTCTTCATAACATTCTGGAGTATATGCAAATTGCCATCATACAAACTGAGGCAGCAGACTTTGTGAAAATGTATATTTGTGTCATTCTCAAAACTTTTGGCCACGACTGTAGGAGTTAAATAAAGAGCAAGCTCATAATGGATTTATGAAATAATTTACCCCAGAATGACCTCTACCTGATCTACCTCTACCTCTACCTGTGTCGACCTGGCTGTTACTTGTTAAACTTCTATTCTTGTGATAATTGAAGTAGTGTGTGATACTGTAGGAGAAGTTATATGGGTCCTTCTGTAGCTCAGTTGGTAGAGCATGGCGCTTGTAACGCCAGGGTAGTGGGTTCGATTCCCGGGACCACCCATACGTAGAATGTATGCCCACATGACTGTAAGTCGCTTTGGATAAAAGCGTCTGCTAAATGGCATATATTATTATTATTATATTATTATTATTATTATTATTATATTATGTGTCATGGGTGACTTGTCTGGATCTCATCATATGTGAGAACTCCTTCAAGACTGTTGGAAAAGTATTCCAGGTCAAGCTGGTTGAGAGAATGCCAAGAGTGTGCAAAGCTGTCAACAAGGCAAAGGGTGGCTACTGTGAAGAATCTCAAATATAAAAAATAAAAAAATGATATTATAAAAAAATTATAAAAATAAAGAAAAACCATTGAATGAGTAGATGAGTGTTTACTGGTTGAAATGGGTGCTATAGAATATACTCTAAGTCCTCCTGGAGAGCTACTGGGTGTGAAGGCTTTTGCTCCATCCCTACTGTAACACCCCGAGGTACCGTAAAAATTATCTCTCCGGGAGAAGGATTGGCCATCCTTGATCTGATCTACAGTGTAAATGATACCAGTTCATCTGAATGGATGTTCTATATTCCAGTAAGCCGGGCATTAGGAGGAGCCATTCGGTTAATTCCTCTCTCAACCGGTAGACGTGTTGGACAAACACGTGAATGGATTAATCCACTAATTAGTATGGGAGGCAACATGTTTACAGCCAAACTAATGAACAGAACAGAAACATAGCTGTGATTGGCAGGCGTTGTGTCATTAATCTCTGCTGTGCTGTGCGATTAAGTAGATGCACAGCAGCACCGAGGCTGTACTAGGAATGAATGCATTGATAAATTACTGACTTCTGTCCGCCTGCGGTCGCCATGGCGATAGAGAGACTGCAGAAACAGAACCGTGGAATTGGTTGCCATGGAGGCCAGCTGTGATGCTTTGTGAGGCTATTAAGTTCCAAAACGTCCTTGTACCGGAGACGAGAATGGGGAGCGAGCAGGCCGCTTTTCATAGGAGGAGAGAGAGCCTTTTGTGTCATACGCTATTGGACACAATTGCTATGTGTGACAATGCAAAACTTGACTCATTGTAACACACTGCTGAGAGAATAAAATACATTAGTAGACATATGAATCCCTTCTAGTTCATCCTCACGAGTACATTTTTTAGTGGTACTGACATTTGTACAATGTAAAAGAGACAGAGAATGTATGAAAGACACCTTAAGAATAATATACAGTATATCAGAATAAGTCTGCTGTGACATATTTCCGTTTCCCCCTGAAGATCAATTGCTATTAGTTGAATCAGACATTTTAGTGCACGTCCGGAACTAAAGCCTGCACACCTTTGGCCCTCCGGGTCTGGAATGTTCCACCCATGTGCAAAAACAGAAACGCACATAATGGCAGAATATGGAGAATGAACAGAGTGCATCTTCAAGACCCGAAATGTATTAAATACTTAAATGAAAAAAATAAAGGCCTTTACCATTACAAATGCAGACATAGAGGACAGAGTAAAGCCGAACCCCGACATAATTTGGGATGCTTTTAAGGGGTACATCAGGGGAATGATAAGCTGAGTTCAACATTTTAATTCAAGAAAAATATAAATAAATTCCTATCTTAGAAAAAGCCCTAAACATTTTTACAAGTTAAAGAAGAAAATACAATTTCAGAACTTAAGTAGGAATATGATTTTTTAATCTTGAAGACAACTACAGGTTAAGTAAGGGATAAACAGTGATGTTCTGTACATTACCTTGGAAATAATGGACGAGACAGCAGAGTTCATTTTTCCAAGGTAATGTACAGAATGGAAGCCTTTATCTCGTTTATACCACAATTGCCAAAGAAAACAATACTCTAAAGCACACATTTACAGGTAGAAATAACATTATTTTGTTGAAATGTTCATTTATATAAGATTACTTAGTATATAAGATACTTAGTCATCTTTTGGTTTCTAGAGACATGACTCAGTCGTTCGTTCGATTGGTTTGATATTTATGGACACGACCCAGTCATTGGTACTTTATGTTCCGTTGCTATGCTCGTTCATTCTTTATGTCCCTTGTTTGCTAGAGAGCCATCTAGCTACGGCTAACATGGTCACAACCTCTGCAGTCAGAATAACAGCAAAGTAGCTGCATTTGCGTTTGTTTAGCTATTTTCTATTGGCATTCATTTGGATACATCCATAACAATGAGCTGATGATGCCCGATTTTGCCTGGCCTAGCTAGAAAAGTTAGCCTTCTCGTCAGGATACTCAACAACGGCACTAGGCTAGAAGCTAGCTAAATAGTTTGTTGCTAGCAAACCTGCCAATATGACAACCAAATAAAAAATATCAGATGTTGAAAACAGCTTGTCAAACTAGAAACATGTGGGAGGATTTGACAGCATACAAAGAATAACTCATGATCTACAGAAATCCTTTAAAACTTCTTATGGCTTAGATCTCGCTAACGGGATCGATATGACAACAGCCATTGAAAGTACAGGGTGCCAAATTCAAAACAACAGAAATCTCATAATTAAAATTCCTCAAACAGAGAAGTATTTTACACCATTTTAAAGATAAACTTGTTGTTAATCCCACCACAGTGCCCGATTTCAAAATGGCTTTACGACGAAAGCACACCAAACGATTATGTCAGGTCTGCACCTAGTCACAGAAAAACACAGCCATTTTTCCAGCCAAAGAGAGGAGTCACAATTAGCAGAAATAGAGATTAAATGAATCACTAAACTTTGATGATTTTCATCAGATGACACTCATATGACTTCATGTTACACAATACATGTATGTTTTGTTCGATAAAGTTCATATTTATATACAAATATCTGAGTTTACATTGGCGCGTTATGTTCAGTAGTTCCAAAACATCCAGGGATTTTGCAGAGAGACACATCAATTAAGCTTAACCGAAAAAGCACACCATGCAATAATCTGAGTACAGCGCTCAGACAACAAAACGAGCCATACAGATATCCGCCATGTTGTAGAGTCAACAGAAGTCAGAAATAGCATGATAAATATTCACTTACCTTTGATGATCTTCATCCGAATGCACTCCCAGGAATCCCAGTTCCACAATAAATGTTTGATTTGTTTGATAAAGTCAATCATTTATGTCCAAATACCTCCTTTTTAGTACACAATCCAAACTCACGACGCGCGGGCAGGTCCAGGCGAAAGTTCAGACGAAAAGTCATATTACAGTTCGTAGAAACATGTCAAACGAAGTATAGAATCAATCTTTGGGATGTTTTTATCATAAATCTTCAATAATGTTCCAACCGGAGAATTCCTTTGTCTGTAGAAATGCAATGGAATGCAAGCTCACTCTCACGTGAACGCGCGTGATCAGCTCATGCCACTCTGGTAGACCTCTGACTCATTCAGCTCTCATTACTCCTTCCTTCACAGTAGAAGCATCAAACATGAAAAACTACAAACTTCAGATTTCCCACTTCCTGGTTGGATTTTTTTCTCAGGTTTTTTCCTGCCATATGAGTTCTGTTATACGCACAGACATCATTCAAACAGTTTTAGAAACTTCAGCGTGTTTTCTATCCAAATCTAACAATATGCATATATTAGCAAATGGGCCTGAGTAGCAGACAGTTTACTTTGGGCACCTTATTCATCCAAGCTACTCAATACTGCCCCCATCCATAAGAAGTTTTAAGTGAACCACAAAAAATATGAAATACTTAATTTAATATAACAACAAACGACAAATATATAAAGATAACATTATCCCATTACTCAACAACATGAAAGCAGATCTAACTAAATATGGGAATAATCTTCCCATAAATCTTACCGGTAGAATAAACTTCTTCAGAATGGAATAGCTCCCAAAGTTTTATTTTTTTTGGTAGTACTAGCTACTCCACCAAAGACATTCTTAAAAAAGTATACTCGGCCATAACAGACCTCATATGGGCAAATAAAACTCATAGAGTAAGTTGAAAAGTTTTACATCTCCCTAAATCTGAGGATAGTTTTAAACTTCCAGATTTGAAATTGCATCAACTTGCCACACAAGGTTTTTAACTTGCGACCATATAGTTAAATGCACTAAAAAGGAACATATTGAAGATGTGCATGCTCATCCCCAGAATATTTTCTCATATTTGTTTTCAGAGGATTACATTTTTTACATTTAAGTCATTTAGCAGACGCTCTTATCCAGAGCGACTTACAAATTGGTGCATTCACCTTATGACATCCAGTGGAACAGTCACTTTACAATAGTGCATCTAAATCTTAAAGGGGGGGGGTGAGAGGGATTACTTATCCTATCCTAGGTATTCCTTAAAGAGGTGGGGTTTCAGGTGTCTCCGGAAGGTGGTGATTGACTCCGCTGTCCTGGCGTCGTGAGGGAGTTTGTTCCACCATTGGGGGGGCAGAGCAGCGAACAGTTTTGACTGGGCTGAGCGGGAGCTGTACTTCCTCAGTGGTAGGGAGGTGAGCAGGCCAGAGGTGGATGAACGCAGTGCCCTTGTTTGGGTGTAGGGCCTGATCAGAGCCTGGAGGTACTGAGGTGCCGTTCCCCTCACAGCTCCGTAGGCAAGCACCATGGTCTTGTAGCGGATGCGAGCTTCAACTGGAAGCCAGTGGAGAGAACGGAGGAGCGGGGTGACGTGAGAGAACTTGGGAAGGTTGAACACCAGACGGGCTGCGGCGTTCTGGATGAGTTGAAGGGGTTTAATGGCACAGGCAGGGAGCCCAGCCAACAACGAGTTGCAGTAATCCAGACGGGAGATGACAAGTGCCTGGATTAGGACCTGCGCCGCTTCCTGTGTGAGGCAGGGTCGTACTCTGCGGATGTTGTAGAGCATGAACCTACAGGAACGGGCCACCGCCTTGATGTTGGTTGAGAACGACAGGGTGTTGTCCAGGATCATGCCAAGGTTCTTAGCGCTCTGGGAGGAGGACACAATGGAGTTGTCAACCGTGATGGCGAGATCATGGAACGGGCAGTCCTTCCCCGGGAGGAAGAGCAGCTCCGTCTTGCCGAGGTTCAGCTTGAGGTGGTGATCCGTCATCCACACTGATATGTCTGCCAGACATGCAGAGATGCGATTCGCCACCTGGTCATCAGAAGGGGAAAAGGAGAAGATTAGTTGTGTGTCGTCTGCATAGCAATGATAGGAGAGACCATGTGAGGTTATGACAGAGCCAAGTGACTTGGTGTATAGCGAGAATAGGAGAGGGCCTAGAACAGAGCCCTGGGGGACACCAGGTGTGAGAGCGCGTGGTGAGGAGACAGCTGTCAGGAGCGACCTGTCAGGTAGGACGCAATCCAAGCGTGGGCCGCGCCGGAGATGCCCAACTCGGAGAGGGTGGAGAGGAGGATCTGATGGTTCACAGTATCGAAGGCAGCCGATAGATCTAGAAGGATGAGAGCAGAGGAGAGAGAGTTAGCTTTAGCAGTGCGGAGCGACTCCGTGATACAGAGGAGAGCAGTCTCAGTTGAATGACTAGTCTTGGAACCTGACTGATTTGGATCAAGAAGGTCATTCAGAGAGAGATAGCGGGAGAGCTGGCCAAGGACGGCACGTTCAAGAGTTTTGGAGAGAAAAGAAAGAAGGGATACTGGTCTGTAATTGTTGACATCGGAGGGATCGAGTGTAGGTTTTTTCAGAAGGGGTGCAACTCTCGCTCTCTTGAAGACGGAAGGGACGTAGCCAGCGGTCAGGGATGAGTTGATGAGCGAGGTGAGGTAAGGGAGAAGGTCTCCGGAAATGGTCTGGAGAAGAGAGGAGGGGATAGGGTCAAGCGGGCAGATTGTTGGGCGGCCGGCCGTCACAAGACGCGAGATTTCATCTGGAGAGAGAGGGGAGAAAGAGGTCAGAGCACAGGGTAGGGCAGTGTGAGCAGAACCAGCGGTGTCATTTGACTTAGCAAACGAGGATCGGATGTCGTCAACCTTCTTTTCAAAATGGTTGACGAAGTCATCTGCAGAGAGGGAGGAGGGGGGGGGGAGGGGGAGGAGGATTCAGGAGGGAGGAGAAGGTGGCAAAGAGCTTCCTAGGGTTAGAGGCAGATGCTTGGAATTTAGCGTGGTAGAAAGTGGCTTTAGCAGCAGAGACAGAGGAGGAAAATGTAGAGAGGAGGGAGTGAAAGGATGCCAGGTCCGCAGGGAGGCGAGTTTTCCTCCATTTCCGCTCGGCTGCCCGGAGCCCTGTTCTGTGAGCTCGCAATGAGTCATCGAGCCACGGAGCGGGAGGGGAGGACCGAGCCGGCCTGGAGGATAGGGGACATAGAGAGTCAAAGGATGCAGAGATAAGAGGATTTTAACAACTCGATAGCTAAGAACACAATAACAATATGGACGAAAAATGACACAAATTCTACAAGAACCAATATCAGTCCCTAAAACCACACCCCAATGGAACAATCCTTGGATGGCTTTCCAGAATTCACTGATGAATTGGCCCACATGGGGCATAGAAACCAGAAATGATGTGGTAATAGGAAATACAAATATTTCCATGTCAGATTTAAAATGCGGGTTGGACTGACCAATGTAGACATTTTCAAATATCTGCAATTTAAACGTTTCATTTCACAAAATCTTGACCTGTAAGCAATGCTGAGGGAGTCCTATTTGACTCAGAAAAAGATATGCATATGATCGGTAAGATATACAAAACATTGCAGAGAGCATATCTAACTGACAATGTCTTAGAAATAAATATAAACTATTCGAATCAAGACTTGAAAATAACTGATATAGATGGAGCGAGTGTTGGAACATAATATGAAATTACAGTTAAAATTAATGTATGCTTAATCCAGTACAAACGAATGAATATAATGTATTATACAAGAGACAAAATTATACAGCACAACAGCAGTCATTTCTTAAGTGTAAAACGAGTTATGGGTGGATGAATCAAATATATTATTATTTATATATAGGAAAGATGTGGGCTACAGAGAAAAATAGAATAGTGCAATTTGTAGCCATATGGGATAG
Source organism: Oncorhynchus gorbuscha (assembly GCF_021184085.1). Classification (NCBI taxonomy): domain Eukaryota; kingdom Metazoa; phylum Chordata; class Actinopteri; order Salmoniformes; family Salmonidae; genus Oncorhynchus; species Oncorhynchus gorbuscha. Next base: position 10,607,048 of record NC_060187.1, on the reverse strand, counting down.
AGTGCTACAAGCACTGGGAATTTCCAGAGGATGAAGGATGAGGGGGAGTGAGGTTGTGAGACATATGTGATCTGTATGGTTGCTGTGGGAACATTTGGGTCTGACCAGGTGTGATGTCATATTGTGTATGGTTGCTGTGGGAACATGTGGGTCTGACCAGGTGTGATGTCATAATGTGTAGGGTTGCTGTGGGAACATGTGGGTCTGACCAGGTGTGATGTCATAATGTGTATGGTTGCTGTGGGAACATGTGGGTCTGACCAGGTGTGATGTCATAATGTGTAGGGTTGCTGTGGGAACATTTGGGTCTGAGCAGGTGTGATGTCATAATGTGTAGGGTTGCTGTGGGAACATGTGGGTCTGACCAGGTGTGAGGTCATAATGTGTATGGTTGCTGTGGGAACATTTGGGTCTGAGCAGGTGTGATGTCATAATGTGTATGGTTGCTGTGGGAACATTTGGGTCTGAGCAGGTGTGATGTCATAATGTGTATGGTTGCTGTGGGAACATGTGGGTCTGACCAGGTGTGAGGTCATAATGTGTATGGTTGCTGTGGGAACATTTGGGTCTGAGCAGGTGTGATGTCATAATGTGTATGGTTGCTGTGGGAACATTTGGGTCTGAGCAGGTGTGATGTCATAATGTATATGGTTGCTGTGGGAACATTTGGGTCTGAGCAGGTGTGATGTCATTGATATTTGTTGAAATGTGTGTGCGTGTATTTATTGTCTCGTGTATTTTTGTTATTGTTTGAGAGGGTAAAAAACAACAGTCAGACAATCAATCAAAACATGACTTCCTGTCCCCAGGTGCATCCCCTCTGAAAGCGAAGTCGGCGACCCCGTTTACGGACCAGTGCTTCCCCAACCCCTGCTACAACCGGGCCATCTGCCGTAGCCGTGGTGACGGTTACTCTTGTTTCTGCGTGCCGGGGTTCCAGGGTGAGCGCTGCCAGATCGAGGTGAACGAGTGTGTGTCGCAGCCCTGCAGGAACAGAGCCACCTGTGTAGACAGGGTGGGCAGGTACGCCTGCCTCTGCAGCCCGGGGTTCACAGGTAAGAGGACAGATGAGACGGCTCCTACAAGGCTCTGTTCAGTAATGCACCAATAGGGAAATGGATGTACTACCTGAACATAGGTTGCAAAGGGTTCTGTTTCATTGTTAGGTGAAAAGTATGGAGAACACCTCCAAATGTTTCAGGTAAAGGGGTGCCCAATGTTACATGGGTGCAGGTTTTTGCTCCAGCCAAGCAGTAACACACTGCGTAATCAACTAGGCTTTAATTATATCTTTGATTAGTTGAATCAGGTGTGTTCCCAGTCAAGGGATGAAGGTTGCTCACCACTGGCCCCAATGAGTGTACAATGTTGTCATCTAGTGTCAGTTTGAGCTCATTACACTAGTCCTCAATCGAACCCTACCCTCTTCTATGCTCTCTAGCTCATACTGTATGTTTAAAAGAAGAAAAACAAACACATAATATCAGAATATCTACATCTTTTCCATACTCTATGACAGTTAGAGATAGAGAGAAATGCTAATTAAAGATAATCTGTGGGTAATCCTAGTTCTTTAGAGTATTTTAGGTACGATAAGGTTAAATACAAGTCTACTTTCAGATGGACGAATCTTGTTAAATTTACTCTGTTGACTATTTTGCCACCCGTCCAAGGCCGAACTCTCAATCACTCTGTGTTCTGGTTTACAGTGTGATTGATTGGTGGAGTCAGCTGAGTGGAGGTCGGCTCATAATAATGGCTGGAACGGCGAGAGTGGAATGACATCAAACACATAGAAACCGTGTGACGCATAGAAACCGTGTGACGCATAGAAACCGTGTGACACATAGAAACCGTGTGACACATAGAAACCGTGTGACACATAGAAACTGTGTGACGCATAGAAACCGTGTGACGCATAGAAACCGTGTGACGCATAGAAACCGTGTGACGCATAGAAACCGTGTGTGCATAGAAACCGTGTGACGCATAGAAACCGTGTGAGGCATAGAAACCTTGTGTTTAATACCATTCCACCGCTTCTGCTCCAGCCTTTACCACGAGTCCGTCCTCCCCAAATAAAGTGACACCAACCTCCTGTGTCTGGGCTTCAGAATAACATGTTAGAACATGATGATTGGTGCTTCGATCAGAAATAAACATTAACAAAACAACAACACAAGGGCTCCCGAGTGGTGCAGCGTTCAGAGGCACTGCAGTGCAAGAGGCGTCACTACAGTCCCTGGTTCGAATCCAGGCTGTATCACATCTGGCCGTGATTGGGAGTCCTATAGAGCAGCGCACAATTGGCCCAGAGTTGTCCGGGTGTGGCCAGGGTAGGCCGTCATTGTAAATAAGAATTTGTTCTTAACTGACTTGCCTAGTTAAATAAAGGTAAAATAAAATGATAAATGATAAAAGAAACAGCCTCTAATATCAGTACATGATGATTAGTCAACCAGAAATCATTTAATCCTCAGTATGATCCCCACAGGTACATGTTGACATTCCCATCATGTTTCTCTAACAGACCTGTCCAGATGGTTTGGCCAATGTGTTTTATAAGACCACAGTCCATGTTACAGACCCTCTGACGGCCATGTTTGATGTTCCAGGTGCCACCTGTGAGGTCCAGATTAACGAGTGTCAATCACAGCCCTGCCTCAACGGCGGGAGTTGTCATGACTACGTCAACGGCTTCTCATGCACCTGCATGCCCGGTTTCCAGGGCGACCGCTGTGAAATCGACGTTGACGAGTGCCATCACCAGCCATGCCAAAACGGGGCCCTGTGTATTGATAGGTTGAATGGGTCAGTAGTTTGTGAGTGAGAGAGAGATTTTGTATTCATTTGTGTGGAGTAAAACAAGACACGCCTATGTAATGAGCAAGGCGTCGATGACGTGGATGTCGATTAAGGCAGCCCCCCTCACCTCTCTGATTCAGAGGGGTTGGGTTAAATGAGGAAGACGTGGATGTTGATTAAGGCAGCACCCCTCACCTCTCTGATTCAGAGGAGTTGGGTTAAATGAGGAAGACGTGGATGTTGATTAAGGCAGCCCCCCTCACCTCTCTGATTCAGAGGGGTTGGGTTAAATGAGGAAGACGTGGATGTTGATTAAGGCAGCACCCCTCACCTCTCTGATTCAGAGGGGTTGGGTTAAATGAGGAAGACGTGGATGTTGATTAAGGCAGCCCCCCTCACCTCTCTGATTCAGAGGAGTTGGGTTAAATGAGGAAGACGTGGATGTTGATTAAGGCAGCCCCCCTCACCTCTCTGATTCAGAGGGGTTGGGTTAAATGAGGAAGACGTGGATGTTGATTAAGGCAGCCCCCCTCACCTCTCTGATTCAGAGGAGTTGGGTTAAATGAGGAAGACTTGGATGTTGATTAAGGCAGCCCCCCTCACCTCTCTGATTCAGAGGAGTTGGGTTAAATGAGGAAGACGTGGATGTTGATTAAGGCAGCCCCCCTCACCTCTCTGATTCAGAGGGGTTGGGTTAAATGAGGAAGACGTGGATGTTGATTAAGGCAGCCCCCCTCACCTCTCTGATTCAGAGGAGTTGGGTTAAATGAGGAAGACGTGGATGTTGATTAAGGCAGCCCCCCTCACCTCTCTGATTCAGAGGAGTTGGGTTAAATGAGGAAGACGTGGATGTTGATTAAGGCAGCCCCCCTCACCTCTCTGATTCAGAGGGGTTGGGTTAAATGAGGAAGACGTGGATGTTGATTAAGGCAGCCCCCCTCACCTCTCTGATTCAGAGGGGTTGGGTTAAATGAGGAAGACACATTTCAGTTGAATGCATTCAATTGTACATCTGACTAGTTATCCCCCTTTCCCTTTAATGCTTGTCTGCACTGAAACTGCCAGATCCGTAACTGAAAATCCTTATCATTTCAGGTACAGCTGCGACTGCTCTCAGACCACCTTCACTGGGCGACACTGTGAAACTGCTGCTCCTCCATGCACGTCCCAGCCATGCCTCAACGGCGCCATCTGTGTGGAGGACGAGGGGAACTACACCTGTGACTGCTGGCCAGGTACAGTGCAGTCACACAGTCACAAGACAGAAAGAACTGTAGGCACTTCATTAGCAGTCAAGTATGAAGTCTGTTCTTGAAATGGCACCGGCAGCCCCAATGAGGTATTTTGTATTTGTATTTATTATGGATCCCCATTAGTTCCTGCCAAGGCAGCAGCTACTCTTCCTGGTGTTTATTATGGATCCCCATTAGTTCCTGCCAAGGCAGCAGCTACTCTTCCTGGTGTTTATTATGGATCCCCATTAGTTCCTGCCAAGGCAGCAGCTACTCTTCCTGGTGTTTATTATGGATCCCCATTAGTTCCTGCCAAGGCAGCAGCTACTCTTCCTGGTGTTTATTATGGATCCCCATTAGTTCCTGCCAAGGCAGCAGCTTCTCTTCCTGGTGTTTATTATGGATCCCCATTAGTTCCTGCCAAGGCAGCAGCTTCTCTTCCTGGTGTTTATTATGGATCCCCATTAGTTCCTGCCAAGGCAGCAGCTACTCTTCCTGGTGTTTATTATGGATCCCCATTAGTTCCTGCCAAGGCAGCAGCTTCTCCTCCTGGGGTTTATTATGGATTCCCATTAGTTCCTGCCAAGGCAGCAGCTACTCTTCCTGGTGTTTATTATGGATCCCCATTAGTTCCTGCCAAGGCAGCAGCTACTCTTCCTGGGGTTTATATGGATCCCCATTAGTTCCTGCCAAGGCAGCAGCTACTCTTCCTGGGGTTTATTATGGATCCCCATTAGTTCCTGCCAAGGTAGCAGCTACTCTTCCTGGTGTTTATTATGGATCCCCATTAGTTCCTGCCAAGGCAGCAGCTACTCTTCCTGGGGTTTATTATGGATCCCCATTTTGTTCCTGCCAAGGCAGCAGCTACTCTTCCTGTGGTTTATTATGGATCCCCATTAGTTCCTGCCAAGGCAGCAGCTACTCTTCCTGGGGTTTATTATGGATCCCCATTAGTTCCTGCCAAGGCAGCAGCTACTCTTCCTGGTGTTTATTATGGATCCCCATTAGTTCCTGCCAAGGCAGCAGCTACTCTTCCTGGTGTTTATTATGGATCCCCATTAGTTCCTGCCAAGGCAGCAGCTACTCTTCCTGGTGTTTATTATGGATCCCCATTAGTTCCTGCCAAGGCAGCAGCTACTCTTCCTGGTGTTTATTATGGATCCCCATTAGTTCCTGCCAAGGCAGCAGCTTCTCTTCCTGGTGTTTATTATGGATCCCCATTAGTTCCTGCCAAGGCAGCAGCTTCTCTTCCTGGTGTTTATTATGGATCCCCATTAGTTCCTGCCAAGGCAGCAGCTACTCTTCCTGGTGTTTATTATGGATCCCCATTAGTTCCTGCCAAGGCAGCAGCTTCTCCTCCTGGGGTTTATTATGGATTCCCATTAGTTCCTGCCAAGGCAGCAGCTACTCTTCCTGGTGTTTATTATGGATCCCCATTAGTTCCTGCCAAGGCAGCAGCTACTCTTCCTGGGGTTTATATGGATCCCCATTAGTTCCTGCCAAGGCAGCAGCTACTCTTCCTGGGGTTTATTATGGATCCCCATTAGTTCCTGCCAAGGTAGCAGCTACTCTTCCTGGTGTTTATTATGGATCCCCATTAGTTCCTGCCAAGGCAGCAGCTACTCTTCCTGGGGTTTATTATGGATCCCCATTTTGTTCCTGCCAAGGCAGCAGCTACTCTTCCTGTGGTTTATTATGGATCCCCATTAGTTCCTGCCAAGGCAGCAGCTACTCTTCCTGGGGTTTATTATGGATCCCCATTAGTTCCTGCCAAGGCAGCAGCTACTCTTCCTGGGGTTTATTATGGATTCCCATTAGTTCCTGCCAAGGCAGCAGCTACTCTTCCTGGGGTTTATATGGATCCCCATTAGTTCCTGCCAAGGCAGCAGCTACTCTTCCTGGGGTTTATTATGGATCCCCATTAGTTCCTGCCAAGGTAGCAGCTACTCTTCCTGGTGTTTATTATGGATCCCCATTAGTTCCTGCCAAGGCAGCAGCTACTCTTCCTGGGGTTTATTATGGATCCCCATTTTGTTCCTGCCAAGGCAGCAGCTACTCTTCCTGTGGTTTATTATGGATCCCCATTAGTTCCTGCCAAGGCAGCAGCTACTCTTCCTGGGGTTTATTATGGATCCCCATTAGTTCCTGCCAAGGCAGCAGCTACTCTTCCTGGGGTTTATTATGGATCCCCATTTTGTTCCTGCCAAGGCAGCAGCTACTCTTCCTGGGGTTTATTATGGATCCCCATTAGTTCCTGCCAAGGTAGCAGCTACTCTTCCTGGTGTTTATTATGGATCCCCATTAGTTCCTGCCAAGGCAGCAGCTACTCTTCCTGGGGTTTATTATGGATCCCCATTTTGTTCCTGCCAAGGCAGCAGCTACTCTTCCTGTGGTTTATTATGGATCCCCATTAGTTCCTGCCAAGGCAGCAGCTACTCTTCCTGGGGTTTATTATGGATCCCCATTAGTTCCTGCCAAGGCAGCAGCTACTCTTCCTGGGGTTTATTATGGATCCCCATTTTGTTCCTGCCAAGGCAGCAGCTACTCTTCCTGTGGTTTATTATGGATCCCCATTAGTTCCTGCCAAGGCAGCAGCTACTCTTCCTGGGCTTTATTATGGATCCCCATTAGTTCCTGCCAAGGCAGCAGCTACTCTTCCTGGGGTCCAGCAACATTAAGGCAGTTATATACAATAAAAAATATTACATGACATTACATTTCATAACACTTTTCACAACACATGAAGTGTGTTCCCTCAGGCCACTACTCCACTATCACGTATTTACAAGACAACATCCATGTGTACGTGTGTGTAGAGTGTGTGTCTCATCATGTGTATGTGTGTCTGTGTCTGTGTGTGTGTCTCATCATGTGTATGTGTGTCTGTGTCTGTGTGTGTGTCTCATCATGTGTATGTGTGTCTGTGTCTGTGTGTGTGTCTCATCATGTGTATGTGTGTCTGTGTCTGTGTGTGTGTCTCGTCACAGTTTCCACTCTTCCATAAGGTGTATTTTTATCTGTTTAAAAAAAGTAATCTATTTATACTGCTTGCATCAGTTACTGGCTTCCAGCCACAGCAGCTTGTGTTAATGTCCTGCCTGCCTGTGGCTAAAGTTAAAACAGTGTGTGTCTGGGTTTCAGGCCTAAAATGCACCTCTCCCACAAATGTGAGGAATATTCTTTGTTATCCTGAGAAATATAGAGAGGTGTGTGTGCATGTGTGAGTGTTGTCTATCCCCCTGTATGTCTTACATTCTGTCTGTGTCCTGCCCAGGGTTCAAGGGTCGTCAGTGTGAGGTGGATGTGAGTGAGTGCAGCAGCAACCCCTGTCTGTACAGGGGACACTGTATAGAGCTGTCCTGGCAGAGCCTGTATGGTTCAGAGCCTCTGCTTCCAGACCACTACGACCCACAGCAAGCTGCAGGCTTCATATGCAGCTGCCCACCAGGAACCACAGGTAATGTCCCATTGAAACACATTATGAACTAGGAACCACAGGTAATGTCCATTGAAACACATTATGAACTGGGAACCACAGGTAATGTCCATTGAAACACATTATGAACTAGGAACCACAGGTAATGTCCCATTGAAACACATTATGAACTAGGAACCACAGGTAATGTCCCATTGAAACACATTATGAACCAGGAACCACAGGTAATGTCCATTGAAACACATTATGAACTAGGAACCACAGGTAATGTCCCATTGAAACACATTATGAACTAGGAACCACAGGTAATGTCCCATTGAAACACATTATGAACTAGGAACCACAGGTAATGTCCATTGAAACACATTATGAACTAGGAACCACAGGTAATGTCCCATTGAAACACATTATGAACTAGGAACCACAGGTAATGTCCCATTGAAACACATTATGAACCAGGAACCACAGGTAATGTCCATTGAAACACATTATGAACTGGGAACCACAGGTAATGTCCATTGAAACACATTATGAACTAGGAACCACAGGTAATGTCCCATTGAAACACATTATGAACCAGGAACCACAGGTAATGTCCATTGAAACACATTATGAACTAGGAACCACAGGTAATGTCCCATTGAAACACATTATGAACTAGGAACCAAAGGTAATGTCCATTGAAACACATTATGAACCAGGAACCACAGGTAATGTCCATTGAAACACATTATGAACCAGGAACCACAGGTAATGTCCATTGAAACACATTATGAACCAGGAACCACAGGTAATGTCCATTGAAACACATTATGAACTAGGAACCACAGGTAATGTCCATTGAAACACATTATGAACCAGGAACCACAGGTAATGTCCATTGAAACACATTATGAACCAGGAACCACAGGTAATGTCCCATTGAAACACATTATGAACTAGGAACCACAGGTAATGTCCATTGAAACACATTATGAACTAGGAACCACAGGTAATGTCCCATTGAAACACATTATGAATGATTTCTGATCACTGTCATTACCCATCAAAGGTTAAAATTTCTGCTCGATGAGGCTAGGCACTCCCATAGCAAATGAGTGCATGCTCATTTCCTAAATGCTAAAATATGACAACCATAAGTATGGATACTGGTCCAGCCTATTGTTAGGTCACCCCCAACAACCAACGATCAACTCTGTTTCATAACTATATGACATGCACCTGTAGCTTTGGCCGACTCAGAGTTTTCACCCATTAGGAAAGGGGGGATACCTATTCAGTTGTACAACTGAAATGTGTCTTCTGCATTTAACCCTCTGAATCAGAGAGGTGCGGAGGGCTGCCTTAATCAACATCCATGTCTTCAGCGCCCGGGGAACAGTGGGTTAACTGCCTTGCTCAGGGGCAGAACGGGGATTCGATCCAGCAACCTTTTGGTTACTGGCTAAACGCTCTATCCACTAGGCTACCATTAGCGCTCTATTCTATTCATCCTGCTGCATATGCAGTCCTGTGATCTGCCTGTAAGGCCCAGCAGGTAAGACCAGTGGCTGTGTCTATAATTGACTCCCCCAGCAGTCACCAGTGTTCACTCTGTAATTGCATTAGTGTTAATCCTGAGGATCTGGCTTCCCTGAACTACTCCCTGCAGAAGGACTCAGCACTGTGTTCAGTTGTGTATGGCTGGAGACCGGAGGACAGAGACTGTTGGCTACTATGATGACCTGTGGTCACAATGGGATGGACACTCAATGGTAGTTGACATCGAGACGAGTGTATAGTTATTGGTGGGAAACTTTGAAAACCGGCGCGATGCTGCAAGTGGAAGTATGGATTTGGAGCATTCTATTGCTAAGTGCAGGTATGGTTATAGGTTATAGATAGTTCTTTATGCCTTATGTTTGTTTGTTTGTTGTCAATAACAATATACTACTGTATGGTGGTAATGGCCTTGTTATACTTATCAATCTCATTGAAGTAAATTGTATGAAGTGATTATTGTTGATCGTCATTGTGTTTTAGAGCAAGATCCCCGCTTTTGCTGTTTGTTTTAGCAAAGATTGAGAAAATGTCTTAGTGTCGTAGCTTTTGTTACTATGTGGTTTTCTACTGTATATATGATTGGATGTGTCTATTGGGTCTGTGGACCAGAGGTTGCCCAAAGACTTTTCATTATGCAACAGGCACATGATAGTCCAGTTAGGTTTGAGTATTAACTTGACATGGTGGAGAGGATGGCGAGCTTTAGCTCACAGATAGCATCATGGGAAGGGTGGCACCGCAGGAAGCTTCCTTAAGTCTAGAGCTTAAAATCACTCATCATGTACAGTACAGCAGAAGATGTGTTTATGGTCAAGATTTACATGTGTCTTCGGTAAGAAGTTATATTGTTTATGGTCAAGATTTACATGCGTCTTTGGTAAGAAGTTATATTGTTTATGGTGAAGGTTTACATGCGTCTTTGGTAAGAAGTTATATTGTTTATGGTGAAGGTTTACATGCGTCTTCGGTAAGAAGTTATGTGGTCATGTGCCTCAATAAGTTATATACTGTACATTATTCATGATTCAAAATAGTGCTTCAAAAGGTGAGGAGAAGAAGTATATTTTCTGTACTAGAATAGCAGGAAATGTGAAGAGTGAATATTTCACGCCTGGTACCAGCTCTTAGAGAAAAAGTAATAACGTACTTTGATTTCCATTCCTCCACAGACTAATTTCTACTGATTGTAGTATTATCGACCCACATCATCACCCAGTCTCCCTTCTCTTCCAGGTACTCTTTGTGAGGAGGTAGTGGACACGTGTGACCCCAGCCCTTGTGAGAACGGGGGTCAGTGTGAGAGCCTTGTGGGGGGCTATGTGTGCCACTGCTCTCCGCAGAACCAAGATGAGTTCCTGTACGGGGGACAGAACTGCAGCGAGGCTATGGTGGGCTGTGAGGGCCACGAGTGTCAGAACCAGGGCTCGTGTTCTCCCTTCCTGAGCGGCGGCCATCATGGCTACTCCTGCCTCTGCCCCCCGGGCCTCACCGGGCCTCTCTGCCAGACCCTCACAGCCTTCTCCTTCGAGCAGAAAGGCTATTTGCTGTTGCAGAGCCCACTGCTGGCCGCAGAGGCCTCATGCAACATCACCCTGAGCTTCCGGACAGTGCTGCCCAGGGCCGTGCTCTTCCAGCGGAGCAGTGGAGGGCTGGTCCTGGGTCTGGAGCTACTGGGGGGCCAGCTGATACTCAGCCTGAGGAGGGAGGCCTTGGCTGGGGGTGGGGAAGAGGGAGAGGCCCTGCAGCTTAGGCAGACCCTGGAGCTCCCTCTTAACGTGACTGATGGGGAGTGGCACTCTGTGAAGGCCGTGCTGGAGGACGGTCTGCTCAGCCTCAGGCTCCTGGATGGTGGGGTCTGTCAGGAGCAGGACTGTGAGAGCAAAGCCCAGGTCAATGGCACCCTGGCTGGGACGGATCTTCCAGAGTCTCCCCCCCAGAACACTTTCATTGGCGGGGTGGTGGAGGCAGGCGGCGCCCTGGTCCCAGTCCCGGCCTTCATTGGCTGTCTGCGGGACGTGTTTGTGGACTCCCAGCTGGTGGTTCCGGAGGAGTGGCTGAGCGACTCGGCAGTGAACGTGACTGCAGGCTGCAGCCACAGGGACCGATGCCAGGACAGCCCCTGTGAGAACAGAGGACAGTGCATCAACCTGTGGCAGAGCTACCAGTGCCGGTGCCCCCGGCCATACGAAGGTCACGACTGTGCTGAGGGTAAGAATGGAGGAATGAGTGGAGGAGGATAGGGGTAGTGAGGAAAAGGTATGGGAGCCCCCGAGACCTTCTCTAATTTCAAGGGCTAGTTTTGCCCATTACTTACATACTGTTGAAGTCGGAAGTTTACATACACTTAGGTTGGAGTCATTAAAACTTGTTTTTCAACCACTCCACAAATGTATTGTTAACAAACTATAGTTTTGGCAAGTTGGTTAGGACATCTACTTTGTGCATGACACAAGTAATTCTTCCAACAATTGTTTACAGACAGGTTATTTCAGTTATAATTCACTGTATCACAATTGCAGTGGGTCCGAAGTTAGAAGCTAAAAGCTTCTGTTAGGCTAATTGACATAATTTGAGTCAATTGGAGGTGTACCTATGGATGTATTTCAAGGCCTACCTTCAAACTCAGTGCCTCTTTGCTTGACATCATGGGAAAATCAAAATAAATTAGCCAAGACCCCAGAAAAACAATTGTAAACCTCCAGAAGTCTGGTTCATCCTTGGGAGCAATTTCCAAACACCTGAAGGTACCATGTTCATCTGTACAAACAATAGTCGCAAGTATAAACACCATGGGACCACGCAGACGTCATACCGCTCAGGAAGGAGACGTGTTCTGTCTCCTAGAGATGAACGTACTTTGATGCGAAAAGTGCCAATCAATCCCAGAACAACAGCAAAGGACCTTGTGAAAACGCTGGAGGAAACAGGTACAAAAGTATCTATATCCACAGTAAAACGAGTCCTATATCAACATAACCCGAAAGGCCGCTCAGCAAGGAAGAAGACACTGCTCCAAAACCGCCATAAAAAAGCAACTGCACATGGGGACAAAGATCGTACTTTTTGGAGAAATGTTCTCTGGTCTAATGAAACAAAAATAGAACTGTTCGGCCATAATGACCATCGTTATGTTTGGAGGAAAAATGGGGACGCTTGCAAGCCAAAGAACACCATTCCAACCGTGAAGCACGGGGGTGGCAGCATCATATTGTGGGGGTGCTTTGCTGCAGGAGGGACTGGCGCACTTCACAAAATAGATGGCATCATGTCAGGAAGTTAAAGCTTGGACGCAAATGGGTCTTCCAAATGAACAATGACCCCAAGAATACTTCCAACGTTGTGCTTAAGGACAACAAAGTCAAGGTATTGGACTGACCATCACAAAGCCTTGACCTCAATCCCATAGAAAATGTGTGGGCAGAACTGAAAACGCGTGTGCGAGCAAGTAGGTCCACAAACCTGACTCAGTTACACCAGCTATGTCAGGAGGAATGAGCCATAATTCCCCCAATTTATTAAATAAATTATTCTCTGTACTATTATTCTGACATTTCACATTCTTAAAATAAAGTGGTGATCCTAACTGACAAAAAACAGGGAATTGTTACTAGGATTAAATTTCAGGAATGTGAAAAACTGAGTTGAAATGTATTTGGCCTTGGTGTATTTTAACATCCAACTTCAACTGTAGCTACATATGGGAAGAAGTGGAGGGCACTCAACCAACTGTAGCTACATATGGGAAGAAGTGGAGGGCACTCAACCAACTGTAGCTACATATGGGAAGAAGTGGAGGGCACTCAACCAACTGTAGCTACATATGGGAAGAAGTGGAGGGCACTCAACCAACTGTAGCTACATATGGGAAGAAGTGGAGGGCACTCAACCAACTGTAGCTACATATGGGAAGAAGTGGAGGGCACTCAACCAACTGTAGCTACATATGGGAAGAAGTGGAGGACACTCAACCAACTGTAGCTACATATGGGAAGAAGTGGAGGGCACTCAACCAACTGTAGCTACATATGGGAAGAAGTGGAGGGCACTCAACCAACTGTAGCTACATATGGGAAGAAGTGGAGGGCACTCAACCAACTGTAGCTACATATGGGAAGAAGTGGAGGGCACTCAACCAACTGTAGCTACATATGGGAAGAAGTGGAGGGCACTCAACCAACTGTAGCTACATATGGGAAGAAGTGGAGGGCACTCAACCAACTGTAGCTACATATGGGAAGAAGTGGAGGGCACTCAACCAACTGTAGCTACATATGGGAAGAAGTGGAGGGCACTCAACCAACTGTAGCTACATATGGGAAGAAGTGGAGGGCACTCAACCAACTGTAGCTACATATGGGAAGAAGTGGAGGGCACTCAACCAACTGTAGCTACATATGGGAAGAAGTGGAGGGCACTCAACCAACTGTAGCTACATATGGGAAGAAGTGGAGGGCACTCAACCAACTGTAGCTACATATGGGAAGAAGTGGAGGGCACTCAACCAACTGTAGCTACATATGGGAAGAAGTGGAGGGCACTCAACCAACTGTAGCTACATATGGGAAGAAGTGGAGGGCACTCAACCAACTTGAGTCGAGGTGAAAACAAAAAAACGTATTATATAATTTAAGCAACTATTAAAAACTTGACGTTTCATCCTTCATCGATGGCCTTTACCAATGTCCTTTATCAATGTCCTTTATCAATGTCCTTTATCAATGTCCTTTATCAATGTCCTTTACCAATGTCCTTTATCAATGTCCTTTATCAATGTCCTTTATCAATGTCCTTTACCAATGTCCTTTATCAATGTCCTTTATCAATGTCCTTTACCAATGTCCTTTATCAATGTCCTTTATCAATGTCCTTTATCAATGTCCTTTATCAATGTCCTTTACCAATGTCTTTATCAATGTTTATCAATGTCCTTTATCAATGTCCTTTATCAATGTCCTTCACCAGAGCCATACATAGCTTCATACCCATGCTCAAATGTATTGAACAGAACATCCTTAGTAGGCCTACATAACAGAGAGAGTGTAGAATAGAGTAGAGCAGAGCAGTCAGAAGTCACATTCAGAGATCAGCTCCCTGAAAGGATAAATAGCTTAAAGGAGGGAGGAAATCTGTGTTGGAAACGATGACGTAATGCATTGCCATGTAAGGACTCACAATACTTACACAATACATAACACAGATTGATTTGCAATCCTAGACTCACACAAATGTCAGTGCGGAGTATACAGTAGACCCAGGCAAGTCATTTCAGCCCTTTGTTTTTCTGAGAGGGATATTATTAGCCAGTTGCCATCAAAGCAGATTAGTAATAATCTGACCGTATTTAAGGAAAGACACACAGAAACACAAACACTACACACACATCTAGATGTAGATTGGAACTATAGCTCGCCTGGCTGCACCGAATGGCCCTGTACATAAGCTACATAAGCGGTCGCTTAGGCCCCCTCCCCCACCAAAAAAGGGGCCCCTCACAAAAAAATGGACTTGGTCTCAATTTACTTTTAAGAGTTAGGTAGGTGCAATGTGGTAGTGCATCAGCAGTTTTTCTGTTATGTCAGTCACTGACAGTCACTCCATTAGCCCATGTCAGCTAAAAATAATTTAAAATCATGACAAAATGTTTAGAATGGCAGAATATATGTGGAATTGTGGAAAATGTACTTTAAAGCTGCAAAATGTTCTCCCTGCCCCATGGCAAATATGTGGAATTTAATTAAATTAAATTTGAAACTGCATCAGTTTGTCTTCACCTAATAGCAAAATGTGTCGAATTGCAGGAAAGTAGCTTTAAAACGGCATAATGTTGTCTCCACCCGGTGGTAATGTGTGGAATTGCAGTAAAGTAGCTTTAAAAGGGCATAATGTTGTCTCCACCCGGTGGTAAATGTGTAGAATTGCAGAAAGATGTCTTTAAAATGGCTATATTTTCTCTACTCATTGCAAAATGTGTAGAATTCTTTAGGCTGTCAAGAGGCCACTAAAAGGTTTAGGCCCTCAGGGTGGCTGGGGGGCCCAAACCAAATCTCACCGGGTATGGATAATTCAAGCTCTTTCTTCACAAATGCCTACAGATCACCAACATGCCAATCTGTGTGTGTTTTTTCTCACACATGCATGTGTGCATACATGCGTGAGTGCTTGCATGCACGTGTGTGTGTGTGTGTGTGTGTGTGTGTGTGTGTGTGTGTGTGTGTGTGTGTGTGTGTGTGTGTGTGTGTGTGTGTGTGTGTGTGTGTGTGTGTGTGTGTGTGTGTGTGTGTGTGTGTGTGTGTGTGTGTGTGTGTGTGTGTGTGCATATGCGTAAGTGTGTCTGTGCATGTGATTGTATTTGGCTGCGTTTACACAGGCAGCCCAATTCTGATCTTTTTTTCACTAATTGGTTTTAATAATTGGGCAAAAGATCAGAATTGGTCTGCCTGTGTAAACACAGCCTGTGATTTAAGAAAAGGTAGACATTACAGGCTGTAGTGTATGATATGAGAAAAGGTAACAGGCTGTAGTGTATGATATGAGAAAAGGTAACACAATCATTATAGCCCTGTTGTAATAACACAATCGTTATAACCCTGTTGTAATAACACAATCAAAATAGCCCTGTTGTAATAATACAATCGTTATAACCCTGTTGTAATAACACAATCATTATAGCCCTGTTGTAATAACACAATCATTATAGCCCTGTTGTAATAATACAATCGTTATAATCCTGTTGTAATAACACAATCATTATAGCCCTGTTGTAATAACACAATCATTATAACCCTGTTGTAATAACACAATCGTTATAACCCTGTTGTAATAACACAATCATTATAGCCCTGTTGTATTAACACAATCGTTATAACCCTGTTATAATAACACAATCAACACAAGAAGGCTCCCAAGTGGCGCAGGGGTCTCAGTTCTAGAGGCGTCACTAAAGAACCTGGTTCGATTCCAGGCTGTATCACAACCGGCCGTGATAGGGAGTCCCATAGGGTGGCGCACAATTGGCCCAACGTCGTCCGGGTATGGCCGGGGTAGGCCATCGTTGTAAATTATATTTTTTTCTTAACTGACTTGTTAAATAAAGGTTAAATAAATCATTCATAAAAAAATCATCAGAACCCTGTTATGATAACATAATCATCATAATCTCATCATAATCTCTCTCTCTGTACAGTACATGATGACCCTAACCCTGTCTCTCTCTCTCTCTCTCTCTCTCTGTACAGTACATGATGACCCTAACCCTGTCTCCCTCTCTGTACAGTACATGATGACCCTCACCCTGTCTCTCTCTCTCTCTCTCTCTCTCTGTACAGTACATGATGACCCTAACCCTGTCTCTCTCTCTCTCTCTCTCTCTCTCTCTCTGTACAGTACACGATGACCCTAACCCTGTCTCTCTCTCTCTCTGTACAGTACATGATGACCCTAACCCTGTTTCTCTCTCTGTACAGTACATGATGACCCTAACCCTGTCTCTCTCTCTGTACAGTACATGATGACCCTAACCCTGTCTCTCTCTCTCTCTGTACAGTACATGATGGTCCTAACTCTGTCTCTCTCTCTGTACAGTACATGATGACCCTAACCCTGTCTCTCTCTCTGTACAGTACATGATGACCCTAACCCTGTTTCTCTCTCTGTACAGTACATGATGACCCTAACCCTGTCTCTCTCTCTGTACAGTACATGATGACCCTAACCCTGTCTCTCTCTCTCTCTGTACAGTACATGATGGTCCTAACTCTGTCTCTCTCTCTGTACACTACGTGATGGCTCTAAACCTGTCTCTCTATACACTACGTGATGACCCTAACCCTGTTTCTCTGTACACTACGTGATGACCCTAACCCTGTCTCTCTGTACACTACGTGATGACCCTAACCCTGTCTCTCTGTACACTACGTGATGACCCTAACCCTGTTTCTCTATACACTACGTGATGACCCTAACCCTGTCTCGCTGTACACTACGTGATGACCCTAACCCTGTCTCTCTCTCTGTAGAGTACGTGACGGCCCGCTTTGGCAGTGAGGACTCTCAGAGCTATGCCGTCTTCACCATCACAGACAACCCAGGAAATGACATCACTGTCTCCCTCTTCCTGCGCACACGTCGCCACGCTGGCCTCTTATTGGTGCTCGTCAACAGCACCAGCCAATACCTGCGCCTGTGGCTGGACAAGGGACGGGTCAGAGTTCAGCTCCATAACTTTGAAACCTTGACCAGTGAGAGTGCGGTCAACGACGGAGACATCCACTTTGTGAGCATGGTGGTTGACCGTGAGCATATGGTCCTGTATGTAGCCAACCAGAAGCAGGGCTCGGTGGAGGTCAGGATGGTGGACAGTCAAATGGGAGATGTCGTGTATGTTGGGGGTCTGGCGGAGCAGAAGGCGTCAGCAGCGTTCGGGGGCTACTTTAAAGGCTGTATACAGGACCTGAGGATCAACGGAGAGAGACTGCAATTCTTCAGGCTGGACACCCCGGTGACGTCATATCCTGTCGAACTCATGGCTAACGTCACAGCGGGCTGCACTGGGGATGACTCCTGTAGTGTGAGTGGACTGATCAGTCCTTAATCCTCTCTACACTTGCCCCTCCCTGTCTGTCCCCTGTCTAACACCTGTCCTACTCTGTTCCCTGTCCTACTCTGTCCCCACTGCCTTTTATCTGTCCTACTCTGGTCCCTGTCTTTCACCTGTCTTACTCTGGCTCTTGTCTATCACCTGTCCTACTCTGTCCCGTCATTCACCTGTCCTACTCTGTACCCTGTCCTACTCTGTCCCCTGTATTTTCACCTGCCCTACTCTGTCCCCTGTCATTCAACTGTCCTACTCTGAACCCTGTCCTTCATTTGTCCTACTCTGTCCCCTGTGTTTAATCTGTCCTACTCTGTCCCCTGTCATTCGACTGTCCTACTCTGAACCCTGTCCTTAATTTGTCCTACTCCGACCCCTGTATTTAATCTGTCCTACTCCGACCCCTGTATTTAATCTGTCCTACTCTGTCCCCTGTGTTTAATCTGTCCTACTTTGTCCCCTGTCTTACATCTGTCCTACTCTGTCCCCTGTCTTTTTTTCCATCTGTCGCACCCTGTCCTTTTCCCATGCCATACCCAGTCCTGCCCTGTCTTTCCCTGCTCTGAACACTCCCCTGTGCCACCCTTGCCTATCCCAACCATGCTCTACTAGTCTGGCCCCAGTCTGGCCCCTGTCTTTCCCTGCTCTGCACACTCCCCTGTGCCACCCTTGCCTATCCCAACCATGCTCTACCAGTCTGGCCCCAGTCTGGCCCCTGTCTTTCCCTGCTCTGCACACTCCCCTGTGCCACCCTTGCCTATCCCAACCATGCTCTACCAGTCTGGCCCATGCCCATCCCTTCTCAGCCTTCATCATCCCACTCGTCCTCATTGTCTTAGAAAAGGATGAACGTCACCAATCCCACACAATCAAATTAAATGGTGTTTAAGGGTAAGGGTGTTAAACAGAAGTGCTGTGATGTACTTAATGTCAAGTAGAGAGGGTGATTAAAGAAACAAAAGAGGACTGGTAGAGAATAAGGACCTAGAAGAATACTGACAACTGTTTAGATTTGGATTAGAGTTAGAGTTAGACTCAGAGTTAGAGTTAGGGTTAGAGTCATAGTTGGCGTTAGACGGAAAGTTAGGGTTAGACTCAGAGTTAGTGTTAGACTCAGAGTTAGGGTTAGACTCAGAGTTAGGGTTAGACTCAGAGTTAGCATTAAACTCAGAGTTAGGGTTAGACTCAGAGTTAGGGTTAGACTCAGAGTTAGGGTTAGACTCAGAGTTAGGGTTAGACTCAGAGTTAGCGTTAAACTCAGAGTTAGGGTTAGACCTAGAGTTAGTGTTAGACTCAGAGTTAGCATTAGACTCAGTGTTAGCATTAGACTCAGAGTTGGGTTAGACTGAGAGTTAGGGTTAGACTGAGAGTTAGGGTTAGACTGAGAGTTAGGGTTAGACTCAGAGTTATGCTTATACTCAGAGTTAGGGTTAGAGTCAGTTAGGGTTAGTGTCAGGGTTAGAGTCAGGGTTAGAGTCAGTTAGACTCAGAGTTAGGGTTAAACTCAGAACTATGGTTAGAGTCAGGGTCAGAGTTAGGGGTAGACTCAGAATTAGGGTTAGATTCAGTTAGGGTTAGTGTCAGAGTTAGGGTTAGAGTCAGAGTTAGGGTTAGAGTCAGAGTTATGGTTAGAGTCAGAGTTAGGGTTAGAGTCAGAGTTAGGGTTAGAGTCAGAGTTAGGGTTAGAGTCAGAATTAGGGTTAGATTCAGTTAGGGTTAGAGTCAGAGTTAGGGTTAGAGTCAGAGTTATGGTTAGAGTCAGAGTTAGAGTCAGAGTTAGGGTTAGAGTCAGAGTTAGGGTTAAATTCAGAGTTAGGGTTGGAGTCAGTTAGGGTTAGAGTTATTTAGGGTTAGTGTCAGAGTTAGGGTTAGAGTCAGTTAGGGTTAGAGTAAGTTAGGTTAGAGTCAGTTACAGTTAGGGTTAAACTCAGAGTTATGGTTAGAGTCAGGGTCAGAGTTAGGGTTAGATTCAGTTATGGTTAGTG
Source organism: Oncorhynchus gorbuscha (assembly GCF_021184085.1). Classification (NCBI taxonomy): domain Eukaryota; kingdom Metazoa; phylum Chordata; class Actinopteri; order Salmoniformes; family Salmonidae; genus Oncorhynchus; species Oncorhynchus gorbuscha. The sequence goes on along the minus strand of NC_060187.1, from coordinate 10,587,458 downwards.
TCAGAGTTAGGGTTGGAGTCAGGGTTAGAGTCCGTAAGACTCAGAGTTATGGTTTGAGTCAGAGTTAAGGGTTAGAGTTAGATTCAGAGTTAGGGTTAGAGTCAGTTAGGGTTAGAGTTATTTAGGGTTAGAGTCAGGGTTAGAGTCAGAGTTAGGGTTAGAGTCAGTTAGACTCAGAGTTAGTGTTAGACTGAGCATTTGGGTTGGAGTCAGTTAGACTCAGAGTTAGACTCAGAGTTAGGGTTAGACTCAGAGTTAGACTCAGAGTTAGGGTTAGACTCAGAGTTAGGGTAAGACTCAGAGTTAGGGTAAGACTCAGAGTTAGTGTTAGACTGAGCATTTGGATTGGAGTCAGTTAGACTCAGAGTTAGACTCAGAGTTAGGGTTAGACTCAGAGTTAGTGTTAGACTGAGCATTTGGTTTGGAGTCAGTTAGACTCAGAGTTAGACTCAGAGTTAGGGTTAGACTCAGAGTTAGGGTAAGACTCAGAGTTAGGGTAAGTCTCAGAGTTAGGGTTAGAGTCAGTTAGACTCAGAGTTAGACTCAGAGTTAGGGTTAGACTCAGAGTTAGGGTTAGACTCAGAGTTAGTGTTAGACTGAGCATTTGGGTTGGAGTCAGTTAGACTCAGAGTTAGACTCAGAGTTAGGTTAGACTCAGAGTTAGGGTTAGAGTCAGTTAGACTCAGAGTTAGACTCAGAGTTAGGGTTAGACTCAGAGTTAGGGTTAGAGTCAGTTAGACTCAGAGTTAGTGTTAGACTGAGCATTTGGGTTGGAGTCAGTTAGACTCAGAGTTAGACTCAGAGTTAGGGTTAGACTCAGAGTTAGACTCAGAGTTAGGGTTAGACTCAGAGTTAGGGTAAGACTCAGAGTTAGGGTAAGACTCAGAGTTAGGGTTAGAGTCAGTTAGACTCAGAGTTAGACTCAGAGTTAGGGTTAGACTCAGAGTTAGTGTTAGACTGAGCATTTGGGTTGGAGTCAGTTAGACTCAGAGTTAGACTCAGAGTTAGGGTTAGACTCAGAGTTAGACTCAGAGTTAGGGTTAGACTCAGAGTTAGGGTAAGACTCAGAGTTAGGGTAAGACTCAGAGTTAGGGTTAGAGTCAGTTAGACTCAGAGTTAGACTCAGAGTTAGGGTTAGACTCAGAGTTAGGGTAAGACTCAGAGTTAGGGTTAGAGTCAGTTAGACTCAGAGTTAGACTCAGAGTTAGGGTTAGACTCAGAGTTAGTGTTAGACTGAGCATTTGGGTTGGAGTCAGTTAGACTCAGAGTTAGGGTTAGACTCAGAGTTAGACTCAGAGTTAGGGTTAGACTCAGAGTTAGGGTAAGACTCAGAGTTAGGGTAAGACTCAGAGTTAGGGTTAGAGTCAGTTAGACTCAGAGTTAGACTCAGAGTTAGGGTTAGACTCAGAGTTAGGGTAAGACTCAGAGTTAGGGTTAGAGTCAGTTAGACTCAGAGTTAGACTCAGAGTTAGGGTTAGAGTCAGTTAGACTCAGAGTTAGGGTTAGAGTCAGTTAGACTCAGAGTTAGGGTTAGACTCAGAGTTAGGGTTAGAGTCAGTTAGACTCAGAGTTAGGGTTAGACTCAGAGTTAGGGTTAGAGTCAGTTAGACTCAGAGTTAGACTCAGAGTTAGGGTAAGACTCAGAGTTAGGGTTAGAGTCAGTTAGACTCAGAGTTAGACTCAGAGTTAGGGTTAGAGTCAGTTAGACTCAGAGTTAGACTCAGAGTTAGGGTTAGAGTCAGTTAGACTCAGAGTTAGGGTTAGACTCAGAGTTAGGGTTAGACTCAGAGTTAGTGTCAGGGCTAGATTATTGGACTTCATTTCAGAACATAGGCCATTGACTTAATGTCCTCCATCCAATCCCTACGTATGATACTACACTGAGCACACCAAACATTAGGAACACCTTCCTCATATTGAGTTGCACCTCCAGTTCTTGGTTCTTGACACTAACCAGTGTACCTGGCACCTACTACCATACCCCGTTCAATGGCACTCACATTTTTTGTCTTGCTCATTCCACCCTCTGAATGGCACACGAACACAAACCATTTCTCAATTGTCTCAAGGCTTAAACATCATTCTTTACACTGATTGAAGTGGATTTAACAAGTGACATCAATAAGGGATCATAGCTTTCACCTGGATTCACCTGGCCAGTCTATGTCAAGGGCAAATTCAGTGTAGGATTTGTGTATAATGGCACACCAGAAATGCTTTCTCTATGAAAGCCTTGTCGACGCTAAGTGTTCAGTAAGCTACTAGCTGTCTTAGTACAGCTGACACTGTGCTCTCTTACCCAGTCAGTCAGACATGAGCATTTATGGATAATACAAGATAACCTGTCCCTCTATGCTTTAGTTCTGATAAAATAATAATAATGTGTTTCTGTTGTTCTTCTTCCTCTCCAGAGGAACCTGTGTCAGAACGGAGGGATGTGCTACTCCGTGTGGGACGACTTCACTTGCACCTGCCCCCCCAACACTGCAGGGCGGCGCTGTGAGGAGGTCAAGTGGTGTGAGCTGTCACCCTGCCCCGCACGGGCAGAGTGTCACATCCTCAGCCAGGGATACGAGTGTAAGTCATTCTGCTCTAAATCTGTCGCCCGTCAGTCCGTCCGTCCATCCGTGAGGTGGGAATGGGATTAGGCCAGATTAGCCTGTGGTTGGATTAGTGATGATTTACATGGCTGTCCGTCTGCCCTGTCACCCCTGTGATGAGCTGTCCTGGAATAAGGACAGAAACAACACCGTCATTCACAAGCACACAGTGTTGTTGTGTATACCCAGCACACGTACCTTCCTCATATCCATCCTGTTGTGGCTGATTTTCTGTTACTGTCACGACAATTTTCAATCCCAATGATAATAAATAACAATCAATAGCTCTGACCAATTCCCGAGGTTTGTAAGACCATGGGTATAATAATAATTAGTCAAAGACTCAGCTTACGCAAAAGGTTAGTACAGTTTATTCAGAGAATGTTCTAAAGTCAAGAATACAAAGACATCCATTTTATAGCTGCGCACATACTTCCACACAAACAGTAGGTATCCTACGCACATACTGTCCTGCTACCCAGCCGACAAAGATTAGGGGAGGCCGTGAGAATCACTCCCCGTCCTCCCTCAAGATAGGGAGACCCCGGGAAGTACTCTCAGTGGCCTCCAGCCAAGGTCGGCACCGAATCTTGCTCAGGCAGTCTGTTTTTAAGATACTATAATAGACATATTGTACAGATATATTGCTATGCCCTAATTCTGCCTAAAAACTACAGTCACGGATATAGAATTCTACTGACTAAAACCACACATATCATTAGATTAATCTCATGATTCTAATCAATTTCATACAATCATATGGTTTCTGTCATGCTGGTGAATGAGGACCCAAAAGCGACTTGGCGAAAACAGAGTATTTAATCCAGAATAAACTTTACAAAACAAAAAGCATAATACTACACGTAAAGACTAGAACAGACTGGAGACTTGATCGAGAACTGCAGGTTGCCTCGGGAAGGCACTTGAACCTAGCAGACTCAGACACCTGCTCACCACGCAGCATCTGAGGGAAACACGACACGACAGGGCAAAACATAGACACAGCACGGTGAATTATAAATGAGGATCCGACAGGGCAGGTACGGGAAACAAGGAGAGAAATAGGGACTCTAATCAGGGAAAAGGATCGGGAACAGGTGTGGGAAGACTAAATGATGATTAGGGGAATAGGAACAGCTGGGAGCAGGAACGGAACGATAGAGAGAAGAGAGAGCGAGAGAGTGAGAGAGGGAGGGGGAGAGAGAGGGCTAGAAAGAGGGAAAGAACCTAATAAGACCAGCAGAGGGAAACGAATAGAATGGGAAGCACAGGGACAAGACATGATAATAAATGACAAAACATGACAGTACCCCCCCACTCACCGAGCGCCTCCTGGCGCACTCGAGGAGGAATCCTGGCGGCAACGGAGGAAATCATCAATGAGTGAACGGTCCAGCACGTCCCGAGACGGAACCCAACTCCTCTCCTCAGGACCGTAACCCTCCCAATCCACTAAGTATTGGTGACCCCGTCCCCGAGAACGCATGTCCATGATCTTATGTACCTTGTAAATAGGTGCGCTCTCGACAAGGACGGGAGGGGGGAGGGAAGACGAACGGGGGTGCGAAGAAAGGGCTTAACACAGGAGACATGGAAGACAGGATGGACGCGACGAAGATGTCGCGGAAGAAGCAGTCGCACAGCGACAGGATTGACGACCTGGGAGACACGGAACGGACCAATGAACCGCGGAGTCAACTTACGAGAAGCTGTCGTAAGAGGAAGGTTGCGAGTGGAAAGCCACACTCTCTGGCCGCAACAATACCTAGGACTCTTAATCCTGCGTTTATTGGCGGCTCTCACAGTCTGTGCCCTGTAGCGGCAAAGTGCAGACCTCACCCTCCTCCAGGTGCGCTCACAACGTTGGACAAACGCTTGAGCGGAGGGAACGCTGGACTCGGCAAGCTGGGAAGAGAATAGAGGAGGCTGGTAACCCAGACTACTCTGAAACGGAGATAACCCGGTAGCAGACGAAGGAAGCGAGTTGTGAGCGTATTCTGCCCAGGGGAGCTGTTCTGCCCAAGACGCAGGGTTTCTGAAAGAAAGGCTGCGTAGTATGCGACCAATCGTCTGATTGGCCCTCTCTGCTTGACCGTTAGACTGGGGATGAAACCCGGAAGAGAGACTGACGGACGCACCAATCAAACGACAGAACTCCCTCCAAAATTGTGACGTGAATTGCGGGCCTCTGTCTGAAACGGCGTCTAACGGGAGGCCATGAATTCTGAACACATTCTCGATAATGATTTGTGCCGTCTCCTTAGCGGAAGGAAGTTTAGCGAGGGGAATGAAATGTGCCGCCTTAGAGAACCTATCGACAACCGTAAGAATCACAGTCTTCCCCGCAGACAAAGGCAGACCGGTAATGAAGTCTAGGGCGATGTGAGACCATGGTCGAGAAGGAATGGGGAGCGGTCTGAGACGACCGGCAGGAGGAGAGTTACCCGACTTAGTCTGCGCGCAGTCCGAACAAGCAGCCACGAAACGGCGCGTGTCACGCTCCTGAGTCGGCCACCAAAATCGCTGGCGAATAGACGCAAGAGTGCCTCGAACACCGGGATGACCAGCTAACTTGGCAGAGTGAGCCCACTGAAGAACAGCCAGACGAGTGGAAACAGGAACGAAAAGGAGGTTACTAGGACAAGCGCGCGGCGACGCAGTGTGCGTGAGTGCTTGCTTAACCTGTCTTTCAATTCCCCAGACTGTCAACCCGACAACACGCCCATAAGGAAGAATCCCTCGGGATCAGTAGAAGCCACAGAAGAACTAAACAGACGGGATAAGGCATCAGGCTTGGTGTTCTTGCTACCCGGACGGTAAGAAATCACAAACTCGAAACGAGCGAAAAACAACGCCCAACGAGCTTGACGGGCATTAAGTCGTTTGGCAGAACGGATGTACTCAAGGTTCTTATGGTCTGTCCAAACGACAAAAGGAACGGTCGCCCCCTCCAACCACTGTCGCCATTCGCCTAGGGCTAAGCGGATGGCGAGCAGTTCACGGTTACCCACATCATAGTTGCGCTCAGATGGCGACAGGCGATGAGAAAAATAAGCGCAAGGATGAACCTTATCGTCAGACTGGAAGCGCTGGGATAGAATGGCTCCCACGCCTACCTCTGAAGCGTCAACCTCGACAATGAATTGTCTAGTGACGTCAGGAGTAACGAGGATAGGAGCGGACGTAAAACGTTCTTTTAGAAGATCAAAAGCTCCCTGGGCGGAACCGGACCACTTAAAACACGTCTTGACAGAAGTAAGAGCTGTGAGAGGGGCAGCAACTTGACCGAAATTACGAATGAAACGCCGATAGAAATTAGCGAAACCTAAAAAGCGCTGCAACTCGACACGTGACCTTGGAACGGGCCAATCACTGACAGCTTGGACCTTAGCGGAATCCATCTGAATGCCTTCAGCGGAAATAACGGAACCGAGAAAAGTAACGGAGGAGACATGAAAAGAACACTTCTCAGCCTTTACGTAGAGACAATTCTCTAAAAGGCGCTGTAGAACACGTCGAACGTGCTGAACATGAATCTCGAGTGACGGTGAAAAAATCAGGATATCGTCAAGATAGACAAAAACAAAGATGTTCAGCATGTCTCTCAGAACATCATTAACTAATGCCTGAAAAACAGCTGGCGCATTGGCGAGACCAAACTGCAGAACCCGGTACTCAAAATGCCCTAACGGAGTGTTAAACGCCGTTTTCCACTCGTCCCCCTCTCTGATGCGCACGAGATGGTAAGCGTTACGAAGGTCCAACTTAGTAAAGCACCTGGCTCCCTGCAGAATCTCGAAGGCTGATGACATAAGGGGAAGCGGATAACGATTCTTAACCGTTATGTCATTCAGCCCTCGATAATCCACGCAGGGGCGCAGAGTACCGTCCTTCTTCTTAACAAAAAGAACCCCGCCCCGGCCGGAGAGGAAGAAGGCACTATGGTACCGGCGTCAAGAGACACAGATAAATAATCCTCGAGAGCCTTACGTTCGGGAGCCGACAGAGAGTATAGTCTACCCCGAGGGGGAGTGGTCCCCGGAAGGAGATCAATACTACAATCATACGACCGGTGAGGAGGAAGGGAGTTGGCTCGGGACCGACTGAAGACCGTGCGCAGATCATGATATTCCTCCGGCACTCCTGTCAAATCGCCAGGTTCCTCCTGAGAAGTGGGGACAGAAGAAATGGGAGGGATGGCAGACATTAAGCACTTCACATGACAAGATACGTTCCAGGATAGGATAGAATTACAAGACCAATTAATAGAAGGATTATGACATACTAGCCAGGGATGACCCAAAACAACAGGTGTGAAAGGTGAACGAAAAATCAAAAAAGAAATAGTCTCACTGTGGTTACCAGATACTGTGAGAGTTAAAGGTAGTGTCTCAAATTTGATACTGGGAAGATGACTACCATCTAAGGCAAACATGGGCGTAGGCTTGTCTAACTGTCTGAAAGGAATGTTATGTTTCCGAACCCATGCTTCGTCCATGAAACAACCCTCAGCCCCAGAGTCAATCAAGGCACTGCATGTAGCACCCGAACCGGTCCAGCGTAGATGGACCGACATAGTAGTACAAGATCTAGATGAAGAGACCTGAGTAGTAGCGCTCACCAGTAGCCCTCCGCTTACTGATGGGCTCTGGCCTCTTACTGGACATGAATTAACAAAATGTCCATCAAATCCGCAATAGAGGCACAGGCGGTTGGTGATCCTCCGTTCCCTCTCCTTAGTCGAGATGCGAATCCCTCCCAGCTGCATGGGCTCAGTCTCAGAGCCAGAGGAGGGAGATGGTTGCGATGCGGAGCAGGGAAACACCGTTGATGCGAGCTCTCTTCCACGAGCCTGGTGACGAAGATCTACCCGTCGTTCTATGCGGATGGCGAGAGCAATCAAAGAGTCCACACTGGAAGGAACCTCCCGAGAGAGAATCTCATCTTTGACCACTGTGTGGAGTCCCTCCAGAAAACGAGCGAGCAGCGCCGGCTCGTTCCAGTCACTAGAGGCAGCAAGAGTACGAAACTCTATAGAGTAATCTGTTATGGATCGATCACCTTGGCATAGGGAAGCCAGGACCCTAGAAGCCTCCCCACCAAAAACTGAACGGTCAAAAACCCGAATCATCTCCTCTTTAAAGTTCTGGTAATTGTTAGAACAATCAGCCCTTGCCTCCCAGATAGCTGTGCCCCACTCTCGGGCCCGGCCAGTAAGGAGTGAAATGACGTAAGCAACCCGAGCTCTCTCTCTAGAGTATGTGTTGGGTTGGAGAGAGAACACAATCTCACACTGGGTGAGAAAGGAGCGGCACTCAGTGGGCTGCCCGGAGTAGCAAGGTGGGTTATTAACCCTAGGTTCTGGAGGCTCGGCAGGCCAGGAAGTAACAGGTGGCACGAGACGAAGACTCTGGAACTGTCCAGAGAGGTCGGAAACCTGAGCGGCCAGGTTCTCCACGGCATGGCGAGCAGCAGACAATTCCTGCTCGTGTCTGCCGAGCATGGCTCCTTGGATCTCGACGGCAGTGTTACGAGCGTCTGTAGTCGCTGGGTCCATTCCTCGGTCGGATCCTTCTGTCATGCTGGTGAATGAGGACCCAAAAGCGACTTGGCGAAAACAGAGTATTTAATCCAGAATAAACTTTACAAAACAAAAAGCATAATACTACACGTAAAGACTAGAACAGACTGGAGACTTGATCGAGAACTGCAGGTTGCCTCGGGAAGGCACTTGAACCTAGCAGACTCAGACACCTGCTCACCACGCAGCATCTGAGGGAAACACGACACGACAGGGCAAAACATAGACACAGCACGGTGAATTATAAATGAGGATCCGACAGGGCAGGTACGGGAAACAAGGAGAGAAATAGGGACTCTAATCAGGGAAAAGGATCGGGAACAGGTGTGGGAAGACTAAATGATGATTAGGGGAATAGGAACAGCTGGGAGCAGGAACGGAACGATAGAGAGAAGAGAGAGCGAGAGAGTGAGAGAGGGAGGGGGAGAGAGAGGGCTAGAAAGAGGGAAAGAACCTAATAAGACCAGCAGAGGGAAACGAATAGAATGGGAAGCACAGGGACAAGACATGATAATAAATGACAAAACATGACAGTTTCAGGGTGGAATATTCTAATCATTCATTTAAACATATAAATCCCATTAACAATCCACCCTTAATGACTAAATAATACACACTGATACCTCAAATACTACATAGAGACATAAATATATATCCACTAATAATTCAAACCCAAACATGAATGTACAGCTGATATTCAGCAATGACTGTAGGCCTATATCCAATTATAACGCTTCCTGTTAGGATATCTATTTCTTTTTTTCTTTTTTTCACCTTTATTTAACCAGGTAGGCTAGTTGAGAACAAGTTCTCATTTACAACTGCGACCTGGCCAAGATAAAGCATAGCAGTGTGAACAGACAACACAGAGTTACACATGGAGTAAACAATTAACAAGTCAATAACACAGTAGGAAAAAAGGGGGAGTCTATATACAATGTGTGCAAAAGGCATGAGGAGGTCGGAGAATAATTATAATTTTGCAGATTAACACTGGAGTGATAAATTATCAGATGGTCATGTACAGGTAGAGATATTGGTGTGCAAAAGAGCAGAAAAGTAAATAAATAAAAACAGTATGGGGATGAGGTAGGTGAAAATGGGTGGGCTATTTACCAATAGACAATGTACAGCTGCAGCGATCGGTTAGCTGCTCAGATAGCTGATTTTTGAAGTTGGTGAGGGAGATAAAAGTCTCCAGCTTCAGCGATTTTTGCAGTTCGTTCCAGTCACAGGCAGCAGAGTACTGGAACGAAAGGCGGCCAAATGAGGTGTTGGCTTTAGGGATGATCAGTGAGATACACCTGCTGGAGCGCATGCTACGGATGGGTGTTGCCATCGTGACCAGTGAACTGAGATAAGGTGGAGCTTTACCTAGCATTGACTTGTAGATGACCTGGAGCCAGTGGGTCTGGCGATGAATATGTAGCGAGGGCCAGCCGACTAGAGCATACAAGTCACAGTGGTGGGTGGTATAAGGTGCTTTAGTGACAAAACAGATGGCACTGTGATAGACTGCATCCAGTTTGCTGAGTAGAGTGTTGGAAGCCATTTTGTAGATGACATCGCCAAAGTCGAGGATCGGTAGGATAGTCAGTTTTACTAGGGTAAGTGAAGGAGGCTTTGATGCGGAATAGAAAGCCGACTCTTGATTTGATTTTCGATTGGAGATGTTTGATATGAGTCTGGAAGGAGAGTTTGCAGTCTAGCCAGACACCTAGGTACTTATACGTGTCCACATATTCAAGGTCGGAACCATCCAGGGTGGTGATGCTAGTTGGGCATGCGGGTGCAGGCAGCGATCGGTTGAAAAGCATGCATTTGGTTTTACTAGCGTTTAAGAGCAGTTGGAGGCCATGGAAGGAGTGTTGTATGGCATTGAAGCTCGTTTGGAGGTTAGATAGCACAGTGTCCAATGACGGGCCGAAAGTATATAGAATAGTGTCGTCTGCGTAGAGGTGGATCAGGGAATCGCCCGCACCAATCTATTACAATCTTCATTTAAAAAACAGTTGTAAACAACAAAAACAGTCTCATCCAACATTGGCTCCTCGTAGTTAAAAGAAACGTAGCCATCTCCTAGGCCTGTAGGCCTATATTCGTCATCCCACTGGCCGGAGCTCGGAATCGGTCCGTACCTCACCATCTGATGCGTCATTGACCTCTCCAGGGTCCCAGTAATCAAACCTCTCATACATGGGACCAAACAACATCCACACATAACCAAAACACTCATACAGGTGAAAGTTGCCCACAACACAGTGATTATGACATTTTTCCATTTCCCAAACACACTGTCAAACCAATTTGTTAGTGCATTATCCACCCCAGAGTTCTCTGCTAATTCGTGAGCTAATGTGGTTTCAACCAGCCAGGGCCTTGGAGTTGTGTTATCGGGGATGAAAGTACAACATTCTGATCCGAATATCACACACACCCCACCCTTTTCAGCCAGTAACATATCCAATGCTATTCTATATTGCCATACCATCAAACTAGTTGCAGCTGTTTGTTCTGCTAATCCTTTTATCGACTCTCTAGTATAGTTGATGAAACGCTGTTGGTTATAGTAGATATAATTGATCCAATCTACATTTTTATTGAGAGTTGACCACCAGAAGATGCTTGATTCCAAGCAAGCCCATATCTGATTCCTAGCTTTGAACTCATCAGGCACCCCCGTTGGAACCCCAATGCTGTCAATGTAAACTCTATTGTCAAAAGATCCTGACGGAGCACTCCTTCTTTCTCTTCTACCTGGCCCTAGGTCTTTGTGTTGGATAAGGGTGAAGGGCATGCCTAACTGCATTAGTGCACAAATACCGGTCCAATGTGTAGGCAGATCAGGCCACAGCTTCATACCTCCACACAACCACCCAGTCAGGTCCCTCATTGTCTTGTCGGTTGTAACATTATCTGTCCTATTGCATGTTCTTACTTCCCCTACGGCCCACCCGTGTGTGATGTATCGAGACATACAATAATAATGTCCTCCTGTATCTGTGAAAGGGGGAAGTCATTGTCTGGCTTCCTTTCCTTCATGAACAGCTTTATCATACAGGCCATTACCCTGGGTGAATCACTTTTATCAAGTGGAAAGGGGATGGTTGTCGACTGAGGTTTTGCTGTGGCGCAGGTATAACATTCCTCTTTCGCTACTGATCTGGCTGTATACTGAATCCAATGCAACCATAGGTTGGAATCCCCATAACCAGTTTCCATCTCAATCACTTCCTTAAGATCTTTCGTCTGTACTATCCGCACCGGTCCTTGGCTCTGGACGACTCCACGGTCAGTATCTGTTTTGTCAGGGGCTCTGTTTGTATTCTGGCTGGCTGTAGAACTATCACCGACTCTAACCTCGGCTACCCGGAATGGTACCGTAGTGTCGACCGAAACCTGGTCAAAACCAACATACCATGACCCTAGATCCTTCACTATACTCCATCTTCTTACATACAGTGTATGTGAATTTATATAGCCCTCTCTCTCGGTGTGAGCTATGACCTGTTTCCATGAACTACACGGGGACCTGCACATATATCTTCCATAGTGGCTCATAGTTCTAGACTGCCAAGGGGTCAGAGACCCCATTTGGTCTACATAGAACTCGACTGAGACATCCTTCCCTATCTCTATTCTCACTTCCTGTTTACCCAGATCAAGTGATCTCTTATGCTTGGTTAATACAAAATCCTCATCGTCTACACTATGGGTCCAATTACCACCTTCTGCTTTCTCTGATGGGTCATGGTGTATTAGGAATATGGCTCCCATAATAAGACAGCTCAGACCAATCAGCACTCCTGTAAAGCCCCACCCTTTCCCGGAGAACATATCATCAGCTAGATGCCAGCCCATACTTTAACTTCTATGAACGCACACAGGGAGGATAGGGCGGGTTAGGGAATCTTCGTTAGAGGTGACCCCCAAACCTTTTTGGTATTCGGTTCTTCTCCTAACTCTGTGATTGTTCGACAGTGTCAGGGTGTCTTACCCTCTTGCGATGTGTGACATGAACCCAGGTAGCTCTTTCAGCTATTCTCACCGCGAAGGCTGTCACCAGGAGTACTTGATATGGCCCATCCCACCGTGGCTGCTTCCAGTCTATTCTCCTCAGGGACTGGATCCACACTCAGTCTCCTGGTTGGATTGAGTGAATCACCTTCTCTTGTAATTCACCTGTTGGACACAAAATCTTGGACATACGGTTTTGGTTAAACAAACAGTCTTCTCATGTGTTCTGCTAGTATATCTTCAACTTCTATGTCTTCTTGTTCTGATCCCTAACTCTGGCTTTCTATTTGTTCTACATGATTTGCTAAACTGTCATCCATTATTTAAAGAAATATATCCTAGTAAACCAACTCTAGGGATAATATCTTCACCTAATATTTTAGTTCCCATAATTGTGCCCGCCAAGTCAGTTGGGAACTCTTCTACCCATTTGCTATATTTATCTATTATAAAAAATAAAATAAAAATGATTATCCAATAGGCCACCAAGTGTCCTAACCTATCCCCCCTATTGATACATGGCTCTGCCCATGTATCAATATTGCCGCATATCTAAACAATGACAGGTAAGATTAGTAAATGATCCTTATGTCGGACATTATTTTGTAGGATTGCCCCTTTCATTTTCCACATGTCCAACTCTCCCTGGGGCGTTCGTTCATAGCTATCCTGTAGCAATCAAAGGGTCTTATCTTCTTTAAGATGTATCTGTGCTGCTTTGTATGGTTTTAAATGCCTATGTGCTTGTCTGTGTAAATAGTAACCTTTCTCTCCTTTCTTATTTCGCCGGCACTAGTCAATGCTACTATTTCAGTCTGTTGTACAGAATCATTTCTAGGCAATGGTTCAGGTTCCAACACCTTACTTCCTGAAACCAACTAAGCTTTATTCCCCTTTTGTCTCCCCTTAGTAACTGTTATCTACCCATTCTGTGTCACTTCTATCTCCTCTCAATCCTGGCTTATTATGAGATTCTAACCTTCGTAATGCTCCAGGTCTCCTGCTCCTCACTCCCAGACCATCAAAGTCACCTTAGGCCTCCGCACAGGGCGGGGGAGCCCTTCTCAGTCTTCCTTTTCTACTATCTGTCTGTCAGTATCAAATATAGGTTGTTTTCAAATATTGCATTAAATGTCTCACTGTCTCCTTGTCTGAATTGCCACCTTGTCTATGGTGGCAATCTCTAAGGTTATTACATAGTTTGATTGAGGTTATCTTGATGCTCTCAATAATCCTGAATCACCACAGATGTCATATATCCCTGGCTTCGATTGGCTTCGATTAGGTTCTAAATACTTAACATAAGTCTACCATTAATCCAAGGCTATGCCATTTCTTTCTTCTCATTGGTTCAAATTACAACTATGTCAAAGAACTATAAACTCGTTCATAATTATCCACTCAGTTTACCTTAAAATCAGTATCACAGATGACCTTAAATTCATTATCCAAATGGCCCTCCCGTGAGGCTGATCAGACCACAAAGGAAAGCCACGATAGAGGTCAAAAGTCATACCACCCTTTACAGTCGTGTTTCTTACTATATTATACAAATGAAAGAAAAAACATCAAACATTTTCTACATGTTATATCCCAGGTTCCCAGAACATTCCCTTTATCTAAAGAAATCACGTGTTTAATTAATACTCAGAAAATAAACTTCTAATATTCCATATGTGTCCTCTTGAAGCTAGGGGACACTATTTTTATGTTTGGAAAAATAACGTTCCCAAAGTAAACGGCCTATTTCTCAGGACCAGATGCTAGAATATGCATATAATTGATAGATTAGGATAGAAAACACTCTAAAGTTTCCAAAACTGTCAAAATACTGCCTGTGAGTATAACAGAACTTATAATGCAGGCGAAACCCTGAGAAAAATCCAACCAGGAAGTGGCTTCTATTTTGAAAACTCCATGTTCCATAGCCTCCCATTGCTCCATTTAAAGGGATATGAACCATATTCCTTTTCCTATCGCTTCCTCGAGGTATCAACAGTCTTCAGACATAGTTTCAGGCTTTTATTTTGAAAAATGAGCCAGAAAGATAACATTGATAACATACATCAGGTTTTGCTCACGCAACAGAATTTGGACAGCTATTGTTTTTCATTCTCTCCTACTGATAAAGACATTTGCGGTTGATATATTATCGATTATATATTTTTTTTAACAACCTGAGGATTGATTATAAAAAACATTTTACATGTTTCTGTGGACATTACGGATATTATTTGGAATTTGTTATTTAGAATGAATTAGTCTTTCAATTTAACCTCAACAGGCGATTAAAATGTTCAGTTTATATCTTAAACAAACACTAACAACCGTATCTTTCCAGGCAAAACATATCAATAGTTGAATTACAATCAGAAACCCAAATTTGAGTCTCTTGGTGCATAGTGCCGGAGCCTCCACTCAAATAACCCTATTTATAATTGTCTGTAGTCGTAAAATTCAGACAAGTACTACAGACAATTCCCTGAAAATAGCCCTCATTTAAAGGCCCAAGCGTTTCCCCAGCGAGGATTCTCCTTACTCTCTCGATCTGCAGTTTCGGTGATTGTGTCCTACTTTGTTACAGTATTTGCAGGGTGTTTTACAGTCCCTGGCGAAATGTCCTGTTTCATCGCAATTAAAACACAGCTTCTTAACACAATGAAAACACTGCTTCCCTCTGTCTCTGTCATCGCGTGTCTCTGTTTTTCCCCTTCTATTTCAAATCTTTCCTGCTCTTTCCCCAAGAGTGGCGATGAAATATTCCGTTCCTTTATGTTTATCTACAGTTACCCCGATAGTGACCATTAGGTACTGATCTCCTTGCTTTTCTATTCCTTGAAGCCTCCTTTATGCTTATCTACAGTTACCCCGATAGTGACCATTAGGTACTGATCTCCTTTCTTTTCTATTCCTTGAAGCCTCCTTTATGCTTATCTACAGTTACCCCGATAGTGACCATTAGGTACTGATCTCCTTTCTTTTCTATTCCTTGAAGCCTCCTTTATGCTTATCTACAGTTACCCCGATAGTGACCATTAGGTACTGATCTCCTTTCTTTTCTATTCCTTGAAGCCTCCTTTATGCTTATCTACAGTTACCCCGATAGTGACCATTAGGTACTGATCTCCTTGCTTTTCTATTCCTTGAAGCCTCCTTTATGCTTATCTACAGTTACCCCGATAGTGACCATTAGGTACTGATCTCCTTGCTTTTCTATTCCTTGAAGCCTCCTTTATGCTTATCTACAGTTACCCCGATAGTGACCATTAGGTACTGATCTCCTTGCTTTTCTATTCCTTGAAGCCTCCTTTATGCTTATCTACAGTTACCCCGATAGTGACCATTAGGTACTGATCTCCTTTCTTTTCTATTCCTTGAAGCCTCCTTTATGCTTATCTACAGTTACCCCGATAGTGACCATTAGGTACTGATCTCCTTTCTTTTCTATTCCTTGAAGCCTCCTTTATGCTTATCTACAGTTACCCCGATAGTGACCATTAGGTACTGATCTCCTTTCTTTTCTATTCCTTGAAGCCTCCTTTATGCTTATCTACAGTTACCCCGATAGTGACCATTAGGTACTGATCTCCTTGCTTTTCTATTCCTTGAAGCCTCCTTTATGCTTATCTACAGTTACCCCGATAGTGACCATTAGGTACTGATCTCCTTGCTTTTCTATTCCTTGAAGCCTCCTTTATGCTTATCTACAGTTACCCCGATAGTGACCATTAGGTACTGATCTCCTTGCTTTTCTATTCCTTGAAGCCTCCTTTATGCTTATCTACAGTTACCCCGATAGTGACCATTAGGTACTGATCTCCTTGCTTTTCTATTCCTTGAAGCCTCCTTTATGCTTATCTACAGTTACCCCGATAGTGACCATTAGGTACTGATCTCCTTTCTTTTCTATTCCTCCTCTGTCTGGCTGTAGGCGCCTGATCTCCTTTCTTTTCTATTCCTCCTCTGTCTGGCTGTAGGCGCCTGATCTCCTTTCTTTTCTATTCCTCCTCTGTCTGGCTGTAGGCGCCTGATCTCCTTTCTTTTCTTTCCTCTGTCTCTATTCCTCCTCTGTCTGGCTGTAGGCGCCTGATCTCCTTTCTTTTCTATTCCTCCTCTGTCTGGCTGTAGGCGCCTGATCTCCTTTCTTTTCTATTCCTCCTCTGTCTGGCTGAGGCGCCTGATCTCCTTTCTTTTCTATTCCTCCTCTGTCTGGCTGTAGGCGCCTGATCTCCTTTCTTTTCTATTCCTCCTCTGTCTGGCTGTAGGCGCCTGATCTCCTTTCTTTTCTATTCCTCCTCTGTCTGGCTGTAGGCGCCTGATCTCCTTTCTTTTCTATTCCTCCTCTGTCTGGCTGTAGGCGCCTGATCTCCTTTCTTTTCTATTCCTCCTCTGTCTGGCCTGATCTCCTTTCTTTTCTATTCCTCCTCTGTCTGGCTGTAGGCGCCTGATCTCCTTTCTTTTCTATTCCTCCTCTGTCTGGCTGTAGGCGCCTGATCTCCTTTCTTTTCTATTCCTCCTCTGTCTGGCTGTAGGCGCCTGATCTCCTTTCTATTCCTTTTCTATTCCTCCTCTGTCTGGCTGTAGGCGCCTGATCTCCTTTCTTTTCTATTCCTCCTCTGTCTGGCTGTAGGCGCCTGATCTCCTTTCTTTTCTATTCCTCCTCTGTCTGGCTGTAGGCGCCTGATCTCCTTTCTTTTCTATTCCTCCTCTGTCTGGCTAGGCGCCTGATCTCCTTTCTTTTCTATTCCTCCTCTGTCTGGCTGTAGGCCTGATCTCCTTTCTTTTCTATTCCTCCTCTGTCTGGCTGTAGGCGCCTGATCTCCTTTCTTTTCTATTCCTCCTCTGTCTGGCTGTAGGCGCCTGATCTCCTTTCTTTTCTATTCCTCCTCTGTCTGGCTGTAGGCGCCTGATCTCCTTTCTTTTCTATTCCTCCTCTGTCTGGCTGTAGGCGCTGATCTCCTTTCTTTTCTATTCCTCCTCTGTCTGGCTGTAGGCGCCTGATCTCCTTTCTTTTCTATTCCTCCTCTGTCTGGCTGTAGGCGCCTGATCTCCTTTCTTTTCTATTCCTCCTCTGTCTGGCTGTAGGCGCCTGATCTCCTTTCTTTTCTATTCCTCCTCTGTCTGGCTGTAGGCGCCTGATCTCCTTTCTTTTCTATTCCTCCTCTGTCTGGCTGTAGGCGCCTGATCTCCTTTCTTTTCTATTCCTCCTCTGTCTGGCTGTAGGCGCCTGATCTCCTTTCTTTTCTATTCCTCCTCTGTCTGGCTGTAGGCGCCTGATCTCCTTTCTTTTCTATTCCTCCTCTGTCTGGCTGTAGGCGCCTGATCTCCTTTCTTTTCTATTCCTCCTCTGTCTGGCTGTAGGCGCCTGATCTCCTTTCTTTTCTATTCCTCCTCTGTCTGGCTGTAGGCGCCTGATCTCCTTTCTTTTCTATTCCTCCTCTGTCTGGCTGTAGGCGCCTGATCTCCTTTCTTTTCTATTCCTCCTCTGTCTGGCTGTAGGCTCCTGATCTCCTTTCTTTTCTATTCCTCCTCTGTCTGGCTGTAGGCGCCTGATCTCCTTTCTTTTCTATTCCTCCTCTGTCTGGCTGTAGGCGCCTGATCTCCTTTCTTTTCTATTCCTCCTCTGTCTGGCTGTAGGCGCCTGATCTCCTTTCTTTTCTATTCCTCCTCTGTCTGGCTGTAGGCGCCTGATCTCCTTTCTTTTCTATTCCTCCTCTGTCTGGCTGTAGGCGCCTGATCTCCTTTCTTTTCTATTCCTCCTCTGTCTGGCTGTGAGGCGCCTGATCTCCTTTCTTTTCTATTCCTCCTCTGTCTGGCTGTAGGCGCCTGATCTCCTTTCTTTTCTATCCTCTGTCTCCTCTGTCTGGCTGTAGGCGCCTGATCTCCTTTCTTTTCTATTCCTCCTCTGTCTGGCTGTAGGCTCCTGATCTCCTTTCTTTTCTATTTTCTTTTCTATTCCTCCTCTGTCTGGCTGTAGGCGCCTGATCTTTCCTATCTCCTTTCTTTTTCCTCTGTCTGGCTTCTGATCTCCTTTCTTTTCTATTCCTCCTCTGTCTGGCTGTAGGCGCCTGATCTCCTTTCTTTTCTATTCCTCCTCTGTCTGGCTGTAGGCGCCTGATCTCCTTTCTTTTCTATTCCTCCTCTGTCTGGCTGTAGGCGCCTGATCTCCTTTCTTTTCTATTCCTCCTCTGTCTGGCTGTAGGCTCCTGATCTCCTTTCTTTTCTATTCCTCCTCTGTCTGGCTGTAGGCGCCTGATCTCCTTTCTTTTCTATTCCTCCTCTGTCTGGCTGTAGGCGCCTGATCTCCTTTCTTTCTATTCCTCCTCTGTCTGGCTTCTATCTCCTTTCTTTTCTATTCCTCCTCTGTCTGGCTGTAGGCGCCTGATCTCCTTTCTTTTCTATTCCTCCTCTGTCTGGCTGTGGCGCCTGATCTCCTTTCTTTTCTATTCCTCCTCTGTCTGGCTGTAGGCGCCTGATCTCCTTTCTTTTCTATTCCTCCTCTGTCTGGCTGTAGGCGCCTGATCTCCTTTCTTTTCTATTCCTCCTCTGTCTGGCTGTAGGCGCCTGATCTCCTTTCTTTTCTATTCCTCCTCTGTCTGGCTGTAGGCGCCTGATCTCCTTTCTTTTCTATTCCTCCTCTGTCTGGCTGTAGGCGCCTGATTCCTGATCTCCTTTTTTTCTATTCCTCCTCTGTCTGGCTGTAGGCGCCTGATCTCCTTTCTTTTCTATTCCTCCTCTGTCTGGCTGTAGGCGCCTGATCTCCTTTCTTTTCTATTCCTCCTCTGTCTGGCTGTAGGCGCCTGATCTCCTTTCTTTTCTATTCCTCCTCTGTCTGGCTGTAGGCGCCTGATCTCCTTTCTTTTCTATTCCTCCTCTGTCTGGCTGTAGGCGCCTGATCTCCTTTCTTTTCTATTCCTCCTCTGTCTGGCTGGCGCCTGTCTGATCTCCTTTCTTTTCTATTCCTCCTCTGTCTGGCTGTAGGCGCCTGATCTCCTTTCTTTTCTATTCCTCCTCTGTCTGGCTGTAGGCGCCTGATCTCCTTTCTTTTCTATTCCTCCTCTGTCTGGCTGTAGGCGCCTGATCTCCTTTCTTTTCTATTCCTCCTCTGTCTGGCTGTAGGCGCCTGATCTCCTTTCTTTTCTATTCCTCCTCTGTCTGGCTGTAGGCGCCTGATCTCCTTTCTTTTCTATTCCTCCTCTGTCTGGCTGTAGGCGCCTGATCTCCTTTCTTTTCTATTCCTCCTCTGTCTGGCTGTAGGCGCCTGATCTCCTTTCTTTTCTATTCCTCCTCTGTCTGGCTGTAGGCGCCTGATCTCCTTTCTTTTCTATTCCTCCTCTGTCTGGCTGTAGGCGCCTGATCTCCTTTCTTTTCTATTCCTCCTCTGTCTGGCTGTAGGCGCCTGATCTCCTTTCTTTTCTATTCCTCCTCTGTCTGGCTGTAGGCTCCTGATCTCCTTTCTTTTCTATTCCTCCTCTGTCTGGCTGTAGGCGCCTGATCTCCTTTCTTTTCTATTCCTCCTCTGTCTGGCTGTAGGCGCCTGATCTCCTTTCTTTTCTATTCCTCCTCTGTCTGGCTGTAGGCGCCTGATCTCCTTTCTTTTCTATTCCTCCTCTGTCTGGCTGATCTGATCTCCTTTCTTTTCTATTCCTCCTCTGTCTGGCTGTAGGCTCCTGATCTCCTTTCTTTTCTATTCCTCCTCTGTCTGGCTGTAGGCGCCTGATCTCCTTTCTTTTCTATTCCTCCTCTGTCTGGCTGTAGGCGCCTGATCTCCTTTCTTTTCTATTCCTCCTCTGTCTGGCTGTAGGCGCTTTCTTTGATCTCTCCTTTCTTTTCTATTCCTCCTCTGTCTGGCTGTAGGCGCCTGATCTCCTTTCTTTTCTATTCCTCCTCTGTCTGGCTGTAGGCGCCTGATCTCCTTTCTTTTCTATTCCTCCTCTGTCTGGCTGTAGGCTCCTGATCTCCTTTCTTTTCTATTCCTCCTCTGTCTGGCTGTAGGCGCCTGATCTCCTTTCTTTTCTATTCCTCCTCTGTCTGGCTAGGCGCCTGATCTCCTTTCTTTTCTATTCCTCCTCTGTCTGGCTGTAGGCTCCTGATCTCCTTTCTTTTCTATTCCTCCTCTGTCTGGCTGTAGGCTCCTGATCTCCTTTCTTTTCTATTCCTCCTCTGTCTGGCTGTAGGCTCTGATCTCCTTTCTTTTCTATTCCTCCTCTGTCTGGCTGTAGGCTCCTGATCTCCTTTCTTTTCTATTCCTCCTCTGTCTGGCTGTGGCGCCTGATCTCCTTTCTTTTCTATTCCTCCTCTGTCTGGCTGTAGGCGCCTGATCTCCTTTCTTTTCTATTCCTCCTCTGTCTGGCTGTAGGCGCCTGATCTCCTTTCTTTTCTATTCCTCCTCTGTCTGGCTGTAGGCGCCTGATCTCCTTTCCTATTTCTGGCTTTCTTTTCTATTCCTCCTCTGTCTGGCTGTAGGCGCCTGATCTCCTTTCTTTTCTATTCCTCCTCTGTCTGGCTGTAGGCTGATCTCCTTTCTTTTCTATTCCTCCTCTGTCTGGCTCCTTTCTTTTCTATTCCTCCTCTGTCTGGCTGTAGGCGCCTGATCTCCTTTCTTTTCTATTCCTCCTCTGTCTGGCTGTAGGCGCCTGATCTCCTTTCTTTTCTATTCCTCCTCTGTCTGGCTGTAGGCGCCTGATCTCCTTTCTTTTCTAGGCGCCTGATCTCCTTTCTTTTCTATTCCTCCTCTGTCTGGCTGTAGGCGCCTGATCTCCTTTCTTTTCTATTCCTCCTCTGTCTGGCTGTAGGCGCCTGATCTCCTTTCTTTTCTATTCCTCCTCTGTCTGGCTGTAGGCGCCTGATCTCCTTTCTTTTCTATTCCTCCTCTGTCTGGCTGTAGGCGCCTGATCTCCTTTCTTTTCTATTCCTCCTCTGTCTGGCTGTAGGCGCCTGATCTCCTTTCTTTTCTATTCCTCCTCTGTCTGGCTGTAGGCGCCTGATCTCCTTTCTTTTCTATTCCTCCTCTGTCTTTGATCTCCTTTCTTTTCTATTCCTCCTCTGTCTGGCTGTAGGCGCCTGATCTCCTTTCTTTTCTATTCCTCCTCTGTCTGGCTGTAGGCGCCTGATCTCCTTTCTTTTCTATTCCTCCTCTGTCTGGCTGTCCTGATCTCCTTTCTTTTCTATTCCTCCTCTGTCTGGCTGTCTGATCTCCTTTCTTTTCTATTCCTCCTCTGTCTGGCTGTAGGCTCCTGATCTCCTTTCTTTTCTATTCCTCCTCTGTCTGGCTGTAGGCGCCTGATCTCCTTTCTTTTCTATTCCTCCTCTGTCTGGCTGTAGGCGCCTGATCTCCTTTCTTTTCTATTCCTCCTCTGTCTGGCTGTAGGCGCCTGATCTCCTTTCTTTTCTATTCCTCCTCTGTCTGGCTGTAGGCGCCTGATCTCCTTTCTTTTCTATTCCTCCTCTGTCTGGCTAGGCGCCTGATCTTTCTTTTCTATTCCTCCTCTGTCTGGCTGATCTCCTTTCTTTTCTATTCCTCCTCTGTCTGGCTGTAGGCTCTTCTCCTTTCTTTTTCTATTCCTCCTCTGTCTGGCTGTAGGCGCCTGATCTCCTTTCTTTTCTATTCCTCCTCTGTCTGGCTGTAGGCGCCTGATCTCCTTTCTTTTCTATTCCTCCTCTGTCTGGCTGTTCTGATCTCCTTTCTTTTCTATTCCTCCTCTGTCTGGCTGTAGGCTCCTGATCTCCTTTCTTTTCTATTCCTCCTCTGTCTGGCTGTAGGCTCTGATCTCCTTTCTTTTCTATTCCTCCTCTGTCTGGCTGTAGGCTCCTGATCTCCTTTCTTTTCTATTCCTCCTCTGTCTGGCTGTAGGCGCCTGATCTCCTTTCTTTTCTATTCCTCCTCTGTCTGGCTGTAGGCTCCTGATCTCCTTTCTTTTCTATTCCTCCTCTGTCTGGCTGTAGGCTCCTGATCTCCTTTCTTTTCTATTCCCTATTCCTCCTCTGTCTGGCTGTAGGCCTGATCTCCTTTCTTTTCTATTCCTCCTCTGTCTGGCTGTAGGCGCCTGATCTCCTTTCTTTTCTATTCCTCCTCTGTCTGGCTGTAGGCGCCTGATCTCCTTTCTTTTCTATTCCTCCTTCTTTCTCCTTTCTTTTCTATTCCTCCTCTGTCTGGCTGTAGGCGCCTGATCTCCTTTCTTTTCTATTCCTCCTCTGTCTGGCTGTAGGCGCCTGATCTCCTTTCTTTTCTATTCCTCCTCTGTCTGGCTGTAGGCCCCTGATCTTTTTCTCTCTGTTCTTGCCTTCACCCTCTCTCCTGTCCTTTCTGTCCTCTTTCTCCTGTCCTTTCTGTCCTCTTTCTCCTGTCCTTTCTGTCCTCTTTCTCCTGTCCTTTCTGTCCTCTTTCTCCTGTCCTTTCTGTCCTCTTTCTCCTGTCCTTTCTGTCCTCTTTCTCCTGTCCTTTCTGTCCTCTTTCTCCTGTCCTTTCTGTCCTCTTTCTCTCTACAGTCTCGGTGATTGTGGCCCACCTCATCGCAGTGCATGCATGGTTCCTCACACTCTTTAGCCAAATGTCCTGGCTTGCTACAGTTGTAACTCATTTTCTGTTCTCGGGTTCTATCCATTTTCTACTCTCCATGTTTATTCAATTACTATTATGGTTCTCCTCACAATCTATCTGTATGTATTTCTATGATCTATGTATGTGCTTTTTACCGTTATTATCCTTAGCCTATGTTGATAAATACCTCCCGTTAATCTTTCCTAGAATTTTACAATAATTATTTGTATGAATCTTGATATATTATCTGGATCTCAGGTGTTATATGACCATAAGTTCTACTTATTCTTAGTTCCTTGTGACTTTTGACTGAGAACTATATCTATCTCACACGCAAATAATTATCTTCTTATTCTATGTGTGTGCTTTTCAAATTCTGATTAAATTACTCCTATGTGTCTCACTATTGATGTGTATGTCACTACTCCATCAAATCAAATCAAATGTATTTATATAGCCCTTCGTACATCAGCTGATATCTCAAAGTGCTGTACAGAAACCCAGCCTAAAACCCCAAACAGCAAGCAATGCAGGTGTAGAAGCACGGTGGCTAGGAAAAACTCCCTAGAAAGGCCAAAACCTAGGAAGAAACCTAGAGAGGAACCAGGCTATGTGGGGTGGCCAGTCCTCTTCTGGCTGTGCCGGGTGGAGATTATAACAGAACATGGCCAAATGTTCAAATGTTCATAAATGACCAGCATGGTCGTATAATAATAAGGCAGAACAGTTGAAACTGGAGCAGCAGCACGGTCAGGTGGACTGGGGACAGCAAGGAGTCATCATGTCAGGTAGTCCTGGGGCATGGTCCTAGGGCTCATGTCCTCCGAGAGAGAGAAAGAAAGAGAGAATTAGAGAGAGCATATGTGGAGTGGCCAGTCCTCTTCTGGCTGTGCCGGGTGGAGATTATAACAGAACATGCCCAAGATGTTCAAATGTTCATAAATGACCAGCATGGTCGTATAATAATAATATGTGTGTGTTCACACTCGATGCGTAATCTGCTATCTCTTAACCTATGTGTGCTTTTCCTTTCTTGAAACTTTATCTATAGTGGTGTCGATCAGACATTAGGTCTCCCCATATACAACCTATAAGCTATTTTCCAGGGGTCGTAAATCCCTAGTCAGCAGCCTATTTTTCTGTTGTTCCTTGTTCTTTTGACGTTATGTCGTATCTCACTCCGCTATATTAGGTTTCCCTTCTTTATTTCAGTATTGTCTTTTGAATCGGATCTATGGCTAATTCACTTTTGTTAATTGACCGTTTGAGTTATCTTGTTCGCATAGATTGCTTGCTAATAACCTCTCGGCCATCCCTCAAATAACCTTTCGGCCATTCCTCACAGACCTCAATTATTAAGCTATTTTTATTTAAGGTAGTGCACATGTACCTCGGGTCATTGCGGCCCTGTTCCCTCAATCGATCTTACTTTACTTTACTTTTATCACCTTCTATATTACGTTTTCTGGCTACTTTACTTTTAGGTCTTACTGTCAGATATTGTACTTCAACCAGTTTTACTTTGAGGTCTTACTGTCAGATATTGTACTTCAACCAGTTTTACTTTGAGGTCTTACTGTTAGATACTGTACTTCGAAATTTCTTATTTAGATCTGTGACCCAGTGCCGCCAACACTAACATAGATACTTTTGTCTTAAACTTTCTCTACATTATATTATATGGACAGTATACCCGATACACAAATCAAATCAAATCAAATCAAATTTATTTATATAGCCCTTCGTACATCAGCTGATATCTCAAAGTGCTGTACAGAAACCCAGCCTAAAACCCCAAACAGCAAACAATGCAGGTGTAAAAGCACGGTGGCTACACATCTTACTTACTGTTAGCTTTACAGTTAAAATCCTCCCTCACATTCATCTAGCTTTTTTGTAAGTTTAGAATTTAAACCCAAACTAATGAATAAAGATCACCAAACTTATCTTGCAGCTGACAATTCAGTGTTGGTTGGCCAGGTGTTTAACTTACGGATCTCTGATCCGTCCGTGCACGGTTTTCGGCGCTCCCATGGGACGACAGAAAACAGGAATTGAAATCCGTCTCGAAGGACCAAGTTGTCACGAGAATATTCAATCCCAATGATAATAACTAACAATCCATAGCTCTGACCAATTCCCGAGGTTTGTAAGACCATGGGTATAATAATAATAATTTGTCAAAGACTCAGTTTACGCAAAATGTTAGCACAGTTTATTCAGAGAACGCTCTAAAGTCAAGAATACAAAGACATCACACACAAACAGTAGGTATCCTACACACATACTGTCCTGCTACCCATCCAACAAAGATTAGGGGAAGCCGTGAGAATCACTCCCCGTCATAATCATATGGTTTGAGGGTGGAATATTCTAATCATTCATGAAAATCCCATTAACAGTTACTTGTTCATATCTGTATTTATTACTTCACTACTGCTTGTATTCCATGACATGGTTGAGGATTAAAACCTTTTTTTAAATGACCACATATTTACATAATTATCCCTTCTTTTCCTTCACAGGCTTTTCCAACGCCACTTTCCTTGACGACAGCAATGTGCTGTCTTACCGCGGTAACGGCCATATCCACCGCAGCCTGGCCAGCATCTCCCTCAGCATGCGCACCCGTAAACGCCACGCCGCCATCTTGCACGCTGAGAGTGGGCCGGAGTTTGTGACGGTGTCTGTGCAGGATGGCCTTCTCTTCCTTGAGCTCCAGAGCGGGGTGGGGGAGGGTTCCTCCACAGTGTCCCTCAGCAGTCGGAGGAGGGTCAGTGACGGGGAGTGGCACAGCGTCCACCTCTTCATGGTCACCCCCTGGGCAGAGGCATCCCGCTGGACCATGGTACTGGATGAGGAGGCGGAGGAGGCAGGGACCTCCAGCAGCGAAGGGGGCAACCTGGACTTCCTCAGGGAGGAGGTGGACATCCTGCTGGGGGGGCTGGGGCCCGAGGCTGGCTGGAGCCTAGTGGGGTGCCTGGGCACAGTGGAGGTGGGGGGCATCGCCCTGCCTTACTATAGCCCTTCAGAGGTCAACCTTCCCCGGACTCAGGAGGAGCAGTTCCTGCGGACATCCCCCAACCCACCCAGGGGCGGGTGCAGTGGAGGCCCGGTGTGCCAGCCCAGCCCATGTGTGAACAGAGGCAGCTGCCAGGACCTCTGGAACCTGTTCAACTGTAGCTGTGACGAGGGCTGGGCCGGACGCCGTTGTGAGCTCAACACAGACACCTGCGCCTCCAACCCCTGTATCCATGGCAACTGTAGCGTTCAGGGGCTGGCATACAAGTGTTCCTGTGAGTTTGGCTACACTGGTATGAACTGTGAGGAGGAGGTGGATGTGTGTGAGAACCATCTATGTGCTCATGGAGGGACGTGTCTACATGGAGTGAACAAGTACGCCTGTCTGTGTGCTGAGAACTACACCGGACCTTACTGCAAGTGAGTCACATGGCTTGGGTCAGGAATGGAATGAAATGTAATATTTATTTTTATACAAAGGACTAAACGCAACAGAAAACAGTCACCTCATTCTGAAACATTGTCACCAAATTGTTATTGCTTTTATGTTATTTTTGTCTGTCAAGTTTGTTTAAGTCCCTTTGAGTTTATACACAATTTTGAAAAATATTAAGTTTGAAGTCTACAAATAGACTACAAATAAGACTTTAATAACTGGCAGTTGAAACAATAACATCATGAAACAATATTTCATGTTTTGAAAACGGGTTCTGCAACTTGTACATTTCAATGAGATAAAAGTTTAATCAATGCATCTCCATGCAACTTCACCAACGTGATATACAGGACAGGACACCAGCGGGACTCTCTTTTAGTGATATACAGGACAGGACACCAGCGGGACTCCTTTTAGTGATATACAGGACAGGACACCAGCGGGACTCTCTTTTAGTGATATACAGGACAGGACACTTTCAGTGATATACAGGGACTCTGGGACTTTTAGTGATATACAGGACGGGACTCTCTTTCAGTGATATACAGGACAGGACACCAGTGGGACTCCCTTTTAGTGATCTACAGGACAGGACACCAGCGGGACTCTCTTTTAGTGATATACAGGACGGGACTCTCTTTCAGTGATATACAGGACGGACACCAGTGGGACTCCCTTTTAGTGATATACAGGACAGGACACCAGCGGGACTCTCTTTTAGTGATATACAGGACAGGACACCAGCGGGACTCTCTTTTAGTGATCTACAGGACGGGACTCTCTTTTAGTGATATACAGGACAGGACACCAGTGGGACTCCCTTTTAGTGATATACAGGACAGGACACCAGCGGGACTCCCTTTTAGTGATATACAGGACAGGACACCAGCGGGACTCCCTTTTAGTGATATACAGGACAGGACACCAGTGGGACTCCCTTTTAGTGATATACAGGACGGGACTCTCTTTCAGTGATATACAGGACAGGACACCAGCGGGACTCCCTTTTAGTGATATACAGGACAGGACACCAGCGGGACTCCCTTTTAGTGATATACAGGACAGGACACCAGTGGGACTCCTTTTAGTGATATACAGGACGGGACTCTCTTTCAGTGATATACAGGACGGGACTCTCTTTTAGTGATATACAGGACAGTATACCAGCGAGACCCCCTTTTAGTGATATACAGGACAGTATACCAGCGGGACTCCCTTTTAGTGATATACAGGACAGGACACCAGCGGGACTCCCTTTTAGTGATATACAGGACAGGACACCAGCGGGACTCCCTTTTAGTGATATACAGGACAGGACACCAGCGGGACTCCCTTTTTTGTTATATATAGGACAGGACACCAGCGGGACTCCCTTTTAGTGATATACAGGACAGGACACCAGTGGGACTCCCTTTTAGTGATATACAGGACTCTCTTTCAGTGACACCAGACACCGGGACTCCCTTTTAGTGATATACAGGACAGGACACCAGCGGGACTCCCTTTTAGTGATATACAGGACAGGACACCACGGGACTCTTTTTCAGTGATATACAGGACAGGACACCAGCGGGACTCCCTTTTAGTGATATACAGGACGGGACTCTCTTTCAGTGATATACAGGACAGGACACCAGCGGGACTCTCTTTCAGTGATATACAGGACAGGACACCAGTGGGACTCCCTTTTAGTGATATACAGGACAGGACACCAGCGGGACTCCCTTTTTGTGATATACAGGACAGGACACCAGCGGGACTCCCTTTTAGTGATATACAGGACAGGACACCAGCGGGACTCCCTTTTAGTGATATACAGGACAGGACACCAGCGGGACTCCCTTTTAGTGATATACAGGACAGGACACCAGCGGGACTCCCTTTTAGTGATATACAGGACAGGACACCAGCGGGACTCCCTTTTAGTGATATACAGGACAGTATACCAGCGAGACCCCCTTTTAGTGATATACAGGACAGGACACCAGCGGGACTCCCTTTTAGTGATATACAGGACAGTACACCAGCGGGCCCCTTTTAGTGATATACAGGACAGGACACCAGCGGGACTCCCTTTTAGTGATATACAGGACAGGACACCAGCGAGACCCCTTTTAGTGATATACAGGACAGGACACCAGCGGGACTCCCTTTTAGTTTTACAACACACTAAGGCAAAATGAGATCTTCTAAATGTTCAGATGTGTATAAGGCACTGAAACCATGCATGAACTGCGTGCTTTACTTGTTGCATGTCTGTTGTACTAAACGTCATATGGTTATGGCTCTAGTGTGTCGCTGTAGTGTACTGCGAAATCAGTTCCCTGGTGGTTCAGTGCTACTGCCTCTCCTCTTTTGTTAGTTTCGGAGCATCATCGAGGGAATTCCTCCATTCATTTATCTTGTAAACACACACTCTCTCTCACACGCACTTTCAACACTCTCTCTCTCTATCTCACATCGCTCCTTCACAAGGGCATTTTTGAAACAGCCTCCATCACTAAGCTATAATTAAAGAGTTTACATCCTAAATCAAACTTTTCTTCTGTGTATCTCTCTCTCTCTCTCTCCCTCCAGTGATCGTGTTGAGGAAATCCCATGGTACATAGTAGTCAACAGGAATGTGTAAGTTGTTTTTATTATTTGCTAGTCCTCTCATTCCCCCTACCTATTTCAAGAAATGCCATATCAACCAGCCTAAATATGGGATGTTGTAAGTCCCATAGAGCAGGACTGAGTCCATGATGTGTTAAGTTCTGGTTTAATGTCCTGTAGTTTAGGAGCAGTAGGGGGTCTATCACCCCCTAGACTCCATAGTCTCCCAGTGGGGAGACAGACAGTACCCTCCCACTCCCCCTAGTTCTCAAATAAACCCCCTTACACAAGTACCCAATAACCCCGGTCCCACATTGTCACTCCTGGGCACCGCCCGCCTCCCAACCGCGCACAGACACACACACACACACACTCGCTCTCTAGAGAAGTGTGCCTGTCTGATGGTTTGTTCTGTCTGATGGTTTGTCCTGTCTGATGGTTTGTCCTGTCTGATGGGTTGTCCTGTCTGATGGGTTGTCCTGTATGTGTCTGCATTTCTGCTCAGTCGGCCCAAGCTGCCAGTGTCTGTCTGTGGAGATGAAACCAGAAACTACACCTGCTTCAACTCAGGGAACTGCACCGAGAGAGAGCTGTCCTGTGACTGTCTACCCGGCTTCACAGGGCACCGGTAAGAGATAGAGGGAAGGGGTAGAGAACTGCACGAGAGAGAGCTGTCCTGTGACTGTCTACCAACTAGAGGGAAGGGGTAGAGAACTTCACGAGAGAGAGCTGTCCTACCAGGCTTCACAGGGCACCGGTAAGAGAGGGAAGGGGAGCTGTCTGTCCTGTGACTGTCTACCAGGCTTCACAGGGCACCGGTAAGAGATAGAGGGAAGGGGTAGAGAACTGCACGAGAGAGAGCTGTCCTGTGACTGTCTACCAGGCTTCACAGGGCACCGGGAGATAGAGGGAAGGGGTAGAGAACTGCACGAGAGAGAGCTGTCCTGTGACTGTCTACCAGGCTTCACAGGGCAGCAGTAGAGGGAAAAGACAGAGGGAGACAGAGGGAGAAAGAGAAGGAAACAGAGGGAGGAAGGGGTAGATGGGATGGGAGGGATAAAGTAAGAAAATATACCCAGAATATAGATGAACTTTGTAAAATATACACACAGAACACATACATTACACACAGACCACATGATGTTGTGTGCCTGTTTTTCTGACCCTCTCTCGGCCTCTGTCTCTGTGTCTGTACTGTGTAGCTGTGAGCAGGAGGTGGATGAGTGCAAGTCCAACCCCTGTCTGAATGGGGGCTACTGCCGAAACCTCATCAACAAGTACCACTGTGTGTGTGACATGAGTTTCGCCGGGGACAATTGCCAGATCGACGTAAGCGACATTTACTTTTACGTGGCCGTTCTGCTCTGGCAGAACCTCTTCCAGCTACTCTCCTACCTTATCCTGCGACTCGATGACGACCCTGAGATCGACTGGGGAGGGCAGGACGACTGAGAGAGTGTGTGTGTGTGTGTGTGTGTGTGTGTGTGTGTGTGTGTGTGTGTGTGTGTGTGTGTGTGTGTGTGTGTGTGTGTGTGTGTGTGTGTGTGTGTGTGTGTGTGTGTGTGTGTGTGTGTGTGTGTGTGTGTGTGTGTGTGTGTGTGTGTAGCTTGTAGTGGAAGACTTTTGGTGGTGGGTGTTTCATTGTTAAATGCCTGTCCAATGAAAAACCGTGTGTGAGTACTGTTATATCTGTGTCTGTTTTACAGTACCACCAGGGTTCCCAGAGAGGGTTCTCTTAACCGGGTGTTAAGGGGTTGAATCTGGCCGTGACAGCTGACCACTACGTACTTGATTTAGCCTTAGACAGGAGTCTTTAAAAAACAATAGGGGTTGTTCCTAAACTGCGCCAATTAGAAATTGGAGCCGTGGGCCAGACTGAAGGTCTCTGACTGTTCAGAGATACAGTATGTACACTAATGTTCAAAAGTTTGTGGTCACTTATAAATGTCCTTGTTTTGAAAGAAAAGCACAAAAAAATGTCCATTAAAATAACATAAAATTGATCAGAAATACAGTGTAGACATTGTTAATGTTGTAAACCTTGGATCATTGTTACTCTAAATTCCGCGACGCATATAAGGCCCTGCCCCGCCCTCCTTTCGGAAAAGCTGACCACGACTCCATTTTGTTGATCCCTGCCTACAGACAGAAACTAAAAAAAGAAGCTCCCACGCTGAGGTCTGTCCAACGCTGGTCCGACCAAGCTGACTCCACACTCCAAGACTGCTTCCATCACGTGGACTGGGACATGTTTCGTATTGCGTCAGATAACAACATTGACGAATACGCTGATTTGGTGTGCGAGTTCATTAGAACGTGCGTTGAAGATGTCGTTCCCATAGCAACGATTAAAACATTCCCTAACCAGAAACCGTGGATTGATGGCAGCATTCGCGTGAAACTGAAAGCGCGAACCACTGCTTTTAATCAGGGCAAGGTGACTGGTAACATGACCGAATACAAACAGTGCAGCTATTCCCTCCGCAAGGCTATCAAACAAGTTAAGCGTCAGTACAGAGACAAAGTAGAATCTCAATTCAACGGCTCAGACACAAGAGGTATGTGGCAGGGTCTACAGTCAATCACGGACTACAAGAAGAAATCCAGCCCAGTCACGGACCAGGATGTCTTGCTCCCAGGCAGACTAAATAACTTTTTTGCCCGCTTTGAGGACAATACAGTGCCACTGACACGGCCTGCAACGAAAACATGCGGACTCTCCTTCACTGCAGCCAAGGTGAGTAAGACATTTAAACGTGTTAACCCTCGCAAGGCTGCAAGCCCAGGCGGCACCCCAGCCGCACCCTCAGAGCATGCGCAGACCAGCTGGCCTGTGTGTTTACGGACATATTCAATCAATCCCTATACCAGTCTGTTGTTCCCACATGCTTCAAGAGGGCCACCATTGTTCCTGTTCCCAAGAAAGCTAAGGTAACTGAGCTAAACGACTACCGCCCCGTAGCACTCACTTCCATCATCATGAAGTGCTTTGAGAGACTAGTCAAGGACCATATCACCTCCACCCTACCTGACACCCTAGACCCACTCCAATTTGCTTACCGCCCAAATAGGTCCACAGACGATGCAATCTCAACCACACTGCAATAATAATAATAATAATATATGCCATTTAGCAGACGCTTTTATCCAAAGCGACTTACAGTCATGTGTGCATACATTCTACGTATGGGTGGTCCCGGGGATCGAACCCACTACCCTGGCGTTACAAGCGCCATGCTCTACCAACTGAGCTACAGAACCCACACTGCCCTAACCCATCTGGACAAGAGGAAAACCTATGTGAGAATGCTGTTCATCGACTACAGCTCGGCATTCAACACCATAGTACCCTCCAAGCTCGTCATCAAGCTCGAGACCCTGGGTCTCGACCCCGCCCTGTGCAACTGGGTACTGGACTTCCTGACGGGCCGCCCCCAGGTGGTGAGGGTAGGCAACAACATCTCCCCTCCGCTGATCCTCAACACTGGGGCCCCACAAGGGTGCGTTCTGAGCCCTCTCCTGTACTCCCTGTTCACCCACGACTGCGTGGCCACGCACGCCTCCAACTCAATCATCAAGTTTGCGGACGACACAACAGTGGTAGGCTTGATTACCAACAACGACGAGACGGCCTACAGGGAGGAGGTGAGGGCCCTCGGAGTGTGGTGTCAGGAAAATAACCTCACACTCAACGTCAACAAAACTAAGGAGATGATTGTGGACTTCAGGAAACAGCAGAGGGAACACCCCCCTATCCACACCGATGGAACAGTAGTGGAGAGGGTAGCAAGTTTTAAGTTCCTCGGCATACACATCACAGACCAACTGAATTGGTCCACTCACACAGACAGCATTGTGAAGAAGGCGCAGCAGTGCCTCTTCGACCTCAGGAGGCTGAAGAAATTTGGCTTGTCACCAAAAGCACTCACAAACTTCTACAGATGCACAATCGAGAGCATCCTGGCGGGCTGTATCACCGCCTGGTACGGAAACTGCTCCGCCCACAACCGTAAGGCTCTCCAGAAGGTAGTGAGATCTGCACAACGCATCACCGGGGGCAAACTACCTGCCCTCCAGGACACCTACACCACCCGATGTTACAGGAAGGCCATAAAGATCATCAAGGACAACAACCACCCGAGCCACTGCCTGTTCACCCCGCTATCATCCAGAAGGCGAGGTCAGTACAGGTGCATCAAAGCTGGGACCGAGAGACTGAAAAACAGCTTCTATCTCAAGGCCATCAGACTGTTAAACAGCCACCACTAATATTGAGTGGCTGCTGCCAACACACTGACTCAACTCCAGCCACTTTAATAATGGGAATTGATGGGAAATGATGTAAAATATATCACTAGCCACTTTAAACAATGCTACCTAATATAATGTTACATACCCTACATTATTCATCTCATATGCATACGTATATACTGTACTCTATATCATCTACTGCATCTTTATGTAATACATGTATCACTAGCCACTTTAACTATGCCACTTTGTTTACATACTCATCTCATATGTATATACTGTACTCGATACCATCTACTGTATCTTGCCTATGCTGCTCTGTACCATCACTCATTCATATATATTTATGTACATATTCTTTATCCCCTTACACTGTGTATAAGACAGTAGTTATGGAATTGTTAGTTAGATTACTTGTTGGTTATTACTGCATTGTTGGAACTAGAAGCACAAGCATTTCGCTACACTCGCATTAACATCTGCAAACCATATGTATGTGACAAATAAAATTTCATTTGATTTGAAATGACTATTGTAGCTGGAATCGGCAGATTTTTTATGGAATATCGACTTCGGCGTACAGAGGCCAATTATCAGCAACCATCACTCCTGTGTTCCAATGGCTGTGTTAGCTAATCCAAGTGGATCATTTTAAAAGATTGTTGTTATGATTAAAGAAGCAATAAAACTAGTTGAGTATCTGGAGCATCAGCATTTGTGGGTTCGATTACAGGCTCAACATCGCCAGAAACAAAGGCCTTCCTTCTGGAACTCGTCAGTCTATTCTTGTTCTGAGAAATGAAGGCTATTCCATACGAGAAATTGCCAAGAAACTGAAGATCTCATACAACCCTGTATACTACTCCCTTCACAGAACAGCGTGGCTCTAACCAGAATAGAAGGAAGAGTGGGAGGCCCCGGTGCACAACTGAGCAAGAAGACAAGTACATTAGAGTGTCTAGTTTGAGAAACAGACACCTCACAAGTCCTCAACTGGCAGCTTCATTAAATAGTACCCGCAAAACACCAGTCTCAACGTCAACAGTGAAGAGGCGACTCCGGGATGCTGGCCTTCGAAGCAGAGTTCCTCTGTCCAGTGTCTGTGTTCTTTTGCCCATCTTAATCATCACCAAAGCCCCCCCCAGACCATCACATTTCCTCCACCATGCTTGACAGATGGCGTCAAACGCTCCTCCAGCATCTTTCAAATTGTTCTGCGCCTCACGAATGTTCTTTGTGATCCGAACACCTCAAACTTAGATTAGTCTGTCCATAACACTCTGTCCAGAATCTTCTTCTGTCCAGTGTCTGTATTATTTTGCTCATCTTAATCTTTTATTTTTTTTGGCCAGTCTGAGATATGGCTTTTTCTTTGCAACTCTGCCTAGAAGGCGAGCATCCCGGAGTCTTTATGGCTTGGGGGTGAAAACTGTTGAGAAGCCTTTTGGTCCTAGACTTGGCCCTCCGGTACCGGTTGCCATGCGGTATTAGAGAGAACAGTCTATGACTGGGGTGGCTGGGGTCTTTGACAATTTTTAGGGCCTTCCTCTGACACCGCCTGGTATGCAGCTTAGCCCCAGTGATGTACTAGGCCGTACGCACTACCCTCTGTAGTGCCTTGCAGTTGGAGGCCGAGCAGTTGCCGTAACAGGCAGTGATGCAACCAGTCAGGATGCTCTCGATGTTGCAGCTGTAGAACTTTTTGAGGATCTGAGGACCCATGCCAAATCCCTTTAGTTTCCTGAGAGGGAATAGGCTTTGTCGTGCCCTCTTCATGACTGTCTTTGTGTGTTTGGATCATTCTAGTTTATTGTTGATGTGGACACCAAGGAACTTGAAACTCTCAACCTGCTCCACTACAGCCTCGTCGATGAGAATGGGGGCATGCTCGGTCCTCCTGTTCCTGTAGTCCACAGTCATCTCAGTCTTGGTTACGTTGAGGGATAGGTTGTTATTCTGGCACCACCCGGCCAGGTCTCTGACCTCCTCCCAAAAGGCTGTGTTGTTGTTTTTGGTGATCAGGCGTGTTAAGGGGTTGAATCTGGCCATGGTGACGACTGCAAACTTAATGATGATGTTGGAGTCGTGCCTGGCCACGCAGTCGTGGGTGAACAGGGAGTACAGGAGGGGACTGATCACACACCCCTGAGGGGCTCCAGTGTTGAGGATCAGTGTGGCATATGTGTTGCTACCTACCCTCACCACCTGGAGGGGCGGCCCATCAGGAAGTCCAGGATCCAGTTGTAGAGGGAGGTGTTTAGTCCCAGGATCCTTAGCTTAGTGATGAGCTTTGAGGGTACTATGGTGTTGAACGATGAGCTGTAGTCAATGAATAGCATTCTTACGCAGGTGTTCCTTTTGTCCAGGCGGGAAAGGGCATTGTGGAGTGCAATAGAGATGCCTTCATCTGTGGATCTGTTTGGGCGGTATGCAATTTGGAGTGGGTCTAAGGTTTCTAGGATAATGGTGTTGATGTGAGCCTGACCAACATTTCAAAGCACTTCATGGCTATGGATGTAAGTGCTATGGGTCTGTAGTGATTTAGGCAGGTTGCCTTAGTGTTCCTGGGCACAGGGACTATGATGGTCTGCTTGAAACATGTTGGTATTACAGACTCAATCAGGGACATGTTGAAAATGTCAGTGAAACACCTGTCAGTTGGTCAGCACATGCCCGGAGCACATGTCCTGGTAATCCGTCTGGCCTTGTGAATGTTGACCTACAGAGAGCATGATCACACAGTTGTCCAGAACGGCTGATGTTCTCATGCATGCCTCAGTGTTGCTTGCCTCGAAGCGAGCATAGAAGTGATTTAGCTCGTCTATTAGGCTCGTGCCACTGGGAAGCTCGCTGCTGTGTTTCCCTTTGTAGTCTGTAATAGTTTGCAAGCCCTGCCACATAAGATTGGCATCGCAGTCGGTGTAGTACGATTCAATCTTAGCCATGTATTGACTCTTTGATGCCTGTTTGATGGTTCGCCGGAGGGCATAGCAGGATTTATTATAAGCTTCCGTGTTAGAGTCCCGGCAGCTCTACCCTTTAGCTCAGTGCGAATGTTGCCTGTAATCCATGGCTTCTGGTTGGGGTATGCACGTACAGTAACTGTGGGGATGACGTCCTCAATGCACTGATTTATAAAGCCAATGACTGATGTGGTGTACTCCTCAATGCCATCGGAAGAATCCTGGAACATGTTCCAGTCTGTGCTAGCAAAACAGTCCTGTAGTTTAGCATCTGCTTCATCTGACCTCTTTTTTTATAGACCGAGTCACTGGTGCTTCCTGCATTAATTTTTTTCTTGTAAGCAGGAATCAGGAGGATAGAATTGTGGTCAGATTTACCAAATGGATGGCGAGGGAGAGCTTTGTACGCGTCTCTGTGTGTTGAGTACAGGTGATCTAGAATTTCTTTCCCTCTGGTTGCACATTTAACATGTTGATAGAAGTTAGGTAGAACTGATTTACATTTCCCTGCACTCTCTGGCCGCCTCTGGGTGAGCGGTTTCCTGTTTGCTTATTTCCTTATACACTTCACTGAGTGCGGTCTTAGTGCCAGCATCTGTCTGTGGTGGTTAACAAACAGCCACGAAAGTATAGATGAAAACTCTCTTGGCAAATAGTGTGGTCTGCAGTTTATCATAAGATAGGTGAGCAAAATCTAGAGACTTCCTTAGATTTCCTGCACCAGCTGTTGTTTACAAATGTGCACAGACCCCCCCCCTCCAGCGTATATCCCGCTCGCTGAATATCCATGTCGTCATACAGCCACGATTCTGTGAAACATAAGATGTTACAGTTTTTGATGTCCCGTTAGTAGGATATTCGTGATCGTACCTCGTCTAATTTATTGTCCAATGATTGCACGTTGACGAGTAATATTGACAGTAACGGCAGCTTTCCCACTCGTCTTCGGCGGATCCTTACGAGGCACCCCATTCTGTGTCCTCTGTACCTGCGTCTCTTCCTCTTGCCAATAACTGGGGTGTTTGGAGAATGTCCTGTGCGTCCTGCTTGTTGCAGAAAAACTCTTTGTCTAATCTGAGGTGAGTGATCGCTGTCCTGATATCCAGAAGCTCTTTGTCTAATCTGAGGTGAGTGATCGATGTCCTGGTATCCAGAAGCTCTTTGTCTAATCTGAGGTGAGTGATCACTGTCCTGATATCCAGAAGCTCTTTGTCTAATCTGAGGTGAGTGATCACTGTCCTGATATCCAGAAGCTCTTTGTCTAATCTGAGGTGAGTGATCACTGTCCTGATATCCAGAAGCTCTTTGTCTAATCTGAGGTGAGTGATCACTGTCCTGATATCCAGAAGCTCTTTGTCTAATCTGAGGTAGGGGTTAGTAGATATTCCATAACAAATCAGCCGTTTACAACTACAATAGTCATTTACAACATTAACAATGTCTACACTGTATTTCGGATCAATTTGATGTTATTTTAATGGATAAAAAAATTAGCTTTTCTTTCAAAAACAAGGACATTTATAAGTGACCCCAAACTTTTGAACGGTAGTGTATGTGTACAACTTAGTTATTGGTTTAATTCTGTTATATATTGTTGAGGTGAGCTACATTTAAATTGATTTATCTTGTTTTTCTGAAAAGAGCACAGAGCTGTTATTGTGCCTTAAAAGCAACACGTTTTCTATAGGCAGCATATTTTTTAATACATTTGTGTGATTTTTGAATATGCTCTTTGTTGGATATGGCAATATGAATATCCTTTGGGCGATAATAATATAATATAATATGCCATTTAGCAGACGCTTTTATCCAAAGCGACTTACAGTCATGTGTGCATACATTCTACGTATGGGTGGTCCCGGGAATCGAACCCACTACCCTGGCGTTACAAGCGCCATGCTCTACCAACTGAGCTACAGAAGGACCACGGCGCTATACTAACACAACTCAGGTAGCATTATATTTAAGCAATAAGGCCTGAGGAGGTGTGGTATATGGCCAATATGCCACGGATAAGGGCTGTTCTTTATGCACGACACAACTCAGAGTGCCTAGATTACAGCCCTAAACCGTGCTATATTCACCGTATTCCGCAAACCCCTTGCTGTTATAAACTGGTTACCTAAGTAATTAGAACTGTAAAAATATGTTTTTTTTTGTCATACCCATGGTAAACAGTCTGATATTCTATGGCTTTCAGCCTATCAGCATTCAGGGCTCGAACCACCTGGTTTATAATGTACATTAGACTGGGCTAGACAGAAATTGTAATAAAGGGAATTTTCCAAATGGAACAAATGGAAAATAAGACACTGGTTTTGCAATTGCACAGGTTAGTCAGTGTATAAGCACAATTTCCCAAAAGGAATGTTATTTCTTATTGAAAAACTTTTGCACTTTTGGAAAAGTATAGTGTTTTCTGAGATTAATCTCACTTACAATATCTGGTCAGCCTCATGTTCATTTATGCTTTGTATTCCTTGAGGATGATGGTACTGTCCTGATACTGTTTGAGGTGTAGCTAGAGAGATGGCCCTAGGCCCTTGAAGGCAATGAATCACACCTAACGTTTATTCATTTGAAACTCTGTCACACATTCCCTGTTGTTGTCTAGACCTAAAAATATGTTTGTGTCTTTGTCTGTCTGTCTCTATGTCCATCTGTCCGTCTGTCCGTCTGTCCGTCTGTCCGTCCGTCCGTCCGTCCGTCCGTCTGTCTGTCTGTCTGTCTGTCTGTCTGTCTGTCTGTCTGTCTGTCTGTCTGTCTGTCTGTCTGTCTGTCTGTGCATGTCTCTGCATGTTTGTCTCTATGTGCATGTCTCTGCATGTTTGTCTCTATGTCCAGCTCTCTGCCTGTCTGTCTCTATGTGCATGTCTCTGCATGTTTGTCTCTATGTCCAGCTCTCTGTCTGTCTGTCTG
This sequence comes from Oncorhynchus gorbuscha, assembly GCF_021184085.1. NCBI lineage: Eukaryota > Metazoa > Chordata > Actinopteri > Salmoniformes > Salmonidae > Oncorhynchus > Oncorhynchus gorbuscha. Next base: position 10,548,535 of record NC_060187.1, on the reverse strand, counting down.
TCTGTCTCTATGTGCATGTCTCTGCATATTTGTCTCTATGTCCAGCTCTCTGTCTGTCTCTATGTGCATGTCTCTGTCTGTCTGTCTCTATGTCCGTCTGTCTCTATGTCTCAGTCTGTCTCTGTCTGTCTCTATGTCTGTCTGTCATCCATCACATCTGTCTGGCTGTCTCTGTCTGTCTCTCTGTCCGTCTGTCTGTCTTTGTCCATCTCTCTGTCTGTTCTTTCATGTCTTCTTTAAACAAGTATGTCTCTATGTCCATCTCTCTGTCTGTCCGTCTTTATGTCCATCTCTCTGTCTGTTTTCAAATAAACATTTCCTGTCTTTTCACCCTCAATCTGTTGTTTGTCCTCCTTTCACTTCCTGTCTTCATTTATCCAACATCAAGTAGTTATGTCACTGGTCAGTACTGGGTGGGTTTACCAGTCATCCGGTGAGCTGTGTGGCATCCAAACATAGTTACCTAATCTCTCTTAACAGGATACACAGAGAGAAGTGACCTCTTGATAACCTCACACATACTGTACACACGCAAACCTTTCCATTCCGTGTGTGTATGAATGTGCACGACAATATGCCTGTGTGTGTGTGTGTGTGTGTGTGTGTGTGTGTGTGTGTGTGTGTGTGTGTGTGTGTGTGTGTGTGTGTGTGTGTGTGTGTGTGTGTGTGTGTGTGTGTGTGTGTGTGTGTGTGTGTGTGTGTGTGTGTGTGTGTGTGTGTGTGTGTGTGTGTGTGTGTGTGTGTGTGTGTGTGTGTGTAGCCGAGACCCAAGGAAGAGGAAAGGAAAGATAAAGTTGAGAGAAATAGTGAATCTTCTCTCAGTGGCTTTACTAATGTGTCTCTCTTCAGAGAGAATGAGAAAGAGAGAGAGAGCATGAGAGGGAGAATGAGAGAGAGAGAATAGAGGGTGTTGTAGAGGGTGAAGGTCTGATGAAGATGGGAGAAAGAAGAGAGAGACTAGTGTGTTAGCGTGTTTCTTCCCCTTTTATCATATTCTGTCCTGTCACCCGATCTGATTAACATCCATTGTTGAATTCTGATTGGGAACTTTTAAAAGTGGAACGTGTTTGAATTTGAACGTGTTACTAACTGTTCTGTGAATCCTATTTCAAAGTGGAGGTCTTCACGGATCTTTCCGAATCCTATTGCACGAGATCCGGGATCCCACATTATGTAGTTAACCCACGGATCCCCCGCTCGGATCCCCGCTCGGTGACCACGGATCCCCGGTCGCGGATCCCGCTCGGTGGCCACGGATCCCCTGTCGGATCCCTCTCGGTGGCCACGGATCCCCTGTCGGATCCCGCTCGGTGGCCACGGATCCCCGCTCGGATCCCGCTCGGTGGCCACGGATCCCCGGTCGGATCCCGCTCGGTGGCCACGGATTCCCGGTCGGATCCCGCTCGGTACCTACGGATCCCCGCTCGGTGACCACGGATCCCCGGTCGCGGGTCCCGCTAGGTGGCCACGGATCCCCTGTCGGATCCCTCTCGGTGGCCACGGATCCCCGGTCGGATCCCGCTCGGTGGCCACGGATCCCCGGTCGGATCCCGCTCGGTGGCCACGGATCCCCGGTCGGATCCCGCTCGGTGACCACGGATCCCCTGTCGGATCACGCTCGGTGGCCACGGATCCCCGGTCGGATCCCGCTCGGTGACTACGGATCCCCGGTCGGATCCCGCTCGGTGGCCACGGATCCCCGGTCACGGATCCCGCTCGGTGGCCACGGATCTGTGTAGAATTTTTTTTGAAATACCGGGATCCAAAATGATATTTGAAGAGTTTAGTTCCTAAACAGCAGATGCAAATTTGACACGTTTAGATATTCTCTTAAATGACTGTCATGGGTCCCCTTTCATCAAACCAAATGTGTCAATCATGTTGTGACAAAATGCTATATTCTCTTGATGAAAATAAGCCAGTGCACATCGGTAAGTCGCTCTGGATAAGAGCGTCTGCTAAATGACTTAAATGTAATGGAATGTAATGTAAGATCGGCTACTTGTTGTGGAAGAGGAGGAGGACACAGCAGAAAAGAGTGATCGCCCCTAGTCTATAAAGTCTACAGAATGTTAGGGTATAGCCAAACGTGAACGCCAGGTAGCCTAGTGGTTAGAGTGTTGGGATAGTAACTGAATGGTTGCTGGATAGAATCCCCGAGCTAACAAGGTAAAAACTATTATTCTGCCCCTGAGCAAGGCAGTTAACCCACTGTTCCCCGGACGCCGAAGACGTGGATGTCGATTTAAGGCAGCACCCTGCTCCTCTCTGGTTCAGAGGTGTTGGGTTGAATGAGGAAGACCCGTTTCAGTTGAAGGCATTCAGTTGTACAACTGACCTTTCCCTGCTATTCGCTGCTCTGAGTCTGGCACATGATGATCATCACATAAAAAGATCCTTCTTCGAAAATATTTGGTCAACAGAAATAAGGAAATCATTTCTGAAAACTTCATAAAATTCTCCATCTACCTATAGAGATGTCATTATGAAAATACTAAGCTGTAGACCACAAATCGTTTATTTTATATACAACCAAAAATGCACATAAAAGTTCACTGCTAGACAAGTCAAAACAATTTCGCTGGCTTAAACGAGCAATAAAATTGAATTATTTTGCTTTCGGTTCCATTTGGGTTGTATACAGACCAGAACCAATTTTGATCCGATTTTCTCTCAGCTCGAACAAGTTTTGGAAAACGGATCCAATTCGGCTTCATATTGAAATTCTGGGGCCCGAGGAGTGCTCTTATTTAAAAGCCTCCTCGCCCACCCAGAGAGACAATGAGGTTAATCCATTTCTTTTTCCATTAGATCCTAAGATACCAACTCAAAGACCGCTAGTGGTGGCACGCACACACACACACACACACACACACACACACACACACACACACACACACACACACACACACACACACACACACACACACACACACACACACACACACACACACACACACACACACACACACACACCAAATTCAACAACTTCAACATTCTCCTCAGATCTGGCATCTTCCACAATATTTGGAACCAAGGTCTAATTACCCCAATAATTACAGCGGAATCTGTGTCAACAGTCATTTCGTAAAAATCCTCTGCAATATCAGACAGCAGACTCCAACATTTCCTCAGTGAAAACAATGTCAAATGTTCTTACCAAAATACCATACGACAGACCACATTTTTTATACATTTGCAAAAATGTCTAACAACCTTTTTTCGGTTTGTCATCGTGGGTATTGTGATTTCATTATGGGGTATGGTGTGTAGATTCCTGGGGATTTTTTTTATGTAATCAATTTTAGAATAAGGCTGTAATGTAACAAAATGTGGAAAAAGTCAAGGGGTCTGAATACTTTCCTAAGGCACTGTACACACCCTGCACACACTAATTGACAAACGATAATAAGTGTGTGGTCAATAAATACACAGATTTCTTCCCTGGGGGTTGGGGGGAGGGAGGGGTGAGACAGGGATTCAGCTTGAGCACCACCCTCTTCAGAATTTATATAAATTATTTGGCAAGGGCACTAGAACAGTCTGCAAAACCCGACCTCAATAATCTAAATTAAAATGTCTTACTGTTTGCTGTTGATCTGGTTGTTCTGTCCCCAACCAAGGAGGACCTACAGCAGCACCTAGATATTCTGCACAGATTCTGTCCCCAACCAAGGAGGACCTACAGCAGCACCTAGATATTCTGCACAGATTCTGTCCCCAACCAAGGAGGACCTACAGCAGCACCTAGATATTCTGCACAGATTCTGTCCCCAACCAAGGAGGACCTACAGCAGCACCTAGATATTCTGCACAGATTCTGTCCCCAACCAAGGAGGACCTACAGCAGCACCTAGATATTCTGCACAGATTCTGTCCCCAACCAAGGAGGACCTACAGCAGCACCTAGATATTCTGCACAGATTCTGTCCCCAACCAAGGAGGACCTACAGCAGCACCTAGATATTCTGCACAGATTCTGTCCCCAACCAAGGAGGACCTACAGCAGCACCTAGATATTCTGCACAGATTCTGTCCCCAACCAAGGAGGACCTACAGCAGCACCTAGATATTCTGCACAGATTCTGTCCCCAACCAAGGAGGACCTACAGCAGCACCTAGATATTCTGCACAGATTCTGTCCCCAACCAAGGAGGACCTACAGCAGCACCTAGAACTTCTGCACATATTCTGTCCCCAACCAAGGAGGACCTACAGCAGCACCTAGAACTTCTGCACAGATTCTGTCAGACTTGGGCCCTGACAGAGAATCTCAGTAATTCAAAACAAACATAAATTCTATCTATTGGCCTAGGACATCAAATAATTATACCTACCTCGTCCTAAACATCAGCACCACAGGTAACTTCCACAAGGCTGAGACAAGACAAGAAGGGCCTTCTATGCCATCAAAAGGAACATTAAATTCGACATACCAATTAGGATCTGGCAAAAAATACTTGAATCAGTTATAGAACCCATTGCCCTCTATGGTTGTGAGGTCTGGGGTCCCTCCCCAACCAAGAGTTCACAAATTGGGACAAAAACCCGACCTCATGCAGAATTCACCAAAAATGTCATCAGAGTGCAATGCAAACCCCTAAATAATCCATGCAGAGCAGAATTAGGACTATATCCACAGGTTATCAACTTCCAGAAAAGAGAAGTGGTTCTGGGGCTCTGGTCACAAATACAAACAGACCCACAGAGCCCCAGGACAGCAACACAATTAGACCCAACCAAATTATGAGAAAACTAAAGGAGAACTACTTGACACATTGGAAAGAATCAACCAAAAAACAAAGCAAATTGTAATGCTACCTTTCCCTAAACAGAAAGGCGTGAGTGACCCAAAAGGAAGAAAAGCCTTGAATAAGGATAGACTCAGTGAGCACTGCCTTGCTATTGAAAGAGGCCGCCGCGGACAGACCTCGTTCTCATGAGAAGACAGGCTATGTGCTCACTGCCCACAAAACGAGGTGGAAACTGAGCTGCACTTCCTGTCCTCCTGCCAAATGTATGACCACATTAGAGACACATATTTCCCTCAGATTACACAAACATGCAAAGAATTTGAACACAAATGACATTTTGACAAACCTCCGTAACTGTTAAGAGAAATATGGAAGTGGGCCAATAGCAGCAGCAAAATGTGTGACTCGCTGCCAGAAGAAAAGGTCAACCAGTGGATGAGAAACACCAATGTAACCTACATTTATTTGTCATTCGTACATTTGACTATTGTCACAACACATAGCATTATGTAACATTTTAAATGTCATACTACATTTTTTAACCACTAATAATATAACATTAAAACATTGTTATTCTTTTGAAACTTTTTTTGTGTAATGTTTACTGTTAATATCTGAGGTTTTCTTTGTTTTGTTTAATTCGATTTGTTTGTTTTTGTTGTATTGTTTATTTTACGTGCTTTGGCACACACACACACACACACACACACACACACACACACACACACACACACACACACACACACACACACACACACACACACACACACACACACACACACACACACACACACACACTTGCTATAGAAACTGCTAAGAGTGTAGACTGGTTAGAGAGACCTGTCTGGCTGTGGAGTTCTTAGGGTACTCTGACACTCAACCCTTCCATTCTGACAGACAAACAACCAATAACCCTTTAAAAAGGGCATTCGTCTAGCTTTATTTCAGGGTTTCCTGGTGCTATGACTCTTTTCAGGAGTGTTTTTCTGTGACATCACAAGGGCATGTTGCTCACTCTTTTTCCTGTGTGAGGTGACAGTTGACTTGGTTTAACTGCTCAAATCTCCCAACAGCACCTCATCTTGGCTCCAATATGACACATGTAAGGTCATTCTGACAGCAGTGGCTTAGTAAGATGGAACATACAGAACTTCACTTAGTCAAAATCATCAGATATACAACATCCAATGTGCTGTGAATCACTATGTCAAAAACAGTGATGATTTTACTTCCTTAATCGGTCCTTGTTGTTTGAGCAGCCCTGGCAACAGTTGTATGTGATGTGTGTTTGGATTGTTGGCACGGTGTACGTGTTTCTCCGTGTCTGAGCTGAGTTGTGACACCACCCTGCGTTTGTGTGATTCTCCTCAGACGGAGCTCCATGTGGCTCGCACAGAGCAGCGGTGTGTTGGCATGACGATAATCCTGTTACCGGTGCTGGTGTTAGCCATGAGCGGCGCCAGATAGGGGGGGGGGGTGTTCACACATAAGAGACTCCAGTCTCCAGTGCAGCCTGGTCCTGTCCAGCCTCGTCCAATCCCTGATCCTCGTCTGATCCCAACTCTACTGCCTAGGGGACAGATCCACCATGACGCACGCACAGCGCTTGGAACCAGAGCGCCTTGTGTAACATATCCAGAAGAGAGACTGTGTGTGTGTGTGTGTGTGTGTGTGTGTGTGTGTGTGTGTGTGTGTGTGTGTGTGTGTGTGTGTGTGTGTGTGTGTGTGTGTGTGTGTGTGTGTGTGTGTGTGTGTGTGTGTGTGTGTGTGTGTGTGTGTGTGTGTGTGTGTGTGTGTGTGTGTGTGTGTGTGTAATGAAGAGAGAGATTAGACAGAGTTAGTGTTTTTCTTCCCTCTGGTCTGACCAGTTTGTTAATGATGCTGTCTATGTACTTTAGCACCTATTTATTGATGTTCATGTGTTTCCTGCTTCGCAGTTTGTAGTGTACTTATACTGACCCCTGTCTCCCCTCCTCTTCCTCCTACCTCTACCCCTGTCTCCCCTCCTCTTCCTCCTACCTCTACCCCTGTCTCCCCTCCTCTTCCTCCTACCTCTACCCCTGTCTCCCCTCCTCTTCCTCCCACCTCTACCCGTCTCCCCTCCTCTTCCTCCTACCTCTACCCCTGTCTCCCCTCCTCTTCCTCCTACCTCTACCCCTGTCTCCCCTCCTCTTCCTCCTACCTCTACCCCTGTCTCCCCTCCTCTTCCTCCTACCTCTACCCCTGTCTCCCCTCCTCTTCCTCCTACCTCTACCCCTGTCTCCCCTCCTCTTCCTCCTACCTCTACCCCTGTCTCCCCTCCTCTTCCTCCTACCTCTACCCCTGTCTCCCCTCCTCTTCCTCCTACCTCTACCCCTGTCTCCCCTCCTCTTCCTCCTACCTCTACCCCTGTCTCCCCTCCTCTTCCTCCTACCTCTACCCCTGTCTCCCTCCTCTTCCTCCTACCTCTACCCCTGTCTCCCCTCCCCTCTTCCTCCTACCTCTACCCCTGTCTCCCCTCCTCTTCCTCCTACCTCTACCCCTGTCTCCCCTCCTCTTCCTCCTACCTCTACCCCTGTCTCCCCTCCTCTTCCTCCTACCTCTACCCCTGTCTCCCCTCCTCTTCCTCCTACCTCTACCCCTGTCTCCCCTCCTCTTCCTCCTACCTCTACCCCTGTCTCCCCTCCTCTTCCTCCTACCTCTACCCCTGTCTCCCCTCCTCTTCCTCCTACCTCTACCCCTGTCTCCCCTCCTCTTCCTCCTACCTCTACCCCTGTCTCCCCTCCTCTTCCTCCTACCTCTACCCCTGTCTCCCCTCCTCTTCCTCCTACCTCTACCCCTGTCTCCCCTCCTCTTCCTCCTACCTCTACCCGTCTCCCCTCCTCTTCCTCCTACCTCTACCCCTGTCTCCCCTCCTCTTCCTCCTACCTCTACCCCTGTCTCCCCTCCTCTTCCTCCTACCTCTACCCCTGTCTCCCCTCCTCTTCCTCCTACCTCTACCCCTGTCTCCCCTCCTCTTCCTCCTACCTCTACCCCTGTCTCCCCTCCTCTTCCTCCTACCTCTACCCGTCTCCCCTCCTCTTCCTCCTACCTCTACCCCTGTCTCCCCTCCTCTTCCTCCTACCTCTACCCCTGTCTCCCCTCCTCTTCCTCCTACCTCTACCCCTGTCTTCCCTCCTCTTCCTCCTACCTCTACCCCTGTCTCCCCTCCTCTTCCTCCCACCTCTACCCCTGTCCTCCTCTTCCGCCCACCTCTAACCCTGTCCTCTTCCGCCCACCTCTAACCCTGTCCTCTTCCTCCCACCCCCATCTCCCCTCCTCCTCCTCCCACCTCTACCCCTGTCCTCCTCCTCCTCCCACCTCCACCCCTGTCCTCCTCCTCCTCCCACCTCCACCCCTGTCCTCCTCCTACCTCTACCCCTGCCCTCCTCCTCCTCCCACCTCCACCCCATCTCCCCTCCTCCTCTTCCTCCCACCTCCACCCCATCTCCCCTCCTGCTCTTCCTCCCACCTCCACCCCTGTCCTCCTCTTCCTCCTACCTCTACCCCTGTCCTCCTCCTCCTCCCACCTCCACCCCATCTCCTCTCCTCCTCTTCCTCCCACCTCCACCCCTGTCCTCCTCTTCCGCCCACCTCTAACCCTGTCCTCTTCCGCTCACCTCTAACCCTGTCCTCTTCCTCCCACCCCCATCTCCCCCTCCTCCTCCTCCCACCTCAACCCCTGTCCTCCTCCTCCTCCCACCTCCACCCCTGTCCTCCTCCTCCTCCTACCTCTACCCCTGTCCTCCTCCTCCTCCCACCTCCACCCCTGTCCTCCTCCTACCTCTACCCCTGTCCTCCTCCTCCTCCCACCTCCACCCCATCTCCCCTCCTCCTCTTCCTCCCACCTCCACCCCTGTCCTCCTCTTCCTCCTACCTCTACCCCTGTCCTCCTCCTCCTCCCACCTCCACCCCTGTCCTCCTCCTCCTCCCACCTCCACCCCTGTCCTCCTCCCCCTCCTACCTCTACCCCTGTCCTCCTCCTCCTCCCACCTCCACCCCTGTCCTCCTCCTACCTCTACCCCTGTCCTCCTCCTCCTCCCACCTCCACCCCATCTCCCCTCCTGCTCTTCCTCCCACCTCCACCCCTGTCCTCCTCTTCCTCCCACCTCCACCCCATCTCCTCTCCTCCTCTTCCTCCCACCTCCACCCCTGTCCTCCTCTTCCGCCCACCTCTAACCCTGTCCTCTTCCGCTCACCTCTAACCCTGTCCTCTTCCTCCCACCCCCATCTCCCCTCCTCCTCCTCCCACCTCAACCCCTGTCCTCCTCCTCCTCCCACCTCCACCCCTGTCCTCCTCCTCCTCCTACCTCTAACCCTGTCCTCCTCCTCCTCCCACCTCCACCCCTGTCCTCCTCCTACCTCTACCCCTGTCCTCCTCCCACCTCCACCCCATCTCCCCTCCTCCTCTACCTCCCACCTCCACCCCTGTCCTCCTCTTCCTCCTACCTCTACCCCTGTCCTCCTCCCACCTCCACCCCATCTCCCCTCCTCCTCTTCCTCCCACCTCCACCCCTGTCCTCCTCTTCCTCCTACCTCTACCCCTGTCCTCCTCCTCCTCCCACCTCCACCCCATCTCCCCTCCTCCTCTTCCTCCCACCTCCACCCCTGTCCTCTTCCGCCCACCTCCACCCCTGTCCTCCTCCTCCTCCTACCTCTAACCCTGTCCTCCTCCTCCTCCCACCTCCACCCCTGTCCTCCTCCTACCTCTACCCCTGTCCTCCTCCCACCTCCACCCCATCTCCCCTCCTCCTCTTCCTCCCACCTCCACCCCTGTCCTCCTCTTCCTCCTACCTCTACCCCTGTCCTCCTCCTCCTCCCACCTCCACCCCATCTCCTCCTCTTCCTCCCACCTCCCCCCCTGTCCTCTTCCGCCCACCTCTAACCCTGTCCTCTTCCGCCCACCTCTAACCCTGTCCTCTTCCTCCCACCTCTACCCCTGTCCTCCTCCTCCTCCCACCTCTAACCCTGTCCTCTTCCTCCTCCTCTTCCTCCCACCTCTAACCATGCCCCCATCTTCCTCCCACCTCTACCCCTGTCCTCATCTTCCTCCCACCTCTACCCCTGTCCTCCTCTTCCTCCCACCTCTACCCTTGTCTTCCTCTTCCTCTACCCTTGTCTTCCTCTTCCTCCCACCACTGTCATCCCCCTCTTCCTCCCACCACTGTCCTCCTCCTCTTCCTCCCACCTCCACCACTGTCCTCCTCTTCCTCCCACCTCCACCCCTGTCCTCCTCCTCCTCCCACCTCCCCCCTGTCCTCCTCCCCTCCTACCTCTACCCCTGTCCTCCTCCTCCTCCCACCTCCACCCCTGTCCTCCTCCTACCTCTACCCCTGTCCTCCTCCTCCTCCCACCTCCACCCCATCTCCCCTCCTGCTCTTCCTCCCACCTCCACCCCTGTCCTCCTCTTCCTCCCACCTCCACCCCATCTCCTCTCCTCCTCTTCCTCCCACCTCCACCCCTGTCCTCCTCTTCCGCCCACCTCTAACCCTGTCCTCTTCCGCTCACCTCTAACCCTGTCCTCTTCCTCCCACCCCCATCTCCCCTCCTCCTCCTCCCACCTCAACCCCTGTCCTCCTCCTCCTCCCACCTCCACCCCTGTCCTCCTCCTCCTCCTACCTCTAACCCTGTCCTCCTCCTCCTCCCACCTCCACCCCTGTCCTCCTCCTACCTCTACCCCTGTCCTCCTCCCACCTCCACCCCATCTCCCCTCCTCCTCTACCTCCCACCTCCACCCCTGTCCTCCTCTTCCTCCTACCTCTACCCTGTCCTCCTCCCACCTCCACCCCATCTCCCCTCCTCCTCTTCCTCCCACCTCCACCCCTGTCCTCCTCTTCCTCCTACCTCTACCCCTGTCCTCCTCCTCCTCCCACCTCCACCCCATCTCCCCTCCTCCTCTTCCTCCCACCTCCACCCCTGTCCTCTTCCGCCCACCTCCACCCCTGTCCTCCTCCTCCTCCTACCTCTAACCCTGTCCTCCTCCTCCTCCCACCTCCACCCCTGTCCTCCTCCTACCTCTACCCCTGTCCTCCTCCCACCTCCACCCCATCTCCCCTCCTCCTCTTCCTCCCACCTCCACCCCTGTCCTCCTCTTCCTCCTACCTCTACCCCTGTCCTCCTCCTCCTCCCACCTCCACCCCATCTCCCCTCCTCTTCCTCCCACCTCCACCCCTGTCCTCTTCCGCCCACCTCTAACCCTGTCCTCTTCCGCCCACCTCTAACCCTGTCCTCTTCCGCCCACCTCTACCCCTGTCCTCCTCCTCCTCCCACCTCTAACCCTGTCCTCTTCCTCCTCCTCTTCCTCCCACCTCTAACCATGCCCCCATCTTCCTCCCACCTCTACCCCTGTCCTCATCTTCCTCCCACCTCTACCCCTGTCCTCCTCTTCCTCCCACCTCTACCCTTGTCTTCCTCTTCCTCTACCCTTGTCTTCCTCTTCCTCCCACCACTGTCATCCCCCTCTTCCTCCCACCACTGTCCTCCTCCTCTTCCTCCCACCTCCACCACTGTCCTCCTCTTCCTCCCACCTCCACCCCTGTCCTCTTCCTCCCACCTCCACCCCTGTCCTCCTCCACTTCCTCCCACCTCCACCCCTGTCCTCCTCTTCCTCCCACCTCCACTAATGTCCTCCCCCTCCTCCTCTTCCTCCCACCTCCACTAATGTCCTCCCCTCCTCCTCTTCCTCCCACCTCCACCCCTGTCCTCCCCCATTCTCCCCTTCTGCCCTCCTCCTCTTCCTCACCCCTTCTCCCCCTCCAGTTGACCTCTGAAGGGCTGACCACTGACCTATTGCTGTCGGTCAGTCTGGTGTCAGTGGTGCTGCTACTGGCCCTGGTCAGTACCTCTGTGGGTCTGGTGGTGGCTCTGAACCGTAGGGCCACCCATGGCACCTACAGCCCCAGCCGACAGGAGAAGGAGGGATCCCGCGTAGAAATGTGGAACATATCCCAGCCGCCGCCCGTGGAGAGACTCATATAAAACATGGCCCAGTTTCAATCCCACCACTCACCACTGTCCCAACACTGTTCCATGGAGACATAACTCACTGGCCTGGGCCCAGTTCCAAACCCACCACTGACCCAACACAGGCTGAATCTCAAACCGAACACTTGGCCCTTGAGCCCTTTATCAAGTGATCCAGCCACACTGACTGTCCTGGGCCCAGTTCCAAACCCACCACTGACCCAACACAGGCTGAATCTCAAACCGAACACTTGGCCCTTGAGCCCTTTATCAAGTGATCCAGCCACACTGACTGTCCTGGGCCCAGTTCCAAACCCACTACTCAACACGATGGAGAGACTCATAGAGACTTTATCCCAATATCATCGCTGGGGTATTATAATACTATATGCCATTTAGCAGACACTTTTATCCACGTTTTACATATGTGTGGTCCCGGGAACCGAACCCACTATCCTGGTGTTGCAAGCACCATGATCTACCAACTGAGATATAGAGTTCCTTCCTGACCTGATCTTAAAGCCTGGTCTCATAGACTAGATGTAACATAGTAAAGGTAAATCCAGAATACTGAAATTAGTATGATGTGTTACGTTTTGTATGGTTACATAAGGCAAAAAGGAAAGTACAGTGGTTGGTCTGGGTGGATGTATAACGCCAATGTCTAGCAACTCTAATGTTTTGTGTTTGAATCATGGCGGGCAGATTTAGAAATGTAGCCACTACTTACTACTTTTTAGCTACTTTGCAACTACTTAAGCATATTAGCTTCCCCCTTAACCCATTGACCTAACTCCTAACCTTATCCTCTAGCCTAACTAACCTCGCTACTGTTAGCATTAGCCACATAGCTAACGTTAGCCACAACTAATTGGAATTCGTAACATATCATATGTTTTCAAAATCGTAACATATTGTACGAAATGTATGATGGACATCCATAAATGAATACATACCATACGAAACGTAACAATCGTACTAGTTGGGAGTATTCGGGATTTATTATGTTACGTTTATCCCTGAGTCCAAGATGGATCTTATCGAGGAACACTTGGGATTTCTACTGTTTTTGCCTCAGCCGCAAATACAAATACCTCACCTTTCATTTGGTCCTCAAAACACTTGAATGTTGTAGTGAAATGGGAGCTCCAGAGGACCGCTCTGCACTAGATGAGGATATGCATAGATGGACAGAGAAGGCTTCCAGTCTTGCCACTAGATATAGAAGTATTCTGCTTTACTTAAGCATATAAGAACACAGTGGTCTGAAAAGAGCCCAATTGCCATACTTGAGTAAAAGTAAAGATGGCTTCATAGAAAACGACTCAGGTGAAAGTCACCCAGTAAAATACTACTTGAGTAGAAGTCTAAAAGTTTTATGTTTAAATATACTTAAGTATCAAAAGTAAATGGAATTGCTAAAATATACTTAAGTATCAAAAGTAATAGTATAAATAATTTCAAATTGCTTATATTAATCGAACCAGATGGCACCATTCTTGTTTTTTAAATTGATGGATAGCCAGGGGCACATTCCAACACTCAGACATCATTTACCTATAGCCAGGGGCACATTCCAACACTCAGACATCATTTACCTATAGCCAGGGGCACATTCCAACACTCAGACATCATTTACCTATAGCCAGGGGCACATTCCAACACTCAGACATCATTTACCTATAGCCAGGGGCACATTCCAACACTCAGACATCATTTACCTATAGCCAGGGGCACATTCCAACACTCAGACATCATTTACCTATAGCCAGGGGCACCACTCCAACACTCAGACATCATTTACCTATAGCCAGGGGCACATTCCAACACTCAGACATCATTTACCTATAGCCAGGGGCACATTCCAACACTCAGACATCATTTACAAAGGATGCATGTCTGTTTAGTGAGTCCACCCGATCAGAGGCAGTAGGGATGACCAGGGATGTTCTCTGTTTAGTGAGTCCTCCAGATCAGAGGCAGTAGGGACGACCAGGCATGTTCTCTGTTTAGTGAGTCCTCCAGATCAGAAGCAGTAGGGATGACCAGGGATGTTCTCTGTTTAGTGAGTCCTCCAGATCAGAGGCAGTAGGGATGACCAGGCATGTTCTCTGTTTAGTGAGTCCTCCAGATCAGAGGCAGTAGGGACGACCAGGCATGTTCTCTGTTTAGTGAGTCCTCCAGATCAGAGGCAGTAGGGATGACCAGGTATGTTCTCTGTTTAGTGAGTCCTCCAGATCAGAGGCAGTAGGGATGACCAGGCATGTTCTCTGTTTAGTGAGTCCTCCAGATCAGAGGCAGTAGGGACGACCAGGCATGTTCTCTGTTTAGTGAGTCCACCAGATCAGAGGCAGTAGGGATGACCAGGCATGTTCTCTGTTTAGTGAGTCCACCAGATCAGAGGCAGTAGGGATGACCAGGGATGTTCTCTGTTTAGTGAGTCCTCCAGATCAGAGGCAGTAGGGATGACCAGGGATGTTCTCTGTTTAGTGAGTCCACCAGATCAGAGGCAGTAGGGATGACCAGGGATGTTCTCTGTTTAGTGAGTCCTCCAGATCAGAGGCAGTAGGGATGACCAGGTATGTTCTCTGTTTAGTGAGTCCTCCAGATCAGAGGCAGTAGGGATGACCAGGGATGTTCTCTGTTTAGTGAGTCCTCCAGATCAGAGGCAGTAGGGATGACCAGGCATGTTCTCTGTTTAGTGAGTCCTCCAGATCAGAGGCAGTAGGGATGACCAGGGATGTTCTCTGTTTAGTGAGTCCTCCAGATCAGAGGCAGTAGGGATAACCAGAGATGTTCTCTGTTTAGTGAGTCCTCCAGATCAGAGGCAGTAGGGATGACCAAGGATGTTCTCTGTTTAGTGAGTCCTCCAGATCAGAGGCAGTAGGGATAACCAGGGATGTTCTCTGTTTAGTGAGTCCTCCAGATCAGAGGCAGTAGGGATGACCAGGGATGTTGTCTGTTTAGTGAGTCCTCCAGATCAGAGGCTGTAGGGATGACCAGGGATGTTGTCTGTTTAGTCAGTCCACCAGATCAGAGGCAGTAGGGATAACCAGGGATGTTCTCTTGATAAGTGTGCGAATTTGACCATTTTCCTGTCCTGCTAAGCTATCTAGCTCAGTACTTTTGGGTTTCAGGGAGTAAAAAGTACATCATTTTCTTTAGGAATGTAGTGAAGTAAAAGTATAAGTTGTCAAAAATAAAGTACAGATACTCCCAAAACAAACTATTGAAGTAGTACTTTAAAGTATTTTTTATTTAAGTAGTATACACCACTGAAAACACACAAAAGCAATCAAAGGCTGCGATTGAATCCGAGCTTGCGTTGTCCGCTATGCACCTTTTAAAGACAATGTTGGCCCGTTCGTGGTGCATTCTTGGTAGACGCTGCATATGTCTGCTCAATCGGAAACGACCATTACATGGCGCATAGCCGACAAAGCGCAATCGGAATGAATCCTGGACAAAGTTTCAAAAGATGTTGTTTGTATATATTGTCACATTACTTTTTGTATCTATACAGCTTTCCATTATGTTCCGTTGATTGTGTATATACTGTATGAAGACAGATCCAGTTGTGTATATGAACTTGTGATGATTTGTGTGGTAATTTATTCTTCTGTCCATTTGGGAACCTGGTGACTAGCTGAAGAAGTCGGTGAAGCTCGGGGGGGGGGGGGGGGGGGTAGCAGTGTGTATATTATCTCTGTTATGGAAAAGACTCTGGCGAGTCAGACAGCCGGTGAACCATTTGTTCGTCACGTGTCCAGCGAGGCGAAGCCTTCATCCTTCGTGTTTTTAGCCCACAGCCTCAAAAGTACCTCCAAGTTACCAGAACATCATCAGTAATGTGAAAATGTAGAGTTTGGTTTTTAAGGTCCTCAACATTACTCATTTTTTGTTGAAAACCAATTTGTGATCAATTTGTACTTCTGCAGTCAACTGTATTGTATATCATATGTTCATATTGCTGTATGTCCAAAGGTCTGTGTTACAACAAAACAAACGTCCCATTGTCAATTATGTCTAATAAAGTGTAATCAGATGTCCTGTAGATGTATCCTAATGTAGCCTAGAGTCTAATGAGTGTATTAGGGAGGCGGGACTACGGTTGGTTTTGAATGTGACTGCATTCCAACCGGTTGGGTATCTCCTATATGGCAATAAAGACCCCATTAGATCTTTATGTAACTCACTCTCTTATAATAATGACACTCATTTCACTGGTAGGTTTCAATTCAATAAATCTTTGTCCATGAAATGTGTTTCATTGCGCTATTCATTATAAGGCATACTGAGAATGCAGTACCATTTCTAGCCACAGGATGGCAGAGTGTCTCCATGTTGAAACTATCCCATTGACATTGTCAGATGTTTTGGGCAACTGTTGAGGCACCACTGAAGAGAAGTGAGGCAGATGCCTATTCACTGCACCACTGCTGCTGGTGGTGTACCACCATGTCACCTGCTATCACAGGCCAGATATAGGCACGCCTACAGTCAGTGGGATGCTGCCTCATCGTCACCGTTGGTCAAATAGCTACTCGGTCTTCTAGTGTACGTGTGTCCGTCTTAGCTGCTGTGTTTTGGGCTCTCTGGCAGTGTGTGTGTGGTGTTTGTGTTTATCTGATAGACTCCTAATGAGGACAGCCCAGAGCAAAGAACCTTGCCCTGCAGCCGGACACACACACACTCCCTGTGTGTTGTCATATCAACACACATATTGCATGTCATGGCTTTGTCTAGCAGGATGTACCACACCACACAATACCTCACATCACAACACCACACCACACAGTACCACACAATACCTCACAATAACACACCACACAATACCTTACAATACCACACTACACAATACAACACCTCACAATACCACACCATACATCAACACACAAAACCACACCTCACAATACCACACCGCACAATACCTCACAATACCACACCTCACAATACAACACCTCACAATACCACACCGCACAATACCTCACAATACCACACCTCACAATACAACACCTCACAATACCACACCTCACAATACAACACTACACAATACAACACCACACAATACAACACCACACAATACCACACCATACAATACAGCACAATACAATACCACATCACACCTCACAATACAATACCACACCTCACAATACAATACCACACCTCACAATACATCACCACACCTCACAATACCACATCACACCTCACAATACAATACCACACCTCACAATACATCACCACACCTCACAATACAATACCACACCTCACAATACAACACTGCACAATACAACACCACACCACACAATACCAAACCACACAATACCACACAATACCACACCTCACAATACAGCACAATACATCACCACACCTCACAATACCACATCACACCTCACAATACAATACAATACCACACCATACATCACCACACCTCACAATACAGCACAATACAATACCACACCTCACAATACCACATCACACCTCACAATACAATACAATACCACACCATACATCACCACACCTCACAATACAATACCACACCTCACAATACATCACCACACCTCACAATACAATACCACACCTCAAAATACAATACCACACCTCACAATACAATACCACACCTCACAATACAATACCACACCTCACAATACAATACCACACCTCACAATACAATACCACACCTCACAATACAACACCTCACAATACCACACCTCACAATACAATACCACATCACACCTCACAATACAATACCACACCTCACAATACAATACCACACCTCACAATACAATACCACACCTCACAATACAATACCACACCTCTCAATATAATACCACACCTCACAATACAACACTACAACACCACACCACACAATACCAAACCACACAATACCACACCTCACAATACAATACCACACCTCACAATACAATACCACACCTCACAATACAACACTACACAATACAACACCACACCACACAATACCAAAAACATCACCACACCTCACAATACAGCACAATACAGCACAATACAATACCACATCACACCTTACAATACAATACCACACCTCACAATACAATACCACACCTCACAATACAATACCACACCTCTCAATATAATACCACACCACACAATACCACACCTCACAATACAATACCTCACAATACCACACCTCACAATACAACACCTCACAATACAACACCTCACAATACCACACCTCACAATACAACACTACAACACCACACCACACAATACCAAACCACACAATACCACACCTCACAATACAATACCACACCTCACAATACAATACCACACCTCTCAATATAATACCACACCACACAATACAATACCTCACAATACAATACCTCACAATACCACACCTCACAATAACACCTCACAATACCACACCACACAATGCAGTACCACACCTCACAATACAGTACCACACCTCACAATACAGTACCACACCACACAATACCTCACAATACCACACCTCACAATAGAATACCACACCACACAATAAAATACCACACCTCACAATACAATACCACACCACACAATACCACACCTCACAATACAATACCACACCTCTCAATACCATACCACACCACACAATACAACACTTCACACTACAATACCACATCACACCTCACAATACAATACCACACCTCTCAATAACACACCTCACAATACAATACCACACCTCACAACACCACACCTCACAATACAATACCACACCTCTCAATACAGTACCACACCTCACAATACAGTACCACACCTCACAATACAATACCACACCTCACAATACAACACAATACAATACCACACCTCAAAATACAGTACCAAACCTCACAATACAATACCACATCCCACAATACAATACCACATCCCACAATACAATACCACACCACCTCACCTCACAATACAATACCACACCATACCTCACATATATCACAATATCACACCTCACAATACAGTACCACACCACACAATTCCTCAGATACACCTCTTAAACCTGGAGAAATGCGGCCTAGGATACAGAGATAGGAATGACACTCGTAGAGACACACACAGTTGGGTTATTATAGATTGGAATGACGGTGAGATGACATAGCTGGAGAGCTGAAGATGGGAACCATGAGCAGCGTGTCGTATCCCTCTGTCTCCCTCCGTCCCTCCCTCCATCTCCGACCCACCCTCCCCTCTCCCTCTCTCTCCCTCCGTCTCCGACCCTCTCTCCCTCCATCACTCTCCGTCTCCCTCCGTCTTTCTTCACCTCTCTTCTCTGTAGGGGCTGAGTAAAAGCGTAGCCAATTAAAATAGCAGGTTGATGGATACGCTGAAGAAAGACATAACTCCATAACACCCTCTCTCTCCACAGTGACAGAACTGGTCCTAGACACTCTCTCTCCCCACAGTGACAGAACTGGTCCTAGACACTCTCTCTCTCCAGTGACAGAACTGGTCCTAGAAACTCTCTCTCTCCACAGTGACAGAACTGGTCCTAGACACTCTCTCTCCCCACAGTGACAGAACTGGTCCTAGACACTCTCTCTCTCCACAGTGACAGAACTGGTCCTAGACACTCTCTCTCCCCACAGTGACAGAACTGGTCCTAGACACTCTCTCTCTCCACAGTGACAGAACTGGTCCTAGACACTCTCTCTCCCCACAGTGACAGAACTGGTCCTAGACACTCTCTCTCCCCACAGTGACAGAACTGGTCCTAGAAACTCTCTCTCTCCACAGTGACAGAACTGGTCATAGACACTCTCTCTCTCCACAGTGACAGAACTGGTCCTAGATACTCTCTCTCCCCACAGTGACAGAACTGGTCCTAGACACTCTCTCTCCCCATATTGACAGAACTGGTCCTAGACACTCTCTCTCTCCACAGTGACAGAACTGGTCCTAGACACTCTCTCTCCCCACAGTGACAGAACTGGTCCTAGACACTCTCTCTCCCCACAGTGACAGAACTGGTCCTAGACACACTCTCTCTCCACAGTGACAGAACTGGTCCTAGACACTCTCTCTCCCCACAGTGACAGAGCTGGTCCTAGATACTCTCTCTCCCCACAGTGACAGAACTGGTCCATGACACTCTCCCCACAGTGACAGAACTGGTCCTAGATACTCTCTCTCTCCACAGTGACAGAACTGGTCCTAGATACTCTCTCTCCCCACAGTGACAGAACTGGTCCTAGATACTCTCTCTCTCCACAGTGACAGAACTGGTCCTAGATACTCTCTCTCCCCACAGTGACAGAGCTGGTCCTAGATACTCTCTCTCCCCACAGTGACAGAGCTGGTCCTAGATACTCTCTCTCTCCACAGTGACAGAACTGGTCCTAGATACTCTCTCTTTCCACAGTGACAGAGCTGGTCCTAGATACTCTCTCTCTCCACAGTGACAGAACTGGTCCTAGATACTCTCTCTCTCCACAGTGACAGAACTGGTCCTAGATACTCTCTCTCTCCACAGTGACAGAGCTGGTCCTAGATACTCTCTCTCTCCACAGTGACAGAACTGGTCCTAGATACTCTCTCTCTCCACAGTGACAGAACTGGTCCATGATACTCTCTCTCTCCGCAGTGACAGAACTGGTCCTAGACACTCTCTCTCCCCATATTGACAAACTGTTACAGTATCAAAAATGTATAACAAGTGTAGATGAATACTAGGGCTGTCACAGTTAACCAGTTAACTCATGCTAACCTTCTGTCATTTTAGTGCCCACGTTTTTGTGTTTTTGTGTTTTTGTGTGTGTGTGTTTTTGTGTGTGTTTTTGTGTGTGTGTGTGTTTGTGTGTGTGTGTGTGTGTGTGTGTGTGTGTGTGTGTGTGTGTGTGTGTGTGTGTGTGTGTGTGTGTGTGTGTGTGTGTGTGTGTTTTATTCCTGACGCAGTGTGAGAAATACATACATTGTTTTATGTGTACATACAGAGACGCTCAGCCATGTGTCTCTCTTCCTCCGCAGTTCTATCATTCTACCCTTCTCTTCCTGTCCTCTCTTTGTGACCCGACAGCAGGTCTGGTAGAGAGAAACCTCCCTGGAGATACTGCCTTCCACTGGCAGGTCTGGTCCAACACAAACACACACACACACGGATGGACGGATACCCACGCACACGCACACACACACACACACACACACACACACACACACACACACACACACACACACACACACACACACACACACACACTGGATGGACGGATACCCACGGACACGCACACACACACACACACACACACACACACACACACACACACTGGATGGACGGATACCCACGGACACGCACACACATGCACACACATTCTCCCTCCCTTCCTGTCGACACAGGGAGCTGCCAGTCATTCCAACAAGCAGCAGTTCTTCTCTCCTGTGGTGATACATTCTGTACCCCTCATTTACTGCTACATGGACCACAACAACAATACACTGCTACACAACTGACCATACTGAGGTTGGAAAAAGGCATCGGATGACTTATATGAGTTCACATATTAGTTGGGCCTGGATTCCATCCTTACTGCGGAAATGTGATTATAGTGCGACAGAAATTTAAAGGCAATGTTCTCGCGTTTTGCATTAACAGTAAACACTAAATTGGAATTTACCTTTAAATTCAATTTAACATAAAATGGTTGAATTAACGTTGCTTCAATACAATTTGTCAACATTCTATGACGTGGAATCTATTGTATTATCTATTATCTATTGTATTATCTATTATCTATTGAAATATCTATTATCTATTGTATTATCTATTATCTATTGAAATATCTATTATATATTGTATTATCTATTATCTATTGTATTATCTATTATCTATTGTAATATATATTATCTATTGTAATATCTAATCTATTGTATTATCTATTATATTATCTATGATCTATTGTATTATCTATTATCTATTGTATTATCTATTATCTATTGTATTATCTATTATCTATTGTAATATATATTATCTATTGTATTATCTATTATCTATTGTAATATATATTATCGATTGTAATATATATTATCTATTGTATTATCTATTATCTATTGTAATATCTATTATCTATTGTATTATCTATTATCTATTGTAATATCTATTATCTATTGTATTATCTATTATCTATTGTATTATCTATTATCTATTTTATTATATATTATCTATTGTATTATCTATTATATATTGTAATATCTAGTATCTATTGTATTATCTATTGTATTATCTATTATCTATTGTATTATCTATTGTAATATATATTATCTATTGTATTATCTATTATCTATTGTATTATCTATTATCTATTGTATTATCTATTATATATTGTATTATCTAGTATCTATTGTATTATCTATTATCTATTGTATTATCTATTATCTATTGTAATATCTATTATCTATTGTATTATCTATTATCTATTTTATTATATATTATCTATTGTATTATCTATTATATATTGTAATATCTAGTATCTATTGTATTATCTATTGTATTATCTATTATATATTGTATTATCTAGTATCTATTGTATTATCTATTATCTATTTTATTATCTATTATCTATTGTAATATCTATTATCTATTGTATTATCTATTATCTATTTTATTATATATTATCTATTGTATTATCTATTATATATTGTAATATCTAGTATCTATTGTATTATCTATTGTATTATCTATTATCTATTGTATTATCTATTATCTATTGTAATATATATTATCTATTGTATTATCTATTATCTATTTTATTATCTATTATCTATTGTATTATCTATTATATATTGTATTATCTAGTATCTATTGTATTATCTATTGTATTATCTATTATCTATTGTATTATCTATTATCTATTGTATTATCTATTATCTATTGTATTTTTTTTTAATCTATTGTATTTGAAAACAGTAATCAAAAAGTAAACGGTTGTTTTGAGGGTGAAATTTCAACCACAGGATTATATCATTGTAACCAATGTTCAACATAGACAAACCTTGTGCATAATATATTGAATTTGTACCTTTGAAACAACATCAGATCTTCAACATTATGTCCACGATCAGAAAACATTTTTTTTTAGGCTGGGCAGCACCTACTGGAGAATTGATCTATCTACACCGATTACTTTAGTCTCCCATCCAGGGTTTTAACGCTGCCCAGTTTAGCTTTGATATGTGTCACTGCCTACTACCAATGTCCTGTCGTGAGAAGGATTATTGAGAGATATCTTAATAACTAAATATATTCACTGTCGCTAACAAAGACATTCCAAAGGGAAGGTTTTAACAGAGCAAAGTAAATGTAACCATACTTTATAAGTCATATATCATCAATTATACTATTTAGGACTATATAGCATTTGCGAAGTCATCAACAGCTATTGTTTAAATTCAACCCAGGATTCAGTTCTAGGATTTCAAGCTTTGGTCTATTTAAAATGTAATCTTCAAGTTATTCATTACTACATTGGATTCACGTCTCCATCTCAGAGACGTATTTACATTGTGATTTGATTTATATTCTTTAACTCATATTTTTGGTTGAGATGGAAACCTGAATCGGACTCATCGATTATTAATTTGTAGAGAAACTGGAATTAAAGCCAGACGATACAGAAGATACATCTCCTTTAAATGTTGATAATGGTTGCAATGACAACCAAACACAATTCATATATCCAGTTTGTCTAATTCATTTGTTGGATTCATGTCTCCATCTCAACCAAATAAAATCTAAGTTAAAGAATAAGACTAAATCAAATGAAAGGTAAATGAAGTGCATTTAAAGCTAGATTAGATTCGATTTCTTTAACTTAGATTTTATATATAAACATACATATATAAATTGTAAACTTGTATACAAACTGGAATTGGTTGACAACCAGACACAATTCAGTCACTTTTGCAATACAGTAAATATAATTTGTTAATTTGTGGACAAGTTAATAGACTATGTTGTATCTACATCTCTAACTAACCCAACAGTAAAATAATAGTAGTAAGCCAGTGGCTCAGATAAAACTGTCCTGCGTTGTCAACCAAACACAATTCAATGTTACTTTTCTAATACACTAAATAGCCTAAAGTTAAGGCTATTTACCACCTAAATGTAACTGTATTTATTCAACCTAAAAATGAGTACCATATCCGTTGCCTCGCTTCTTTCATAACATCTCTACTGTATATAGCCTCTCTACTGTATATAACATCTCTACTGTATATAGCCTCTCTACTGTATATAGCCTCTCTACTGTATATAACCTCTCTACTGTATATAGCCTCTCTACTGTATATAGCCTCTCTACTGTATATAGCCTCTCTACTGTATATAACCTCTCTACTGTATATAGCCTCTCTACTGTATATAGCCTCTCTACTGTATATAACATCTCTACTGTATATAGCCTCTCTACTGTATATAGCCTCTCTACTGTATATAGCTTCTCTACTGTATATAGCCTCTCTACTGTATATAGCCTCTCTACTGTATATAACATCTCTACTGTATATAACCTCTCTACTGTATATAACCTCTCTACTGTATATAGCCTCTCTACTGTATATAGCCTCTACTGTATATAGCCTCTCTACTGTATATAGCCTCTCTACTGTATATAACATCTCTACTGTATATAACATCTCTACTGTATATAGCCTCTACTGTATATAGCCTCTCTACTGTATATAGCCTCTCTACTGTATATAACCTCTCTACTGTATATAGCCTCTCTACTGTATATAGCCTCTCTACTGTATATAGCCTCTCTACTGTATATAACATCTCTACTGTATATAGCCTCTCTACTGTATATAGCCTCTCTACTGTATATAACCTCTCTACTGTATATAGCCTCTCTACTGTATATAACATCTCTACTGTATATAACATCTCTACTGTATATAACATCTCTACTGTATATAACCTCTCTACTGTATATAACCTCTACTGTATATAGCCTCTCTACTGTATATAACATCTCTACTGTATATAGCCTCTCTACTGTATATAGCCTCTCTACAGTATATAGCCTCTCTACTGTATATAACACCTCTACTGTATATAACCTCTCTACTGTATATAACCTCTCTACTGTATATAGCCTCTCTACTGTATATAACATCTCTACTGTATATATCCTCTCTACTGTATATAGCCTCTCTACTGTATATATCCTTTTCTACTGTATATAACATCTCTACTGTATATAACATCTCTACTGTATATATCCTCTCTACTGTATATAACATCTCTACTGTATATAACATCTCTACTGTATATAGCCTCTCTACTGTATATAGCCTCTCTACTGTATATATCCTCTCTACTGTATATAACATCTCTACTGTATATAACATCTGTACTGTATATAACATCTCTACTGTATATAACCTCTCTACTGTATATAACCTCTCTACTGTATATAGCCTCTCTACTGTATATAACATCTCTACTGTATATATCCTCTCTACTGTATATAGCCTCTCTACTGTATATATCCTCTCTACTGTATATAACATCTCTACTGTATATAACATCTCTACTGTATATATCCTCTCTACTGTATATAACATCTCTACTGTATATAACATCTCTACTGTATATAGCCTCTCTACTGTATATAGCCTCTCTACTGTATATATCCTCTCTACTGTATATAACATCTCTACTGTATATAACATCTGTACTGTATATAACATCTCTACTGTATATAACCTCTCTACTGTATATAACCTCTCTACTGTATATAGCCTCTCTACTGTATATAACATCTCTACTGTATATAACATCTCTACTGTATATAACATCTCTACTGTATATAACCTCTCTACTGTATATAGCCTCTCTACTGTATATAACCTCTCTACTGTATATAGCCTCTACAGTATATAGCCTCTCTACAGTATATAGCCTCTCTACTGTATATAACCTCTCTACTGTATATAACCTCTCTACTGTATATAACCTCTCTACTGTATATAGCCTCTCTACTGTATATATCCTCTCTACTGTATATAGCCTCTCTACTGTATATATCCTCTCTACTGTATATAACATCTCTCCTGTATATAACATCTCTCCTGTATATATCCTCTCTACTGTATATAACAGCTCTACTGTATATAGCCTCTCTACTGTATATAGCCTCTCTACTGTATATATCCTCTCTACTGTATATAACATCTCTACTGTATATAACATCTCTACTGTATATCTCTACTGTATATAGCCTCTCTACTGTATATAGCCTCTCTACTGTATATAACCTCTCTACTGTATATATCCTCTCTACTGTATATAACATCTCTACTGTATATAGCCTCTCTACTGTATATAGCCTCTCTACTGTATATAGCCTCTCTACTGTATATAGCCTCTCTACTGTATATAGCCTCTCTACTGTATATAGCCTCTACTGTATATAGCCTCTCTACTGTATATAGCCTCTCTACTGTATATAGCCTCTCTACTGTATATAGCCTCTACTCTATATAGCCTCTCTACTGTATATAGCCTCTCTACTGTATATAGCCTCTCTACTGTATATAGCCTCTCTACTGTATATAGCCTCTACTGTATATAGCCTCTCTACTCTATATAGCCTCTCTACTCTATATAGCCTCTCTACTGTATATAGCCTCTACTCTATATAGCCTCTACTGTATATAGCCTCTCTACTGTATATAGCCTCTCTACTGTATATAGCCTCTCTACTGTATATAGCCTCTCTACTGTATATAGCCTCTCTACTGTATATAGCCTCTCTACTGTATATAGCCTCTCTACTGTATATAGCCTCTCTACTGTATATAGCCTCTACTGTATATAGCCTCTCTACTGTATATAGCCTCTCTACTGTATATAGCCTCTCTACTGTATATAACCTCTACTGTATATAGCCTCTACTGTATATAGCCTCTCTACTGTATATAGCCTCTCCTGTATATAGCCTTTCTACTGTATATAGCCTCTCTACTGTATATAGCCTCTCTACTGTATATAGCCTCTACTGTATATAGCCTCTACTGTATATAGCCTCTACTGTATATAGCCTCTACTGTATATAGCCTCTCTATTGTATATAGCCTCTCTACTGTATATAGCCTCTCTAATGTATATAGCCTCTCTACTGTATATAGCCTCTCTACCGTATATAGCCTCTCTACTGTATATAGCCTCTCTACTGTATATAGCCTCTCTAATGTATATAGCCTCTCTACCGTATATAGCCTCTCTACTGTATATAGCCTCTCTACTGTATATAGCCTCTCTACTGTATATAGCCTCTCTAATGTATATAGCCTCTCTACTGTATATAGCCTGTATATCTACCGTATATAGCCTCTCTACTGTATATAGCCTCTCTACTGTATATAGCCTCTCTAATGTATATAGCCTCTCTACCGTATATAGCCTCTCTACCGTATATAGCCTCTCTACTGTATATAGCCTCTCTACTGTATATAGCCTCTACTGTATATAGCCTCTACTGTATATAGCCTCTCTACTGTATATAGCCTCTCTACCGTATATAGCCTCTCTATTGTATATAGCCTCTCTACTGTATATAGCCTCTCTACTGTATATAGCCTCTCTACTGTATATAGCCTCGCTACTGTATATAGCCTCTCTACTGTATATAGCCTCTCTACTGTATATAGCCTCTCTACTGTATATAGCCTCTCTACTGTATATAGCCTCTACTGTTTTTCACTGTCTTTTTACTGTTGTTTTATTTCTTTACCTACCTATTGTTGACCTAATACATTTTTTGCACTATTGGTTAGAGCCTGTAAGTAAGCATTTCATTGTAAGGTTGTATTCAGCACACGTGACAAATAAACTTTGATTTGATTTTGAAGTTAGCCTACCTTAACTATAAATGTATTCTTATGTAATCATAGAAAGCGTGCATGTTCAAAATAGGAGAGCTTCACAATTGCTCTAATAATCTGTCAGGAATCTTAAACAGTATTGAGGATTTCGCACGTACTTTTACTTTCGCATGTACTTTTAATGTAATCCCAACTGAAATCCAGGTCATTTGGTTGTGCTAATTGATGAAACACAGACAGTGATAACACATTCAGGGCTCTATTTTAACAAACCTAGCACAATGGTAAATCTAAGTGCAGTCCGTAGCGCTATATTGCAATTGTCGGCACTTGCTGGTGTCGGCGCGAAAGGGCTGGGTTTTTATCAATTAACACATTGTGGGTGTGTCAAGGCTTGGCACTTCCCTGGCCAATCAGAACGTGCTCCATTGGGTGTGTCAAGGCTTGGCACTTCCCTGGCCAATCAGAACGTGCTCTATGGCTGAATATGTGTAACGGCGTTCGTCTGTTGAAGGAAGAGAGTCGGACCGAAATGCAGCGTGTTTGTTACTCATGATCTTTAATGAAGAAAACGAAACGATACATGAAATAACTAAATACAAAACAACAAACGGAACGTGAAACCTATTACAGCCTATCTGGTGAAACTACACAAAGACAGGAACAATCACCCACGAATACAAAGCGAAACTCAGGCTGCCTAAATACGGTTCCCAATCAGAGACAACGAGAATCACCTGACTGATTGAGAATCGCCTCAGGCAGCCAAGCCTATACAACACCCCTAATCAGCCGCGATCCCAAATACTACAAACCCCAATACGAAAAACAACATATAAACCCATGTCACACCCTGGCCTACCCAAACATATAACAAAAACACAAAATACAATGACCAAGGCGTGACAGAACCCCCCCCCTAAGGTGCGGACTCCCGGACGCACCTCAAAAGCATAGGGAGGGTCCGGGTGGGCGTCTGTCCATGGTGGCGGTTCCGGCTCGGGACGTGGACCCCACTCCATTAATGTCCTTGTTCCTCCCCTTCGCGTCCTGGGATAATCCACCCTCTCCGCCGACCATGGCCTAATAGTCCTCATCCAGATCCCCACATAACTGAGGGGCAGCTCGGGACAGAGGGGCAGCTCGAGACAGAGGGGCAGTTCGGGACAGAGGGGCAGCTCAGGACAGATGGGCAACTCAGGACAGATGCAGCCCGGGACTGAGGGGCAGCCCTGGACTGAGGGGCAGCCCGGGACTGAGGGGCAGCCCGGGACTGAGGGGAAGCCCAGTACTGAGGGGATGCCCAGTACTGAGAGGAAGCCCAGTACTGAGAGGAAGACCAGTACTGAGAGGAAGCCCAGTACTGAGATGAAGCTCAGGCAGGTAGTAGGCTCCGGTAAATCCTGGCTGGCTGGCGGAACTGGAAGATTCAGGTTGACAAGCAGATCTGGAAGATTCTGGTTGTCTGGCAGATCTGGAAGAGACTGGTTGTCTGGCGGCGCTGGGCTGACTGGCGGCACTGGCGGCGCTGGGCAGACTGGCGGCACTGGGCAGACTGGCGGCGCTGGGCAGACTGGGAGCACTGGGCAGACTGGGAGCACTGGCGGCGCTGGGCAGACTGGGAGCACTGGCGGCGCTGGGCAGACTGGGAGCACTGGCGGCGCTGGGCAGACTGGGAGCACTGGCGGCGCTGGGCAGACTGGGAGCACTGGTGACGCTGGGCAGACTGGGAGCACTGGCGGCGCTGGGCAGACTGGGAGCACTGGCGGCAGCGCAGGAGAGGAGAAAAGCGCTGGCTGCGCTAAACAAGCGAGGCGCACTGGAGGCCTGGTGCGTGGTGCTGGAACTGGTGGTACTGGATCGAGGACACGCACAGGAAGCCTGGTGCGAGGAGCTGCCACCGGAGGACTGGAGTGTGGAGGTGGCACAGGATGGGCTAGACCGTGAAGGTGTACTGGAGATCTTGAGAGCAGTGTAGGCACAGGACGTGCAAGGCTAGGGATGTGCACAGGAGGCCTGGTGCGTGAGGCTGGCACCAACTTCACCAGCCGACTAACACGCACCTCAGGTTGAGTATAGAGCGCTAACTCAGGTGCTATCAAATCCCCGACACGATCCGTCGGACGAATATTGTATCTATAGCACCAAGCTAGCAACTCCCTCATTACTCTCCACTCCACTTTCCCCATTAACTCCTTCACAGTCTCTGCTTCGCTCACCTCTAACACTGGCTCTGGTTCTGGTCTCCTCCTTGGCTCCTCACGATAAACAAGGAGAGTTGGCTCAGGTCTATCTCCTGACTCAGCCATACTCTCCCTGAGCCCCCCCCCCCCCCCCCCCCAATAAATATTTTGGGGTGACTTTCGGTTTTCGCTCTGCGCCGCCTTCTCTTTTTTATTGACTCCATTCGCCTATATCCCTCTTCGCATTGCTGCAGCGAATCCCAGGCAGGCGCCTGCACTCTCTCTGGGTCGGCCGCCCACCTGTCGATTTCTTCCCACGTCGTATACTCCATGCCTCTACCGTCCATAACGTCCTCCTTTCGCTGCTGAAGCGGTCTACGTCGTTGCCAGTTTACACGCTGCTCGGTCCGTGAGTGGTGGGTGATTCTGTAACGGCGTTCCGTTTGTTGTTTTCGTCTTTCAGTTATTTCATGTACCGCATTTTCATTCATTAAAGTCATGAGTAACCAACACGCTGCATTTTGGTCCGACTCTCTTCTTTCAACAGACGAACACCGTTACAATATGTGGTTGCTTCAAATTGTGTATTTACGGTATTTTATGTATTGCTTTGAAATCAACTCCAATTCCAATGTTATTCCGTTATAGATTGTTAAATGACTAACAGAGAAGAAATGTAAAAAATTTAGACATTTCTTTGCTAAATACATGAACTTTATCCATTTTCCGTCCACATTGTTCTAAATATTTGCATGGCTTCAAAAGCATTTACACTGATATAGGGACGAGGCCTACTGTAAATTGCATTATGACTGAGTATGGACATGCCAAACATTTTCAATTAACAATATTCAATTCATCATTGATAAGGCCTACAAAGAGACCTATTAATTCTAATCTAAATCTAAACAAACCGAAACAACTTGTTTGCTATGTCACACTTAAATGTACCATACATTTCTCTCTGTGAATATATAATATTAAAACAACGCAGACTGTGGAGGGTTTTACGCATATCTAAACTTTTCACAGTAGCTGAACAAAGATCCAGTATAAAGAGAAGGGAGAATGTCCACTAACCAATATGCTGCTCCCAAACAAGCCTATATTTTATGAACGTAATGGGAACCATTTTACAGGTCACATCGCATTCACACGTCTCCAGAAGTTCCATTGCATGCGCGCCACAGACGTTATCACCATAGAACCAGGAAGTTGAATCGTTCTAATAAGATTGGTTGTAATGAAATTAAACGAAAACAACAACAATAAATAAATGAATAAATGTTAAATGTAATGCATTGCTGTTGAACCAGCCTTCGTTATACTAGGCCTAACTTCTTGATCACACCGACAGGTCATAAGTTCAACATTCACCTTCCGCTACCATTTCTGTCAAGCTGTCGACACGTACAGTTTGATGCATACGTTCCATAAATCCAATGTACGCTTACCTTGCAAACAACGCTGCAAGGCAAACGCAGTGTTCCATTGTAAATGAATGTACTTCTGGTGTACCATAACGCAATGACAGTGATCGAGGCGTTATGGGAGGACTTGGGTTTAAGGGAGGACTTGGGTTTAAGGAAGGACTTGGGTTTAAGGGAGGACTTGGGTTTAAGGGAGGACTTGGGTTTAAGGGAGGACTTGGGTTTTGAACATACAAAACGCAAAACAAGCAAGTGTTACAGGTTACAGATGACTTCTCCATAAGAGGTTCATCGGCATGACACAACCTAGTGTACATCATGGAGTGGGTTTTACGCACGTCCAAAACGGGACCTGCATGGCAAACATAATGAGGGCCTGCCTACATCTCACTGTTTTATTCCTCTCAACCTTTATATTTAAATAAAGCTTTGGTGATTGAGATGTATTTCCAAGTGGTCTCAGGAGCCAAACCCTTTATCGACAGTCTTAAAACTACTTCGCAATTTTATTTTATTTATTTTACCTTTATTTAACTAGGCAAGTCAGTTAAGAACAAATTATTATTTTCAATGACCTCCTAGGAACTGTGGGTTAACTGCATTTCAGGGGCAGAATGACAGATTTGTATCTTGTCAGCTCGGGGGGGATATGAACTTGCAACCTTTCGGTTACTAGTCCACTAGGCTACCCTGCCGCCCGCGATTGCATTGGACAGGACAAAAAAAAGGCATCATTGAGAGGAGGAGGCTAATGCTTGGTTTTTAACCCAATAAAACAAAATGGGAAAACACGTTTTTTATGTTTCTAAATACTTAGTATACAGTATACAGTATACAGGCATGGACAGCACAATAGACTACTGTTGTTCCGTGCGTATTATGGGCAGTGTGCATCACGGCTGGATAGGCTGCGTTTCCTCTGTCAATATTCATGCTATAAACAACTGTGTTACCACTAAAACCAGCTTTTGGTTGGTCTTAAATATCCGTACCAGCGTTGCCTGAAATTAACCCTTCGGATCATGTCTTTAAGGACATGCCTAAGATATATCCACCCCTCCCATCTGAGCGCAAGCGTAAGACAAGTAAATTGCTGAACCTGGCGTTGGGGCTGGAAAATGCCAGTGCGCCAGTTTTTACATTACGAAATTGCAAACCAATGTGCGTTTGACACTAACGCGGCCTTAACGCCAGCCGAAATGGTATAAATACAACGTATCTGACAATGTATTCACATTTGAACTGTGTTGTGCTTTTATGACTGAATGTGCAGCTATAGAAATGTAAATAAACCAAAAATCATTGTTTTTGTAATTTGGTTGTGCTTTTAGATGGTTAAAAGCGTTGTGATAACACATTGGGATTTCCACTAACTTCTGGCCGTCTGTTTAATGGATGAATAAAGTTCGAAATCTCCTCTCAGCCACATTTCCATGTTTAAATTACTGTCACGCCTTGGTCATTGTATTTTGTGTTTTCGTTATAAATTTGGTCAGGCCAGGGTGTGACATGGGTTTATATATTGTATTTTCGTATTGGGGTTTGTAGTTATTGGGATAGCGGCTGATTAGGGGTGTGTCTAGTATAGGCTTGGCTGCCTGAGGCGGTTCTCAATCAGAGTCAGGTGATTCTTGTTGTCTCTGATGGGGAACCGTATTTAGGTAGCCTGGGTTTCACTGTGTATTTCGTGGGTGATTGTTCCTGTCTCTGTGTAGTTTCACCAGATAGGCTGTAATTAGATTTCACGTTCCGTTTGTTGTTTTTGTATTTTGTAATAGTTATTTCATGTATCGCGATCCTTCATTAAAAATCATGAGTAACCACCACGCTGCATTTCGGTCCGACTCTCTTTTGACAAACGAAGAACGGCATATAGTTACAATTACATAGTGTGGCCAGTGGGTTGTTATCAATTCAAGGGATACATTTTACAACTGATTGTAAATAATACACTGCTGAATATGGACATGCTGAGTACTGTCTTTTTCCCGTGAAATCACATCGAAATACAAGGTTATCTATTTCTTGCAGACTAAACAGCAAGCCTGAGTGACAAGCTACAGACAAACCACACACACACACACACACACACACACACACACACACACACACACACACACACACACACACACACACACACACACACACACACACACACACACACACACACACACACACACACACACACACACACACACAGCTCTGGTCTGAGTGGCCATTTAGAAATTTGGACGGCAGTTCACTGACCCTTCACTAACAAGACAGGCACACACACACACACACTAACGAGGCACTAAGCCCTGCCATCCATCTGAGCACTTATCTCCTGACGACCTCTCGACCGCCGCAGAGCCTGATTACACCACGGTTCACTGACATACAGTCCACGATACCTACAATAAGCAGAATTTCCTATGATGTATTTTCATTATCTTAAAAATGGAGGACTTTTAACACTTGCTCTACCCTCAAATCAAATCAAATTTTATTTGTCACATACACATGGTTAGCAGATGTTAATGCGAGTGTAGCGAAATGCTTGTGCTTCTAGTTCCGACAATGCAGTGATAACCAACAAGTAATCTAACTAACAATTCCAAAACTACTGTCTTATACACAGTGTAAGGGGATAAAGAATATGTACATAAGGATATATGAATGAGTGATGGTACAGAGCAGCATACAGTAGATGGTATCGAGTACAGTATATACATATGAGATGAGTATGTAGACAAAGTAAACAAAGTGGCATAGTTAAAGTGGCTAGTGATACATGTATTACATAAGGATGCAGTCGATGATGTGGAGTACAGTATATACGTATGCATATGAGATGAATATTTTTTGCCCAAAGCGGGCAAAAAAGTTATTTAGTCTGCCTGGGAGCAAGACATCCTGGTCCGTGACTGGGCTGGGTTTCTTCTTGTAGTCCGTGATTGACTGTAGACCCTGCCACATGCCTCTTGTGTCTGAGCCGTTGAATTGAGATTCTACTTTGTCTCTGTACTGACGCTTAGCTTGTTTAATAGCCTTGCGGAGGGAATAGCTGCACTGTTTGTATTCGGTCATGTTGCCAGACACCTTGCCCTGAATAAAAGCAGTGGTTCGCGCTTTCAGTTTCACGGTTTCTGGTTAGGGAATGTTTTTATCGTTGCTATGGGAACGACATCTTCAACGCACGTTCTAATGAACTCGCACACCAAATCAGCGTATTCGTCAATATTTTTATCTGACGCAATATGAAACATGTCCCAGTCCACGTGATGGAAGCAGTCTTGGAGTGTGGAATCAGCTTGGTCGGACCAGCGTTGGACAGACCTCAGCGTGGGAGCCTCTTGTTTAAGTTTCTGCCTGTAGGCAGGGATCAACAAAATGGAGTCGTGGTCAGCTTTTCCGAAAGGGGGGCGGGGCAGGGCCTTATATGCGTCGCGGAAGTTAGAGTAACAATGATCCAAGGTTTTACCACCCCTGGTTGCGCAATCGATATGCTCATATAGTTTAGGGAGTCTTGTTTTCAGATTAGCTTTGTTAAAATCCCCAGCTACAATGAATGCAGCCTCCGGATAAATAGTTTCCAGTTTGCAAAGAGTTAAATAAAGTTCGTTCAGAGCCATCGATGTGTCTGCTTGGGGGGGGGATATATACGGCTGTGATTATAATCGAAGAGAATTCTCTTGGAAGATAATGCGGTCTACATTTGATTGTGAGGAATTCTAAATCAGGTGAACAGAAGGATTTGAGTTCCTGTATGTTTCTTTCATCACACCATGTCTCGTTAGTCATGAGGCATACGCCCCCACCACTCTTCTTACCAGAAAGATGTTTGTTTCTGTCGGCGTGATGCGTGGAGAAACCCGTTGGCTGCACCGCATCGGATAGCGTCTTCCCAGTAAGCCATGTTTCCGTGAAGCAGAGAACGTTGCAGTCTCTGATGTCCCTCTGGAATGCTACCCTTGCTCGGATTTCATCAACCTTGTTGTCAAGAGACTGGACATTGGCAAGAAGAATGCTGGGGAGTGGTGTGCCCTTGTCCGGAGTCTGACCAGAAGACCGCGACGTTTCCCTCTTTTTCGGAGTCGTTTTTTTGGGTCGCTGCATACGATCCATTCCGTTGTCCTGTTTGTAAGGCAGAACACAGGATCCGCGTCGCGGAAAACATATTCTTGGTCGTACTGATGGTGAGTTGACGCTGATCTTATATTCAGTAGTTCTTCTCGACTGTATGTAATGAAACCTAAGATGACCTGGGGTACTAATGTAAGAAATAACACGTAAAAAAAACAAAAAACTGCATAGTTTCCTAGGATCTCTGTCGGCGCCGTACCCTCTGTACGAACTGGAGGGAGAGTGGAATGATTCAGCTCACTTAACTAAATGACCTATCCAGACAGAATGGATATAAATACACTGTGCTTCCAACAGGTCCACTATATGGGGTTTACAATGGCCCAGCGATAATCAAATCCACAGACTATATACACTGTGTACTGGCAGGCCAACTCTATAGGAGCGAGAGAGCAAGAGAGACACAGAGACAGAGAGATAGACAGAGAGAGAGAGACAGAAAGAGAGAGAGACAGATATTGAGGAAAAGACAGAGGTAGACAGATAGAGAGAAAGACAGACAGACCGAGAGAATGTTAACATGTTTCCCGTACCAATAAATCCCATAAATTGAAATTGAGAGAGAGACGAGAGAGAGACAGAGACAGAAAGAGAGAGACAGACAGAGAGAGTTTTATGTGCTCCTACTCTAATGTGTTTTTAAAAAACTTAGTCTGTACATAATGTTGTTGCTACCATCTCTTATGACCGAAAAGAACTTCTAGATATCAGAACAGAGATTACTCACCACAAACTGCCTGAAGCTTTTTTTTCCTTTAACGAGTCCGGCGAGTCCGACGTGAAGGACATACTGCTTTCCCGGGAACAGGCCCAAATCCCCGTCATTTGCATGAAGAGAAGACGGAGAAAAAGAGGACGGAGGTCGGGCTGCACCTTCTGAGAATTTGTAAGCGATCTAATAAACCCCCACTGCCTTCTGTTCTACTAGCTAACATG
Source organism: Oncorhynchus gorbuscha (assembly GCF_021184085.1). Taxonomy (NCBI): domain Eukaryota; kingdom Metazoa; phylum Chordata; class Actinopteri; order Salmoniformes; family Salmonidae; genus Oncorhynchus; species Oncorhynchus gorbuscha. The sequence continues at coordinate 10,512,295 of NC_060187.1, read as the reverse complement.
CAATCATTGGAAAATAAAACCGACAACCTACAAGGAAGATTAAACTACCAACAGGACATTAAAAATTGTAACATCTTATGCTTCACGGAGTCGTGGCTGAATGACGTCATTATCAACATACAGCTGGCTGGTTATACGCTGTATCGGCAGGATAGAACAGCGGTGTCTGGTAAGACAAGGGGGGGGGGGGGACTATATAAACAGCTTCTACCTCCAAGCCATAAGACTCCTGTACATCTAATCAAATGGCTACCCAGACTATTTGCATTGCCCCCCCCCTCTTTTACACCACTGCTACTCTCTGTTATCATCGATGCATAGTCACTTTAATAACTCTACCTACATGTACATATTACCTCAATTACCTCGACTAACCGGTGCCCCCCCCCCGCACATTGAGTGTGCACCGGTACCCCCCTGTATATAGTCTCGCTATTGTTGGTTAGGGGCTTGTAAGTAAGCATTTCACTGTAATGTAACCTGTTGTATTTGGCGCATGTGACTAATACAATTTGGTTTGATTTGATTTGAGAAAGAGACCACGAGAGAGAGTGATAGCAGAGAGAGACCGAGAGAAAGAGAGAGACGGAGAGTGAGACAAAGAGAGAGATACTGTAGAGAGGAGACTGACAGACAAACACTGTAGACTTCTCTACCACATTGCCACTCAATATAGGTAGGAGACATTTTGAAATACAATATGACATTCTGATTTGGGAAATATGTTGTTGAAATATTCGATTCAGCAACTTTTCAGTTACTGGCCCAACGCTCTAACCACTAGGCTACCTGCCACCCCATGATGTTACACAAATCATAGTTGTGGTTAATTCCATTTGAAACCCAACATTCCTGTTAATTCTTTCACCTCCAAAGAGAAGAGGCAGATCATGAGAGTAGAGCTGAACCTGAGCACTGATCTCGACCTGAATGATCCTGCTGGGATGGAGGCCATCTGTCAGCAGGCACGTCTCAACCTCGTCATCAACAACCAGCTCACTAACAACTTACACAGTCACTTGAAATAAAATGGTGACCAACATATAGACAGAGACAGAGTAGACCTACACTATTAAGAGATTTTATGTCACTGAATCATGTAAATAGAGACTCTTTCTGTTGTTTGAATAAAGACGAATTGGGAGGGAAACTTCAGACTGACATGAAGTAGGAAGCCAGATGGAAAAGTCTTCCACAAGAAAGAATTAGGTTCTAAGAAGGAAAAGAACAAACCAAGAATCACGAAGCGAAAAATATAAATGTGTGGAAATGTTGTCATTTGAAAATGCTCTTCCTATTTTCCTCTGGCAGACTCGGATGTTTACGGTTGTTCTCAACTTCTCCCGGAGGCTGGAATTCAATTAGCCTATACTGTTTTGTACTCTTTTCTGTTGTTGTGACCAGTGTGTGGTAGTGTAGTAGTTGTTTTTCAGAAAGTAGGTCCACCTGTTACTTGACACCAGAAGGTGATGGATAATATGATTTATCACACACGATAATAACAAGGAGTCGATGTTACTTCTGTACTTCTGAATCTCTTGTATTACAAATCTAAACTGAAGATATATCTTATATATAAAATATATGATAAATGTCCTTCTCTTTGAGAATAGATATACAATGGAAGTTCATTAAGATTATTTCATTGTGTCAACGTGCATCTGTACCAGGATAGAAATGGTTTCATTCTAAGAGATCAAATCAAATCCAATCTTATTTGTCACATGCACCGAATACAACAGGTAGACCTTACAGTGAAATGCTTACTTACAAGCCCTTAACCAACAATCCAGTTAATAAAAATACCTAAAGAAAAAAAAAAAAAAAAAGTAAGAAATAATTAAAGAGCATCAGCAAAATAACAATAGCGAGGCTATGTACAGGGTACTGGAAACGAATCAGATTTAACCTCCTTCTTTGATTGAATACCCACTTGGGTAACAGTTTACTTAGATAGAATTCTGAGTTCAAACTACGATGTCAGTTGATTTAAAGATATAAAAGAGTGAAGGGTAAAATGTTAAACAGTTTTATTTTGATTAATAAAGGAGACCCTGAACAGCATGGTAGTTTTCCCCTGAGTGAGCTCTATTCACAGTGCTACACTCACAGGTAGCAACACACACGGCACGCTGCCTTTGTTAACGTGAGAGCGTTTGTCTGCATGCGGTGCAAGCTGGGGGGGTTCAAATCTGATCAAATCAATCACATTTTATTTGTCACATACTTCATAAACAACAGGTGTAGACTAACAGTGAAATTATTCATTTTTAACTCTTCCAACAATGCAGAGTTAAAGATAAAACCAATAATAAATATAAATAGTTACACAAGGAATAAAATACACAGGGAATAACAATAACAAGTCAAAATAACATGGCTATATACAGGAAGTAGACAATAACATGGCTATATACAGGAAGTAGAAAATAACATGGTTATATACAGGGAGTAGACAATAACATGGCTATATACAAGGAGTAGACAATAACATGGCTATATACAGGGAGTAGACAATAACATGGCTATATACAGGGAGTAGAATATAACATGGCTATATACAGGAAGTAGACAATAACATGACTATATACAGGAAGTAGACAATAACATGACTATATACAAGGAGTAGACAATAACATGGCTATATACAGGAAGTAGACAATAACATGACTATATACAGGGAGTAGAATATAACATGGTTATATACAAGGAGTAGACAATAACATGGCTATATACAGGGAGTAGACAATAACATGACTATATACAGGGAGTAGATAATAACATGACTATATACAGGGAGTAGACAATAACATGACTATATACAGGGAGTAGACAATAACATGGCTATATACAAGGAGTAGACAATAACATGGCTATATACAGGGAGTAGACAATAACATGACTATATACAGGAGTAGATAATAACATGACTATATACAGGGAGTAGACAATAACATGACTATATACAGGAGTAGACAATAACATGACTATATACAGGAGTAGACAATAACATGGCTATATACAGGAGTAGATAATAACATGACTATATACAGGGAGTAGACAATAACATGGCTATATACAGGGAGTAGATAATAACATGACTATATACAGGGAGTAGACAATAACATGGCTATATACAGGAAGTAGACAATAACATGGTAGAAAATAACATGGCTATATACAGGAAGTAGACAATAACATGGTAGAAAATAACATGGCTATATACAGGAAGTAGACAATAACATGGTAGAAAATAACATGGCTATATAAAGGGAGTTGTGTGTGTGTGTATGTTGGGGTGTCAGTGTAAGTGTGTGTGTGTGTGTGTGTGTGTGTGTGTGTGTGTGTGTGTGTGTGTGTGTGTGTGTGTGTGTGTGTGTGTGTGTGTGTGTGTGTGTGTGTGTGTGTGTGTGTGTGTGTGTGTGTGTGTGTGTGTGTGTGTGTGTGTGTGTGTGTGTGTGTGTGTGTGTGTGTGTGTGTTGAGGTGTCAGTGTAAGTATGTGTCAGTGTGTGGGTAGAGTCCAGTGTGTGTCAGTGTGTGGGTAGAGTCCAGTGTGTGTCAGCGTGTGGGTAGAGTCCAGTGTGTGGGTAGAGTCCAGTGTGTGGGTCGAGTCCAGTGTGTGGGTCGAGTCCAGTGTGTGGGTAGAGTCCAGTGTGTGGGTAGAGTCCAGTGTGTGGGTAGAGTCCAGTGTGTGGGTAGAGTCCAGTATGTGTCAGTGTGTGGGTAGAGTCCAGTGTGTGGGTAGAGTCCAGTATGTGTCAGTGTGTGGGTAGAGTCCAGTATGTGTCAGTGTGTGGGTAGAGTTCAGTGTGTGGGTAGAGTCCAGTATGTGTCAGTGTGTGGGTAGAGTCCAGTATGTGTCAGTGTGTGGGTAGAGTTCAGTGTGTGGGTAGAGTCCAGTATGTGTCAGTGTGTGGGTAGAGTTCAGTGTGTGGGTAGAGTCCAGTATGTGTCAGTGTGTGGGTAGAGTCCAGTATGTGTCAGTGTGTGGGTAGAGTCCAGTATGTGTCAGTGTGTGGGTAGAGTCCAGAGTCCAGTGTGTGGGTAGAGTCCAGTATGTGTCAGTGTGTGGGTAGAGTCCAGTATGTGTCAGTGTGTGGGTAGAGTCCAGTATGTGTCAGTGTGTGGGTAGAGTCCAGTATGTGTCAGTGTGTGGGTAGAGTCCAGTATGTGTCAGTGTGTGGGTAGAGTCCAGTATGTGTCAGTGTGTGGGTAGAGTCAGTATGTGTCAGTGTGTGGGTAGAGTCCAGTATGTGTGTGTGGGTAGAGTCCAGTATGTGTCAGTGTGTGGGTAGAGTCCAGTATGTGTCAGTGTGTGGGTAGAGTCCAGTATGTGTCAGTGTGTGGGTAGAGTCCAGTATGTGTCAGTGTGTGGGTAGAGTCCAGTATGTGTCAGTGTGTGGGTAGAGTCCAGTGTGTGACAGTGTGTGGGTCGAGTCCAGTGTGTGGGTCGAGTCCAGTGTGTGGGTAGAGTCCAGTATGTGTCAGTGTGTGGGTAGAGTCCAGTATGTGTCAGTGTGTGGGTAGAGTCCAGTATGTGTCAGTGTGTGGGTAGAGTCCAGTATGTGTCAGTGTGTGGGTAGAGTCCAGTATGTGTCAGTGTGTGGGTAGAGTCCAGTATGTGTCAGTGTGTGGGTAGAGTCCAGTATGTGTCAGTGTGTGGGTAGAGTCCAGTATGTGTCAGTGTGTGGGTAGAGTCCAGTATGTGTCAGTGTGTGGGTAGTGTCAGTGTGTGGGTAGAGTCCAGTATGTGTCAGTGTGTGGGTAGAGTCCAGTATGTGTCAGTGTGTGGGTAGAGTCCAGTGTGTGGGTAGAGTCCAGTATGTGTCAGTGTGTGGGTAGAGTCCAGTATGTGTCAGTGTGTGGGTAGAGTCCAGTATGTGTCAGTGTGTGGGTAGAGTCCAGTATGTGTCAGTGTGTGGGTAGAGTTCAGTGTGTGGGTAGAGTCCAGTATGTGTCAGTGTGTGGGTAGAGTTCAGTGTGTGGGTAGAGTCCAGTATGTGTCAGTGTGTGGGTAGAGTTCAGTGTGTGGGTAGAGTCCAGTATGTGTCAGTGTGTGGGTAGAGTCCAGTATGTGTCAGTGTGTGGGTAGAGTCCAGTGTGTGGGTAGAGTCCAGTGTGTGTCAGTGTGTGGGTAGAGTCCAGTATGTGTCAGTGTGTGGGTAGAGTCCAGTGTGTGGGTAGAGTCCAGTATGTGTCAGTGTGTGGGTAGAGTCCAGTATGTGTCAGTGTGTGGGTAGAGTCCAGTGTGTGACAGTGCTCTTTAGCAGTCTTGTTTAGTAGTCTTAAGGCTTTGTAGTAGAAGCTGTTCAGGGTCCTTTTGGTTCCAGACTTGCATCGTTACCGCTTCCCATGCGGTAGCAGAGTGAACAGTCTATGGCTTGGTGGCCGGAGTCTTTTTGTCTATCTTCCTCTGACACCCTGACACCGCCTGGCATAGAGTTCCTGGATGGCAGGGAGCCCCAGTGATGTACTGGGCTGTACTCATCACCCTCTGTAGTGCCTTGTGTTCAGGTGCCTTGCAATTACACTACCAAGCGATAATTGGTTCGATATCACTGGAGAGTAGGGCCTGTAACAGAGTCTCTCTCTCTCTCTCTCTCTCTCTCTCTCTCTCTCTCTCTCTCTCTCTCTCTCCCTCTCTCCCTCCCTCCCTCTCTCCCTCCCTCCCTCCGCCCGCCCGCCCGCCCGTCTGTCGAAAATATTTAAATGCACTGGACTGTGTCCAAGTAAACAAAATATTGATTGGTTATTTTAAATTTACTTGTGAGATTTTCCACAATTGTTTTACTGTGATTAATTTTTGTTAAAATGAATTAGAATGAGAGAACAACTATCGGGATATTTTTTGACATTATATTGGACTTGCCAGTCCTTTAAATTTTATTTAAAATTTATCGTATTTCCGTCCATCCGTCCGTCCGTCCGTCCGTCCGTCTGTCTGTTAGGCAGGGTATTATCATCTATAAGGCAATACACACTGGGGTTAGGCAGGGTATTATCATCTATAAGGCAATACACACTGGGGTTAGGCAGGGTATTATCATCTATAAGTCAATACACACTGGGGTTAGGCAGGGTATTATCATCTATAAGGCAATACACACTGGGGTTAGGCAGGGTATTATCATCTATAAGGCAATACACACTGGGGTTAGGCAGGGTATTATCATCTATAAGGCAATGCACACTGGGGTTAGGCAGGGTATTATCATCTATAAGGCAATACACACTGGGGTTAGGCAGGGTATTATCATCTATAAGGCAATACACACTGGGGTTAGGCAGGGTATTATCATCTATAAGGCAATACACACTGGGGCTAGGCAGGGTATTATCATTTATAAGGCAATACACACTGGGGTTAGGCAGGGTATTATCAATAGGACTTTGCCCAATGCCCCTAGAAATGATCAAACAAATCAAATCAAATTTTATTTGTCACATACACATGGTTAGCAGATGTTAATGCGAGTGTAGCGAAATGCTTGTGCTTCTAGTTCCGACAATGCAGTGATAACCAACAAGTAATCTAACTAACAATTCCAAAACTGTCTTATACACAGTGTAAGGGGATAAGGAACATGTACATAAGGATATATACATATATATATGAATGAGTGATGGTACAGAGCAGCATACAGTAGATGGTATCGAGTACAGTATATACATATGAGATGAGTGTGTAGACAAAGTAAACAAAGTGGCATAGTTAAAGTGGCTAGTGATACATGTGTTACATAAGGATGCAGTCGATGATGTAGAGTACAGTATATACATATGCATATGAGATGAATAATGTAGGGTAAGTAACATTATATAAGGTAGCATTGTTTAAAGTGGCTAGTGATATATTTACATCATTTCCCATCAATTCCCATTATTAAAATGGCTGGAGTTGGGTCAGTGTCAATGACAGTGTGTTGGCAGCAGCCACTCAATGTTAGTGGTGGCTGTTTAACAGTCTGATGGCCTTGAGATAGAAGCTGTTTTTCAGTCTCTCGGTCCCAGCTTTGATGCACCTGTACTGACCTCGCCTTCTGGATGATAGCGGGGTGAACAGGCAGTGGTTCGGGTGGTTGATGTCCTTGATGATCTTTATGGCCTTCCTGTAACAACGGGTGGTGTAGGTGTCCTGGAGGGCAGGTAGTTTGCCCCCGGTGATGCGTTGTGCAGTCCTCACTACCCTCTGGAGAGCCTTACGGTTGAGGGCGGAGCAGTTGCCGTACCAGGCGGTGATACAGCCCGCCAGGATGCTCTCGATTGTGCATCTGTAGAAGTTTGTGAGTGCTTTTGGTGACAAGCCGAATTTCTTCAGCCTCCTGAGGTTGAATAGGCGCTGATGCGCCTTCTTCACAACGCTGTCAGTGTGAGTGGACCAATTCAGTTTGTCTGTGATGTGTATGCCGAGGAACTTAAAACTAGCTACCCTCTCCACTACTGTTCCATCGATGTGGATAGGGGGGTGTTCCCTCTGCTGTTTCCTGAAGTCCACAATCATCTCCTTAGTTTTGTTGACGTTGAGTGTGAGGTTATTTTCCTGACACCACACTCCGAGGGCCCTCACCTCCTCCCTGTAGGCCGTCTCGTCGTTGTTGGTAATCAAGCCTACCACTGTTGTGTCGTCCGCAAACTTGATGATTGAGTTGGAGGCGTGCGTGGCCACGCAGTCGTGGGTGAACAGGGAGTACAGGAGAGGGCTCAGAACGCACCCTTGTGGGGCCCCGTGTTGAGGATCAGCGGGGAGGAGATGTTGTTGCCTACCCTCACCACCTGGGGGCGGCCCGTCAGGAAGTCCAGTACCCAGTTGCACAGGGCGGGGTCGAGACCCAGGGTCTCGAGCTTGATGACGAGCTTGGAGGGTACTATGGTGTTGAATGCCGAGCTGTAGTCGATGAACAGCATTCTCACATAGGTATTCCTCTTGTCCAGGTGGGTTAGGGCAGTGTGCAGTGTGGTTGAGATTGCATCGTCTGTGGACCTATTTGGGCGGTAAGCAAATTGGAGTGGGTCTAGGGTGTCAGGTAGGGTGGAGGTGATATGGTCCTTGACTAGTCTCTCAAAGCACTTCATGATGACGGAAGTGAGTGCTACGGGGCGGTAGTCGTTTAGCTCAGTTACCTTAGCTTTCTTGGGAACAGGAACAATGGTGGCCCTCTTGAAGCATGTGGGAACAGCAGACTGGTATAGGGATTGATTGAATATGTCCGTAAACACACCGGCCAGCTGGTCTGCGCATGCTCTGAGGGCGCGGCTGGGGATGCCGTCTGGGCCTGCAGCCTTGCGAGGGTTAACACGTTTAAATGTCTTACTCACCTCGGCTGCAGTGAAGGAGAGACCGCATGTTTCCGTTGCAGGCCGTGTCAGTGGCACTGTATTGTCCTCAAAGCGGGCAAAAAAGTTATTTAGTCTGCCTGGGAGCAAGACATCCTGGTCCATGACTGGGCTGGATTTCATCTTGTAGTCCGTGATTGACTGTAGACCCTGCCACATGCCTCTTGTGTCTGAGCCATTGAATTGAGATTCCACTTTGTCTCTGTACTGACGCTTAGCTTGTTTAATAGCCTTGCGGAGAGAATAGCTGCACTGTTTGTATTCAGTCATGTTGCCAGACACCTTGCCCTGATTAAAAGCAGTGGTTCGCGCTTTCAGTTTCACGCGAATGCTGCCATCAATCCACGGTTTCTGATTAGGGAATGTTTTTATCGTTGCTATGGGAACGACATCTTCGACGCACGTTCTAATGAACTCGCACACCGAATCAGCGTATTCGTCAATATTCCCATCTGACGCAATACGAAACATGTCCCAGTCCACGTGATGGAAGCAGTCTTGGAGTGTAGAGTCAGCTTGGTCTGACCAGCGTTGGACAGACCTCAGCGTGGGAGCCTCTTGTTTTAATTTCTGCCTGTAGGCAGGGATCAGCAAAATGGAGTCGTGGTCAGCTTTTCCGAAAGGGGGGGCGGGGCAGGGCCTTATATGCGTCGCGGAAGTTAGAGTAACAATGTTCCAAGGTTTTACCACCCCTGGTTGCGCAATCGATATGCTGATAAAATTTAGGGAGTCTTGTTTTCAGATTGGCTTTGTTAAAATCCCCAGCTACAATGAATGCAGCCTCCGGATAAATGTTTTCCAGTTTGCAAAGAGTTAAATAAAGTTCGTTCAGAGCCATCGATGTGTCTGCTTGGGGGGGGATATATACGGCTGTGATTATAACCGAAGAGAATTCTCTTGGAAGATAATGCGGTCTACATTTGATTGTGAGGAATTCTAAATCAGGTGAACAGAAGGATTTGAGTTCCTGTATGTTTCCTTCATCACACCATGTCCCGTTAGTCATGAGGCATACGCCCCCGCCACTCTTCTTACCAGAGAGATGTTTGTTTCTGTCGGCGCGATGCGTGGAGAAACCCGTTGGCTGCACCGCCCTGGATAGCGTCTTCCCAGTAAGCCATGTTTCCGTAAAGCAGAGAACGTTGCAGTCTCTGATGTCCCTCTGGAATGCCACCCTTGCTCGGATTTCATCAACCTTGTTGTCGAGAGACTGGACATTGGCAAGAAGAATACTGGGAAGTGGTGCGCGATGTGCCCTTTTTCGGAGTCTGACCAGAACACCGCCGCGTTTCCCTCTTTTTCGGAGTCGTTTCCTTGGGTCGCTGCATGCGATCCATTCCGTTGTCCTGTTTGTAAGGCAGAACACAGGATCTGCGTCGCGGAAAACATATTCTTGGTCGTACTGATGGTGAGTTGACGCTGATCTTATATTCAGTAGTTCTTCTCGACTGTATGTAATAAACCTAAGATGACCTGGGGTACTAATGTAAGAAATAACACGTAAAAAAACAAAAAACTGCATAGTTTCCTAGGAACGCGAAGCGAGGCGGCCATCTCAGTCGGCGCCGGAAGAAGGGCGTGAGTTGGGTGGGTTACCATATAAAGCACTTTGTGGGGAGGTGTTCGGTAGAGCTGGGTCCAAATGGCATTTGCTTTCTTTCAAGGTCAGGGTGTGAGGTTATAGTGTTGAGACGAGTGAGATGGCCTGGTGTGGTGTTAGGGAATGCACCATCGTCGTTGTGATACACTGTGTGTGTCAGTGCGTGTCGTCCTGCCCGTCAAGCCCCAGCGTTTGTGTGTGTCGTCCAGCCCCAGGAAATACCAAAAATACCAAAGAGAAGAAACGACCGAAAACAGTTCTGGCTGGTTGAGACACACAACAGAAAACAATCATCCACAAAACACAATAGAAAATAGGCTCCCTAAATATGGTTTTCAATCAGGGACAACGATTGACAGCTGCCTCTGATTGAGAACCATACCAGGCCAAACACAGAAATAGCTAATCATAGAAAAAGGAACATAGACAACCCACCCAACTCACGCCCTGACCATACTAAAACAAAGACATAATAAAAGACAACCCACCCAACTCACGCCCTGACCATACTAAAACAAAGACATAATAAAAGACAACCCACCCAACTCACGCCCTGACCATACTAAAACAAAGACAAAATAAAAGACAACACACCCAACTCACGCCCTGACCATACAAATCAAATCAAATTTATTTATATAGCCCTTCGTACATCAGCTGATATCTCAAAGTGCTGTACAGAAACCCAGCCTAAAACTCCAAACAGCAAGCAATGCAGGTGTAGAAGCACGGTGGCTAGGAAAAACTCCCTAGAAAGGCCAAAACCTAGGAAGAAACCTAGAGAGGAACCAGGCTAAAAGACCACGCCCTGACCATATGTGGGGTGGCCAGTCCTCTTCTGGCTGTGCCGGGTGGAGATTATAACAGAACATGGCCAAGATGTTCAAATGTTCATAAATGACCAGCATGGTCGACATAATAATAAGGCAGAACAGTTGAAACTGGAGCAGCAGCACAGACAGGTGGACTGGGGACAAAGCAAAATAAAAAGACAAGTCATCATGTCAGGTAGTCCTGGGGCACGGTCCTAGGGCTCAGGTCCTCCAAAGAGAGATAAAAGAAAGAGAGAATCAGAGACCAGCATATGTGGGGTGGCCAGTCCTCTTCTGGCTGTGCCGGGTGGAGATTATAACAGAACATGGCCAAGATGTTCAAATGTTCATAAATGACCAGCATGGTCGAATAATAGTAAGGCAGAACAATAATAGTAAGACAGAACATACTAAAACAAAGACAAAATAAAAGACAACCCACCCAACTCAGGCCCTGACCATACTAAAACAAAGACAAAATAAAAGACAACACACCCAACTCACGCCCTGACCATACTAAAACAAAGACATAATAAAAGACAACCCACCCAACTCACGCCCTGACCATACTAAAACAAAGACAAAATAAAAGACAACCCACCCAACTCACGCCCTGACCATACTAAAACAAAGACATAATAAAAGACAACCCACCCAACTCACGCCCTGACCATACTAAAACAAAGACATAATAAAAGACAACCCACCCAACTCACGCCCTGACCATACTAAAACAAAGACAAAATAAAAGACAACCCACCCAACTCAGGCCCTGACCATACTAAAACAAAGACAAAATAAAAGAACTAAGGTTCGAACGTGACACACATATGTTTCACACACTCCCCTGTTGGTGTCTAGACGGAGCCATCCTACAGCCTTCGCCTTGCTTGGTTGTGGCTTTGTATCTCCATCCTACATTACTTGTCTCTGTAGACAAGTATGTTAACAGTTCAGCCACTGTCTAGCTGGCGTTTGATAGTGCCGCTTGGATCATAACCACAGTTATCACATGTTTTTTATTTTATTTTACCTTTATTTAACTAGGCAAATCAGTTAAGAACAAATTCTTATTTTCAATGACGGCCTAGGAACAGTGCCTGTTCTGCCTGTTCAGGGGCAGAACGACAGATTTGTACCTTGTCAGCTCGGGGGTTTGAACTTGCAACCTTCCGGTTACAAGACCAACACTCTAACCACTAGGCTACCCTGCCGCCCCGTGGGGCTTTAAGTTTGTCCTTGCACCATGCCGTCAGAGTACCTACCTCCTCCCTGTAGGCTGTCTCACAGTTGTTGGTAATCAGGCCTAATACTGTCCTGCAGAGAACTTGATGATGGTATAGAGGGAGTACAGGGGGGAACTGAGGAACTGAGGACGCACCGTAGTGGGGTCCCCTGTTGAGGATCAGTATGGAGGGCTAATGTTGCCTCCCTCGGCCCGTCAGAAAGTCCAGGACCCAGTTGCATAGGGAGGAGTTCAGTCCCAGGGCTGTGAGCTTTGTGGTGAACTTAGAAGGCGCTATAGTGTTGAAGGCCGAGTTGTAGTCCATGAACAGCATCCTAACATACGCATTCCTCTTGTCCAGGTGGGTGAGGGCAGTGTGCAGGGCAATGGCGATTACGTCGTCCGTGGATCTGTCGGGCGGTCGGAGAACTGGAGAAGGTTGAGTGTGTCGGGGACGGAGGAGAACTGGAGAAGGTTGAGTGTGTCGGGGCGGTCGGAGAACTGGAGAATGTTGAGTGTGTCGGGGACGGAGGAGAACTGGAGAAGGTTGAGTGTGTCGGGGACGGAGGAGAACTGGAGAAGGTTGAGTGTGTCGGGATGGAGGAGAACTGGAGAAGGTTGAGTGTGTCGGGCGGTCGGAGAACTGGAGAAGGTTGAGTGTGTCGGGGACGGAGGGGAACTGGAGAAGGTTGAGTGTGTCGGGGACGGAGGAGAACTGGAGAAGGTTGAGTGTGTCGGGGACAGAGGAGAACTTGAGAACGTTGAGTGTGTCGGGGCGGTCGGAGAACTGGAGAAGGTTGAGTGTGTCGGGGCGGTCGGAGAACTGGAGAAGGTTGAGTGTGTCGGGGACAGAGGAGAACTGGAGAAGGTTGAGTGTGTCGGGGACGGAGGAGAACTGGAGAAGGTTGAGTGTGTCGGGATGGAGGAGAACTGGAGAAGGTTGAGTGTGTCGGGGCGGTCGGAGAACTGGAGAAGGTTGAGTGTGTCGGGGACGGAGGAGAACTGGAGAAGGTTGAGTGTGTCGGGGACAGAGGAGAACTTGAGAACGTTGAGTGTGTCGGGGCGGTCGGAGAACTGGAGAAGGTTGAGTGTGTCGGGGCGGTCGGAGAACTGGAGAAGGTTGAGTGTGTCGGGGACAGAGGAGAACTGGAGAAGGTTGAGTGTGTCAGGGTGGTCGGAGAACTGGAGAAGGTTGAGTGTGTCGGGGACAGAGGAGAACTGGAGAAGGTTGAGTGTGTCGGGGCGGTCGGAGAACTGGAGAAGGTTGAGTGTGTCGGGGACAGAGGAGAACTGGAGAATGTTGAGTGTGTCGGGGACGGAGGAGAACTGGAGAATGTTGAGTGTGTCGGGGCGGTCGGAGAACTGGAGAATGTTGAGTGTGTCGGGGCGGTCGGAGAACTGGAGAAGGTTGAGTGTGTCGGGCGGTCGGAGAACTGGAGAAGGTTGAGTGTGTCGGGGCGGTCGGAGAACTGGAGAATGTTGAGTGTGTCGGGCGGTCGGAGAACTGGAGAAGGTTGAGTGTGTCGGGGCGGTCGGAGAACTGGAGAAAGTTGAGTGTGTCAGGGAGGTCGGAGAACTGGAGAAGGTTGAGTGTGTCGGGGACAGAGGAGAACTGGAGAAGGTTGAGTGTGTCGGGCGGTCGGAGAACTGGAGAAGGTTGAGTGTGTCGGGGACAGAGGAGAACTGGAGAATGTTGAGTGTGTCGGGGACGGAGGAGAACTGGAGAATGTTGAGTGTGTCGGGGCGGTCGGAGAACTGGAGAATGTTGAGTGTGTCGGGGCGGTCGGAGAACTGGAGAAGGTTGAGTGTGTCGGGGCGGTCGGAGAACTGGAGAAGGTTGAGTGTGTCGGGGCGGTCGGAGAACTGGAGAATGTTGAGTGTGTCGGGCGGTCGGAGAACTGGAGAAGGTTGAGTGTGTCGGGGGCGAGAACTGGAGAAGGGAGAACTGGAGAAGGTTGAGTGTGTCGGGGCGGTCGGAGAACTGGAGAAGGTTGAGTGTGTTGGGGCGGTCGGAGAACTGGAGAAGGTTGAGTGTGTTGGGGACGGAGGAGGTGATAAGGTCTTTGACTAGCCCCTCGAAGCCCCTCATGATGAGGGAAGTGAGGGCTACTGGTCGGTAGTCATTCAGTTCAGTTACTTTCCCTTTCTTGGGCACAGATAGTGGACATCATGAAGCAGGTGGGGATAACGGCCTGAGCTAGAGAGAGTGCGTGTGTGTGTGTGTGTGTGTGTGTGTGTGTGTGTGTGTGTGTGTGTGTGTGTGTGTGTGTGTGTGTGTGTGTGTGTGTGTGTGTGTGTGTGTGTGTGTGTGTGTGTGTGTTTGTTTGTGTCAGTGCCACTCATACATCATGCAGGTCGTTAGGAGAGGATCAGCCTGGACCTTTGGCTGCGGCACCACCGAGCACCACGGACCACTGCCGACAGAGCACAGTGAAAAGCCCAGCTCTGTCACTCAGACCACTATTAACCTGGTTTATCTACCTCCGGCCCCACTGCCTCAGTCACGCACATATCTTCTCTTCCATCCTGGGTTCCTAATGAATAATGGATGAAGCTGAGCTCAGCGTTCAGATATTAATGGGGCTGAAAAACACAGACATACTGCTCTGACAGACATACTGCTGATAGTCATACTGCTCTGACAGACATACTGCTGATAGTCATACTGCTCTGACAGACATACTGCTCTGAAAGACATACTGCTGACAGTCATTCTGCTGACAGTCATACTGCAGACAGTCATACTGCTGACAGTCATACTGCTCTGACAGTCATACTGCTCTGACAGACATGCTGCTGATAGTCATACTGCTGACAGTCATACTGCTCTGACAGTCATACTGCTCTGACAGTCATACTGCTCTGACAGTCATACTGCTAACAGTCATACTGCTGACAGTCATACTGCTCTGGCAGTCATACTGCTAACAGTCATACTGCTCTGACAGACATACTGCTGACAGACATACTGCTCTGACAGTCATACTGCTGACAGTCATAATGCTCTGACAGTCATACTGCTAACAGTCATACTGCTAACAGTCATACTGCTCGGACAGTCATACTGCTGACAGTCATACTGCTCTGACAGTCATACTGCTGACAGTCATACTGCTCTGAAAGACATAATGCTCTGACAGTCATACTGCTGATAGTCATACTGCTCTGACAGACAAACTGCTGACAGTCATACTGCTCTGAAAGACATACTGCTGACAGTCATACTGCTGACAGTCATACTGCTGACAGTCATACTGCTGACAGTCATACTGCAAACAGTCATACTGCTGACAGTCATACTGCTCTGACAGTCATACTGCTCTGACAGTCATACTGCTCTGACAGACATACTGCTGACAGTCATACTGCTGACAGTCATACTGCTCTGACAGTCATACTGCTCTGACAGTCATACTGCTCTGACAGACATACTGCTAACAGTCATACTGCTGACAGTCATACTGCTCTGACAGTCATACTGCTGACAGTCATACTGCTGACAGTCATACTGCTCTGACAGTCATACTGCTCTGACAGACATACTGCTAACAGTCATACTGCTGACAGTCATACTGCTCTGACAGTCATACTGCTGACAGTCATACTGCTGACAGTCATACTGCTCTGACAGTCATACTGCTCTGACAGTCATACTGCTGACAGTCATACTGCTCTGACAGTCATACTGCTGACAGTCATACTGCTGACAGTCATACTGCTCTGACAGTCATACTGCTCTGACAGATATACTGCTGACAGTCATACTGCTCTGAAAGACATACTGCTGACAGTCATACTGCTCTGAAAGACATACGGCTCTGACAGTCATACTGCTGACAGTCATACTGCTCTGACAGTCATACTGCTCTGAAATACATACTGCTCTGACAGTCATACTGCTGACAGTCATACTGATCTGACAGACATACTTCTGATAGTCATACTGCTGACAGTCATACTGCTCTGAAAGACATACTGCTGACAGTCATACTGCTCAGACAGTCATACTGCTGACAGTCATACTGCTGACAGTCAGTACTGCTAACAGTCATACTGCTGACAGTCATACTGCTGACAGACATACTGCTGACAGTCATACTGCTCTGAAAGACATACTGCTCTGACAGTCATACTGCTGACAGTCATACTGCTCTGAAAGACATACTGCTCTGACAGTCAGACTGCTGACAGTCATACTGCTGATAGTCATACTGCTCTGACAGTCATACTGCTGACAGTCATACTGCTCTGACAGTCATACTGCTCTGACAGTCATACTGCTCTGACAGACATACTGCTAACAGTCATACTGCTGACAGTCATACTGCTCTGACAGTCATACTGCTCTGACAGACATACTGCTGACAGTCATACTGCTCTGACAGTCATACTGCTCTGACAGTCATACTGCTCTGACAGACATACTGCTAACAGTCATACTGCTGACAGTCATACTGCTTTGACAGTCATACTGCTGACAGTCATACTGCTGACAGTCATACTGCTGTATTGCCAGTTTTGTTGGACACTGAGTCACACATAATCACCTCTATCCCTGTCTCACCTATCTCCCTCTCCCTCACCCCTAATGGCCTCTCTTCCACCCAGAGGAGGTAGACGTACTTCTCTCCCCATCCTCAGGGTTCTCACAGTGAGGTCAGAGGTCACTGAGGGCTTGAAGTTTTACAGAACTCCCTCTCTCAGTCAAGGACGTTGCAGTGTGTAACTCTCCTGTCTTTCTTCCAACCGCTTCATGATCTGTCCATCCTGGCCAGAGACACCATCCATGGAGGCATGTGTTGCCAGAAGGTGGCTGGGGATTGCCTGTTCCAGGTTAGCTGGGGGTTGCCTGTTGCAGGAAAGGCTGCCAGTTAAATCCTGCATGGCAGAGAGGTAGGCCTGGCCCTCTGTCAACCAGGCCAGAGGGTGGGCACAGCCACAGACGAGTGGGCACAGCCTGCTGAAGACTGGGTGACAGTCTGGTTTCGGTTCTCAACAATGGCACACCGTTGTCTTATTTGGAAGGACAAGGTCGACTAAACAGGTCGACTGAAGTAGGAAGAGATTGGTACCAACACTAACGCAGCTCCACAATACTGGTGCATGAGAATCATTCAAAGTATTTTCAAATCTGTTGTTGGAGAAATTAAGTTCACAAATTCCCGTTTTTGAGAATACATTATTAAGACAGAGATTTCAATAAACAAATCAAATCAAATTTATTTATATACCCCTTCGTACATCAGCTGATATCTCAAAGTGCTGCACAGAAACCAAGCCTATGCAGGTGTAGAAACAAACATAACATACTGTACATAATAAATAATATTTAGTTGGTCAATTATTAGACAATGTATTTAGTTGGTAAATAATTAGACAATTTGCAAAGAAAGCTGATAGCACTACTCTCCAGGCTACTTTCCCCAAATCCGCATGTTGGCTGATCGGTTCTCTGTCAAGATGTCACAAATGGACGTCAAGTCATCCACCTGTCTCCGCATTAGGCAAAGAGTCGAAGCCACTCTCTGTCACCAATTACCACACGGGTACAGTGTGTGTGTGATGCACTTGCCATTGCTTCTGCTTTCATGTCTCAAAGTTTGCAGTTTGCTAAACTTGTTAACGATGTTATGTTATACTGTAAACACACAGTCTGCTAACCATCATGCTGTCCACTGTTAAAAAGTCTGGAAACTACCATACAAAACAAAGTCTCACTTTGTTTTTCATTGGGTGAATAGGTTTTGATCTTTGAAGGAAAGCAGTGTCTATGAGAATCTTTTTTAAATAGCATGCAGAATATATTTTCACAAGTTCAAAAAGCAATTGTTTTTGGTCTTGACTAGGAGAGCATTTCAGTTAATTAGGCACAGAACCCCTCACACACACACACACACACACACACACACACACAACTCCCGTCCACCGCTGTCTCAGTGAGGACAAAGAAAACAAAAGAGAGAAAAACAAACAGAGAAATAAAAGCGAAGAAGAAAGTGGTGGCAGCCAGCCCGTGCCTTCAGCCCGTGAGTGAGTTACATCCGCTGAGCTTCCCTCTGATCAGCATGCTCCCCCGCCGCGCTCGCTCCCGCCCCTGTGCTGCGGGTCAGTCCTTGGTGAGTAGGCTGTCGCCTTTATACCTACAACCCTCACTACCAGACGTTTGTGTGTGTTTGTACGGCAAGGAAAACGCACCCCAGGACTAGCCTAGAG